>NC_060122.1:1541144-1877711 GCF_021461395.2 Schistocerca americana | reverse complement strand
CACCCGCCGACTTGTCTCCAATGGGTTATTGCTGCCTCGGGCACCATGTGGTCCGTCTCCTATGAGTGCAGATTATCGAATCCGACGCAAAAAAGATAGTTAATTGTAACGTTTCAGGGCCTCCTAATGACGAAGGAACACTCAAATTGCGTCGAAATTCAATACATCGTCCTCCAGCCGACTTGTGTGCAAGGGGATATTGCTGCCTCGGGCACCTTATCGTCGTTCCTCTGTGAGTTTAGATTTTCGAATCCGACGCAAAACTAATAGTTAATTGTAAGATTCAGGGCCTCCTAATGACGATAGAGTACTCAAATTGCGTCGAGATTCAATACGTCGTCCTCCAGCCGACTTGTCTCGAAGGGGATATTGCTGCCCTGGGCACCATATGGTCCTTCTCCTGTGAGTCTAGATTTTCGAATCCGACTCAAAACTTGTAGTTACTTGTAACGTTCAGGGCCTCCTAATGACGATGTAACACTCAAATTACGTCGAGATTCAATACATCGTCCACCCGCCCACTTGTCTCCAACGGATATTGCTGCCTGGGGCACCTTGTGGTCCGTATCCTGTGAGTGCAGATTATCGAATCCGACGCAAAAATGATGGTCAATTGTAACGCTCATGGCCTCTTAATGACGATGGAACACTCAAATTGCGTCGAGATTCAGTACACCGTCCTCCAGCCGACTTGTCTCCTTGGGTCTATTGCTACCTCGCTCACCTAATGGTCGTTGTCCTGTGAGTCTAGATTCTCGAGTCCGACGCAAAACTGATGGTTAATTGTAACGTTCAGGGCCTCCTAATGGCGATGTTACACTCAAATTGCGTCGCGATTCAATACATTGTCCTCCAGCCGACTTCTCTCCAAGGCTCAATTGCTGCCTTTGGCACCTAATGGTCTTGCTCCTGTGAGTCTAGTTTTTCGAATCCGACGCGAAACTGATAGTTAATTGTAACGTTCAGGGCCTCCTATTGACGATGGAACACTCAAATTGCGTCGCGATTCAGTACGTCGTCCTCCAGCCTACTTGTCTCCAAGCGTCCATTGCTGCCTCGGGCACCTAATGGTCGTTCTCCTGTGAGTCTATATTTTCGATTCCGACACATAACTTGATAGTTAATTGTAACGTTCAGGAGCCTCCTAATGACGAAGGAACACTCAAATTGCGTCGCGATTCAATACATCGACCTCCAGCCGACTTCTCTCCAAGGCTCAGTTGCTGCCTTTGGCACCTAATGGTCTTGCTCCTGTGAGTCTACTTTTTTGAATCCCGACGTATAACTGATAGTTAATTGTAACGATCAGCGCCTCCTAATGACGATAGAACACTCAAATTGCGTCGTGATTCAATACATCGTCCTCCAGCCGACTTGTCTCCAAGGGGATATTGCTGCCTTGGGCACCATATTGTCCGTCGCCTGTGAGTCTAGATTTTCGATTCCGACTCAAAACTTGTAGTTACTTCTAACGTTCAGGGTCTCCTAATGACGATGTAACACAACAAATTACTTCGAGATTCAATTCATCGTCCACCCGCCGACTTGTCTCCAACGGTTATTGCTGCCTCGGGCACCATGTGGTCCGTCTCCTATGAGTGCAGATTATCGAATCCGACGCAAAAAAGATAGTTAATTTTAACGTTCAGGGCCTCCTAATGACGAAGGAACACTCAAACTGCGTCGAAATTCAATACAACGTCCTCCAGCCGACTTGTTTCCATGGGTCTATTGCTACCTCGCTCACCTTATGGTCGTTCTCCTGTGAGTCTAGATTTTCGAATCCGACGCAAAACTGATGGTTAATTGTGACGTTCATGGCCTCCTAATGACGATGGAACACTCAAATGTGCGTCGGGATTCAATACGTCGTCCTCCAGCCGACCTGTCTCAAGGGGATATTGTTGCCTCGGGCACCATATGGTCCGTCTACTGTTAGTCTAGATTTTCGAATCCGACGCAAAACCTGTAGTTAATTGTAACGTTCAGGGCCTCCTAATGACGATGGAACACTCAAATTGCTTCGCGATTCAATACATCGTCCTTCAGCCCGACTGCTCTCCAAGGGTCAATTGCTGCCTTTGGCACCTAATAGTCTTGCTCCTGTGAGTCTAGATTTTTGAATCCGACGCAAAAGTGATAGTTAATTGAAACGTTTCAGCGCCTCCTAATGACGAATGAACACTCAATTGCTTCGAGATTCTATACGTCGTCCTCCAGACGACTTGTCTACAAGGGGATCTTGCTGCCTCGGGCAGCCTCACGGGTCCGCCTCCTGTGAGTCTAGATTTTCGAATCCGACGCAAATCTGATAGTTAATTGTAACGTTCATGGCCTCCTAATGGACGATGGAACACTCAAATTACGTCGAGATTCAATATCGTCGACCCGCCGACTTGTTTCCAACGGGATATTGCTGCCTCGGGCACCATGTGGTCCGTCTCCTGTGAGTCTAGATTTTCGAATCCGATGCGAAACTGATAGTTAATTGTACGTTGAGGGCCTCCTAATGTCGATGGAACACTCAAATTGCGTCGAGATTCATATCATCGTCCCTCCAGCAGACTTGTCTCCATGGGTCTACTGCTACCTCGGTTACCTTATAGTCGTTCTCCTGTGAGTCTAGATTTTAGAATCCGACGCAAAAACGGACTGCTAATTGTAACGTACATGGCCTCCTAATGACGATGGAACACTCCAAATTGCGTCGAGATTCAACACAATCGTCCCTCCAGCCGACTTGTCACCAAGGGGATAATGCTGCTTCAAGCACCATATTGGTCCGTCTCCTGTGAGTAGATTTTCGAATCCGACGCAAAACTTGTAGTTAATTGTAAGGTTCAGGGCCTCCTAATGACGATGGAAACACTCAAATTGCGTCGAGATCCAATACATCGACCTCCCGCCGACTTGTCTCCAACGGGATATTGCTGCCTCGGCACCATGTGCTCCGTCTCCTGTGAGTCTAGATTTTCGAATCCGACGCAAAAGTGATAGTTAATTGAAACGTTCAGGGCCTCCCTAATGACGAATAAACACTGAAATTGCGTCGAGATTCTATACGTCGTCCTCCAGACGACTTGTCTCCATCAGGATATTGCTGCCTCGGGTACCATGTGGTCCGTCTCCTGTGAGTCTAGATTTTCGAATCCGACGCAAAAATGGAAGTTAATTGCTTCGTTCAGGGCCTCCTAATGTCGAAGGAACACTAAAATTGCGTCGAGATTCAATACATCGTCCTCCAGTCGACTTGTCTACAAGGGGATATTGCTGCCTCGGGCACCTTATGGTCCGGCTCCTGTTAGTCTAGATTTTCGAATCCGACGCGAAACTGATAGTTAATTGTAACGTTCTGGGCCTCCTAATACCGATGTAACACACAAATTACGTCGAGATTCAATTCATTGTCCACACGCCGACTTGTCTCCAACGGGTTATTGCTGCCTCGGGCACCATGTGGTCCGTCTCCTATGAGTGCAGATTATCGAATCCGACGCAAAAAAGATAGTTTATTGTAACGTTCAATGCCTTCCTAATGACGAAGGACACTCAAAATGCGTCGAAATTCAATACATCGTCCTCCAGCCGACTTGTCTCCATGGGTCTATTGCCACGTCGCTCACCTTATGGTCGTTCTCGTTTGAGTCTAGATTATCGAATCCGACGCAAAAAACTGATGGTTAATTGTAACGTTCATGGCCTCTCAATGACGATGGAACACTCAAATTGCGTCGAGATTCATACAATCGTCCAGTAGCCGACTGGTCTCCAAGGGTCTATTGCTGCCTCGGGCACCTCATAGTTGCTCTCCCTGTGAGTCTAGATTTTCGGATCCGACGCATAACTGATAGCTAATTGTAACGTTCAGCGCTTCCTAATAAGGATAGTTAATTGTAACGTTCAGTGGCCTAGTAATGACGATGGAACACTTCAAATTGCGGCGAGATTCAATACATCGTCCTCCAGCCGACTTGTCTCCAAGGGTCTATTGCTGCCTCGGGCACCTTATGGTCGTTCTCCTGTGAGTCTATATTTTCGGATGCGACGCATAACTGATAGTTAATTGTAACGTTCAGCAACTCCTAATGATGATAGAACACTCAAATTGCATCGAGATTAAATACATCGTCCTCCAGCCGACTTGTCCACAAGGGAATATTGCTGCCTTGGGCACCTTATGGTCCGCCTCCTGTTAGTCTAGATTTTCGAATCCGACGCAAAACTGATAGTTAATTGTAACGTTCATGGCCTCCTAATGACGATGGTAAACTCAAATTGCGTCGAGATTCAATACATCGTCCTCCAGCCGATTTGTGTGCAAGGGGATATTGTTGCCTCGGGCACCTTATTGTCGTTCCTCTGTGAGTCTAGATTTTCAAATTCGACGCAAAACTAACAGTTAATTGTAACGTTCAGGGACTCCTAATGACGAAGGAACACTCAAATTGCGTCAATATGCAATGCACCGTCCTCCAGGCGAATTGTCTCCATGGGTCTATTGCTACCTCGCTCACCTTATGGTCGTTCTCCTGTGAGTCTAGATTCTCTAATCCAACGCAAAACTGATGGTTAATTGTAACATTCATGGCCTCCTAATGACGATGGAACAGTCAAATTGCGTCGAGATTCAATACATCGTTCTCCAGCAGACTTGTCTCCAAGGGGATTTTGCTGCCTCGGGCACATATCGTCGTTCTCCTGTGAGTCTAGATTTTCGAATCCGTCGCGAAACTGATAGTTAATGGTAACGTTCAGCGCCTCCTAATGACGATAGAACACTCAAATTGCGTCGAGATTCTATACATCGTCCTCCAGCCGACTTGTCCCCAAGCGTCCATTGCTGCCTCGGGCACCTTATGGTCGTTCTCCTGTGAGTCTATACTTTCGATTCCGACACATAACTGATAGTTAATTGTAACGTTCAGGGACTCCTAATGACGATGGAACACTCAAATTGCGTCGCGATTCAATACATCGACCTCCAGCCGACTTCTCTCCAAGGCTCAATTGCTGCCTTTGGCACCTAATGGTCTTGTTCCTGTGAGTCTAGATTTTCGAATCCGACGCAAAACTGATAGTTAATTGTAACGTTCAGGGCCTCCGATTGACGATGGAACACTCAAATTGCGTCGCGATTCAATACATCGTCCTCCAGCCGGCTTGTCTCCAAGGGTCAATTGCTGCCTCGGGCACCTTATGGTCGTTCTCCAGTGAGTCTAGATTTTCGAATGCGACGCAAAACTGATGGTTAATTGTAACGTTCATGGCCTCTTATTGACGATGGAACACTCAAATTGCGTCGAGATTCAATACATCGTCCTCCAGCCGACTTGTCTCCAAGGGTCAATTGCTGCCTCGGGCACCTTATGGTTGTTCTTCTGTGAGTCTAGATTTTCGGATCCGACGCATAACTGATAGTTAATTGTAACGTTCAGCGCCTCCTAATGACGATAGAACACTCAAATTGCGTCGAGATTCCATACAGCGTCCTCCAGCCGACTTGTCTACAAGGGCCTATTGCTGCCTCGGGCACATATCGTCGTTCTCCTGTGAGTCTAGATTTTCGAATCCGTCGCGAAACTGATAGTTAAGTGTAACGTTCAGCGCCTTCTAACGACGATAGAACACTCAAATTGCGTCGAGATTCAATACATCGTCCTCCAGCCGACTTGTCTCCATGGGTCTATTGCTACCTCGGGCACATATCGTCGTTCTCCTGTGAGTCTAGATTTTCAAATCCGACGCGAAACTGATAGTCAATTGTAACATTCAGGTCCTCCTAATGACGATGGAACACTCAAATTGCGTCGAGATTCAATACATCGTCCTCCAGCCGACGTGTGAGCTAGGGGATATTGCTGCCTCGGGCACCTTAACGTCGTTCTCCTGTGAGTCTAGATTTTCGAATCCGACGCAAAACTGATGGTTAATTGTAACGTTCATGGCCTCCTAATGACGATGGAACACTCAAATTGCGTCGAGATTCAATACATCGTCCTGCAGCCGACTTGTCTCCAAAGGGATATTGCTGCCTCAAACACCATATTGGTCCGTCTCCTTTGAGTAGATTTTCGAATCCGACGCAAAACTTGTAGTTAATTGTAACGTTCAGGGCCTTCTAATGACGGTGGAACACTCAAATTGCGTCGAGATCCAATACATCGACATCCCGACGACTTGTCTCCAACGGGATATTGCTGCCTCGGGCACCATGTGGTCCGTCTCCTGTGAATTTAGATATTCGAATCCGACGCAAAAGTGATAGTTAATTGAAACGTCAGGGCCTCCTAATGACAAATGAACAGTCAAATTGCGTCGAGATTCTGTACGTCGTCCTCCAGACGACTTGTCTACAAGGGGATCTTGCTGCCTCGGGCAGCTTACGGTCCGCCTCCTGTGAGTCTAGATTTTCGAATCCGACGCAAAACGGATAGTTAATTGTAACGTCCAGGGCCTCCTAATGACGATGGAACACTCAAATTGCGTCGGGATTTAATACGTCGTCCTCCAGCCGACTTGTCTCAAAGGGGATATTGCTGCCTCGGGCACCATATGGTCCGTCTACTGTGAGTCTAGATTTTCAAATCCGACGCAAAACTTGTAGTTATTTGCAACGTTCAGGGCCTCCTAATGACGATGGAACACTCAAATTACGTCGAGATTCAATATATCGTCCTCCAGCAAACTTGTCTCCATGGGTCTACTGCTACCTCGGTCACCTTATAGTCGTTCTCCTGTGAGTCTAGATTTTCGAATCCGACGCAAAACGGATAGTTAATTGTAACCTTCAGGGCCTCCTAATGACGATGGAACACTCAAATTGCGTCGAGATTCAATACATCGTCCTCCAGCCGACCTGTCTCCAACGGGATATTGCTGCCTCGGGCACATATCGTCGTTCTCCTGTGAGTCTACATTTTCAAATCCGACGCGAAACTGATAGTTAATTGTAACGTTCAGAACCTCCTAATGACGATGGAACACTCAAATTGCGTCGAGATTCAATACAACGTCCTCCAGCCGACATCTCTCCAAGGGGATATTGCTGCCACGGGCACCACATGGTCCGTCTCCTGTAGGTCCAGATATTCGTATGCGACGCAAAACGGACTGCTAATTGTAACGTTCAGAGCCTCCGAATGACGATGGAACACTCATATTGAATCAAGATTCAATACATCGTCTTTCAGTCGACTTGTCTCCAAGTGTCCATTGCTGCCTCGGGCACCATATGGTCCGTCTCCTGTGAGTCTAGAATTTCGAATCCGACACAAAACTTGTAGGTACTTGTAACGTTCAGGGCCTCCTAATGACGATGGAACACTCAAATTACGTCGAGATTCAATACATCGTCTACCCGCCGACTTGTCTCCAACGGGATATTGCTGCCTCGGGCACCATGTGGTCCGTCTCCTGTGAGTCTAGATTTTCGAATCCGACGCACAAATGATAGTTAATTGTAACGTTCAGGGCCTAGTAATGACGATGGAACACTCAAATTGCGTCGAGATTCAATACATCGTCCTCCAGTCGACTTGACTCCAAGGGTCTATTGCTGCCTCGGTCACCATATGGTCCGACTCCTGTGAGTCTAGAATTTCGAATCCAACGCAAACCTGATAGTTAATTGTAACGTTCAGGGCCTAGTAATGACGATAGAACACTCAAATTGCGTCGAGATTCAATACATCGTCCACCAGGCGACTTGTCTCCAGATGTCTATTGTACCCTCGGGCACCTTATGGTCGCTCTCCTGTGAGTGTAGATTTACGAATTCGACGCGAAACTGATAGTTAATTGTAACGTTCAGGGCCTCCTAATGACGATGGAACACTCAAATTGCGTCGAGATTCAATACATCCTCCTCCAGCCGACTTGTCTGCAAGGGGATATTGCTGCCTCGGGCACCTTATCCACGTTCCTCTGCGAGTCTAGATTTTCGAATCCGACGCAAAACTGATAGTTAATTGTAATGTTCAGGGCCTTCTATTGACGATGGAACACTGAAATAGCGTCGAGATTCAATACATCGTCCTTCAGCCGTCTTGTCTCCAAGCGTCCATGCTGCCTCGTGCACCTTATGGACGCTCTCCTGTGAGACTACATTTTCGATTCCGACACAAAACTGATAGTTAATTATAACTTTCAGGGCCTCCTAATGACGATGGAACACTTAAATTGCGTCGAGATTCAATACATCGTCCTCCAGCCGACTTGTCTCCAACGGGATATTGCTGCCTCGGGCACCATGTGGTCCGTCTCCTGTGAGTCCAGATTTTCGAATCCGACGCAAAAGTGATAGTTAATTGACACGTCAGGGCCTCCTAATGACAAATGAACACTCAAATTGCGTCGAGATTCTATACGTCGTCCTCCAGACGACTTGTCTACAAGGGGATCTTGCTGCCCCGGGCAGCTTACGGTCCGCCTCCTGTGAGTCTAGATTTTAGAATCCGACGCAAAACGGATAGTTAATTGTAACGTTCAGGGCCTCCTAATGACGATGGAACACTCAAATTGCGTCGGGATTCAATACGTCGTCCTCCAGCCGACTTGTCTCCAAGGGGATATTGCTGCCTCGGGCACCATATGATCCGTCTCCTGTGAGTCTAGATTTTCGAATCCGACGCAAAACTTCTAGTTAATTGTAACGTTCAGGGCCTCCTAATGACAATGGAACACTCAAATTACGTCGAGATTCAATACATCGTCGACCCGACGACTTGTCTCCAACGGGATATTGCTGCCTCGGGCACCATGTGGTCCGTCTCCTGTGAGTCTAGATTTTCGAATCCGACGCACAAATGATAGTTAATTGTAACGGTCAGGGCCTAGTAATGACGATGGAACACTCAAATTGCGTCGAGATTCAATACATCGTCCTTCAGCCGTCTTGTCTCCAAGCGTCCATTGCTGCCTCGTGCACCTTATGGACGCTCTCCTGTGAGACTACATTTTTAATTCCGACACATAACTGATAGTTAATTATAACGTTCAGGGCCTCCTAATGACGATGGAACACTCAAAATGCGTCGAGATTCAAAACATCGTCCACCCGCCGACTTGTCTCCAACGGGATATTGCTGCCTCGGGAACCATGTGGTCCGTCTCATGTGAGTGCAAATTATCGAATCCGACGCAAAATAGATAGTAAATTGTAACGTTCAGGGCCTCCTAATGACGAAGGAACACTCAAATTGCGTCGAAATTCTATACATCGTCCTCCAGCCGACTTGTCTCCATGGGTCTACTGCTACCTCGGTCACCTTATCTTCGTTCTCCTGTGTGTCCAGATATTCGAATCCGACGCAAAACGGACTGCTAATTGTAACGTTCAGAGCCTCCTAAGGATGACGGAACACTCAAATTGCGTCGAGATTCAATACATCGTCCTCCAGCCGCTTTGTCTCCAAAGGGATATTGCCGTCTCGGGCACCTTATGCTCCGTCTCCTGTGAGTCTAGATTTTCGAATCCGACGGAAAAGTGATGGTTAATTGTAACGTTCAGGGCCACCTAATGACGATGGAACACTGAAATTGCGTCGCGATTCAATACATCGTCCTCCAGCCGACTTCTCTCCAAGGCTCAATTGCTGCCTTGGGCACCTAACGTGTTGCTCCTGTGAGTCTAGATTTTCGAATCCGACGCAAAACTGATGGTTAATTGTAACGTTCAGGGCCCCCGAATGACGATGGAACACTCCAAATGCGTCGCGATTCAATACATCGTCCTCCAGCCGACTTGTCTCCAAGGGTCTATTGCTGCCTCGGGCACATATCGTCGTTCCTCTCTGAGTATAGATTTTCGAATCCGACGCAAAACTAATAGTTAATTGTAACGTTCAGGGCCTGCTAAAGACGATAGAACACTCAAATTGCGTCGAGATTCAATACGTCGTCCTCCAGCCGACTTGTCTCCAAGGGGATATTGTTGCGTCGGGCACCATATGGTCCGTCTCCTGTAAGTCTAGATTTTCGAATCCGCCTCCAAACTTGTAGTTACTTGTAACGTTCAGGGCCTCCTAATGACGATATAACACTCAAATTACGTGGAGATTCAATACGTCGTCCACCCGCCGACTTGTCTCCAACGGGATATTGCTGCCTCGTTCACCATGTGGTCCGACTCCTGTGAGTGCAGATTATCGAATCCGACGCAAAAAAATATAGTTAATTGTAACGTTCAGGGCCTCCTAATGACGAAGGAACACTCAAATTGCGTCGAAATTCGATATATCATCCTCCAGCCGACTTGTGTGCCAGGGGATATTGCTGCCTCGGGCGCCTTATCGTCGTTCCTCTGTGAGTCTAGATTATCGAGTCCGACGCAAAACTGATAGTTAATTGTAACGTTCAGGGCCTAGTAAAGACGATGGAACAATCAAATTGCGTCGAGATTCAGTACATCGTCCACCAGGCGACTTGTACCCTCGGGCACCTTATGGTCGTTCTCCTGTGAGTGTAGATTTTCGAATTCGACGCGAAACTGATAGTTAATTGTAACGTTCAGGGCCTCCTAATGACGATGGAACACTCAAATTGCGTCGAGATTCAATACATCCTCCTCCAGCCGACTTGTCTCCAAGGGGATCATGCTGCCTTGGGCACCATATAGTCCTCCTGTGAGTCTACAATTTCGAATCCGTCGCAAAACTGATAGTTAATTGTAACGTTCAGGACCTCCTAATGACGATGGAACACTCAAATTGCGTCGAGATTCAATCCATCGTCCTCCAGCCGACTTGTCTCCAAGGGGATTTTGCTGCCTCGGGCACCATAGGGTCCGTCTCCTGTGAGACTAGATTTTCGAATCCGACGCAAAACTTGTAGTTAATTGTAATGTTCATGGCCTCCTAATGACGATGGAACACTCAAATAGCGTCGAGATTCAATACATCGTCCTCCAGCCGACTTGTCTCCAAGGGGATATTGCAGCCTCTTGCACCTTATGGTCCGCCTCCTGTTAGACTAGATTTTCGAATCCGACGCAAAACTGATAGTTAATTGTAACGACTCAAATTGCGTCGAGATTCAATACATCGTCCCCAATCCGACTTGTGTGCAAGGGGATATTGCTGCCTCGGGCACCTTATTGTCTTTCCTCTGTGAGTCTAGATTTTCAAATCCGTCGCAAAACTAATAGTTAATTGTAACGTTCAGGGCCTCCTAATGACGAAGGAACACTCAAATTGCGTAGAAATTCAATACATCGTCCTCCAGCCGACTTGTCTCCATGGGTCTATTGCCACCTCGCTCACGTTATGGTCGTTCTCCTGTGAGTCTAGATTTTCGAATCCGACGCAAAACTGATGGTTAATTGTAACATTCATGGCCTCCTAATGACGATGGAACACTCAAATTCCGTCGAGATTCAATATATCGTCCTCCAGCCGACTTGTCTCCAAGCGTCCATTGCTGCCTCGGGCACCTCATGTTCGTTCTCCTGTGAGTCTATATTTTCTATTCTGACACATAACTGATAGTTAATTGTAACGTTCAGAGCCTCCTAATGACGATGGAAAACTCAAATTGCGTCGAGATTCAATACATCATCCTCCAGCCGACTTGTCTGCATGGGTCTACTGTTACCTCGGCCACCTTATCTTCGTTCTCCTGTGAGTCCAGATATTCGAATCCGACGCAAAACGGACTGCTAATTGTAACGTTCAGAGCCTCCTACTGATGACGGAACACTCAAATTGCGTCGAGATTCAATACATCGTCCTGCAGCCGCTTTGTCTCCAGAGGGATATTGCTGTCTCGGGCACCTTATGCTCCGGCTCCTGTGAGTCTTGATTTTCGAATCTGACGCAACACTGATGGTTAATTCTAACGTTCAGGTCCTCCTAATGACGATGGAACACTCAAATTGCGTCGAGATTCAATACATCATCTTCCAGCCGACTTGTGTGCCAGGGGATATTGCTGCTTCGGGCGCCTTATCGTCGTTCCTCTGTGAGTCTAGATTTTCGAATCCGACGCAAAACTGATAGTTAATTGTAACGTTCAGGGCCTAGTAATGACGATGGAACAATCAAATTGCGTCGAGATTCAGTACATCGTCCACCAGGCGACTTGTCTCCAGATGTCTATTGTACCCTCGGGCACCTTATGGTCGTTCTCCTGTGAGTGTAGATTTTCGAATACGACGCGAAACTGATAGTTAATTGTAACGTTCGGGGCCTCCTAATGACGATGGAACTCTCAAATTGCGTCGAGATTCAATACATCCTCCTCCAGCCGCCTTGTCTGCAAGGGGATATTGCTGCCTCGGGCACCTTATCCACGTTCCTCTGCGAGTCTAGATTTTCGAATCCGACGCAAAACCGACAATTAATTGTAATGTTCAGGGCCTCCTAATGACGATGGAACACTGATCTAGCGTCGAGATTCAATACATCGTCCTTCAGCCGTCTTGTCTCCAAGCGTCCATTGCTGCCTCGTGCACCTTACGGTCGCTCTCCTGTGAGACTACATTTTCGATTCCGACACATAACTGATAGTTAATTATAACGTTCAGGGCCTCCTAATGATGATGGAACACTCAAATTGCGTCGAGATTCAATACATCGTCCTCCAGCCGACTTGTCTCCAAGGGGATATTGCTGCCTCGGGCACATATCGTCGTTCTCCTGTGAGTCTAGAGTTTCGAATCCGACGCGAAACTGATAGTTAATTGTAACGTTCAGCGCCTCCAAATGACGATAGAACATTCAAATTGCGTCGAGATTCAATCCATCGTCCTCCAGCCGACTTGTCTCCAAGCGTCCATTGCTGCCTCGGGCACCTCATGTTCGTTCTCCTGTGAGTCTATATTTTCGATTCTGACACATATCTGATAGTTAATTGTAACGTTCAGAGCCTCCTAATGACGATGGAAAACTCAAATTGCGTCGAGATTCAATACATCATCCTCCAGCCGACTTGTCTGCATGGGTCTACTGTTACCTCGGCCACCTTATCTTCGTTCTCCTGTGAGTCCAGATATTCGAATCCGACGCAAAACGGACTGCTAATTGTAACGTTCAGAGCCTCCTACTGATGACGGAACACTCAAATCGCGTCGAGATTCAATACATCGTCCTGCAGCGGCTTTGTCTCCAGAGGGATATTGCTGTCTCGGGCACCTTATGCTCCGGCTCCTGTGAGTCTTGATTTTCGAATCTGACGCAACACTGATGGTTAATTCTAACGTTCAGGTCCTCCTAATGACGATGGAACACTCAAATTGCGTCGAGATTCAATACATCATCTTCCAGCCGACTTGTGTGCCAGGGGATATTGCTGCTTCGGGCGCCTTATCGTCGTTCCTCTGTGAGTCTAGATTTTCGAATCCGACGCAAAACTGATAGTTAATTGTAACGTTCAGGGCCTAGTAATGACGATGGAACAATCAAATTGCGTCGAGATTCAGTACATCGTCCACCAGGCAACTTGTCTCCAGATGTCTATTGTACCCTCGGGCACCTTATGGTCGTTCTCCTGTGAGTGTAGATTTTCGAATACGACGCGAAACTGATAGTTAATTGTAACGTTCAGGGCCTCCTAATGACGATGGAACTCTCAAATTGCGTCGAGATTCAATACATCGTCCTCCAGCCGACTTGTCTCCAAGGGGATATTGCTGCCTTGGGCACCATATAGTCCTCCTGTGAGTCTACAATTTCGAATCCGACGCAAAACTGATAGTTAATTGTAACGTTCAGGACCTCCTAATGACGATGGAACGCTCAAATTGCGTCGAGATTCAATACATCGTCCTCCAGCCGACTTATCTCCAAGGGGATTTTGCTGCCTCGGGCACCATAGGGTCCGTCTCCTGTGAGACTAGATTTTCGAATCCGACGCAAAACTTGTAGTTAATTGTAATGTTCATGGCCTCCTAATGAAGATGGAACACTCAAATTGCGTCGAGATACAATACATCGTCCTCCAGCCGACTTGTCTCCATGGATTTACTGCTACCTCGGTCACCTTATCTTCGTTCTCCTGTGAGTCCAGATATTCGAATCTGACGCAAAACGGACTGCTAATTGTAACGTTCAGAGCCCCCTAATGATGATGGAACACTAAAATTGCGTCGAGATTCAATACATCGTCCTCCAGCCGACTTGTCTCCAAGGGGATATTGCTGCCTTGGGCACAATATAGTCCTCCTGTGAGTTTACAATTTCGAATCCAACGCAAAACTGATAGTTAATTGTAACGTTCAGGACCTCCTAATAAGGATGGAACACTCAAATTGCGTCAAGATTCAATACATCGTCCTCCAGCCCACTTGTCTCCAAGAGGATATTGCAGCCTCCGGCCCCTTATGTTCCGCCTCCTGTTAGACTAGATTTTCGAATCCGACGCAAAACTGATAGTTAATTGTAACGACTCAAATTGCGTCGAGATTCAATACATCGTCCTCCATCCGACTTGTGTGCAAGGGGATATTGCTGCCTCGGGCACCTTATTGTCCTTCCTCTGTGAGTCTAGATTTTCAAATCCGTCGCAAAACTAATAGTTAGTTGTAACGTTCAGGGCCTCCTAATGACGAAGGAACACTCAAATTGCGTAGAAAATCAATACATCGTCCTCCAGCCGACTTGTCTCCATGGGTCTATTGCTACCTCGCTCTCCTTATGGTCGTTCTCCTGTGAGTCTAGATTTTCGAATCCGACGCAAAAGTGATGGTTAATTGAACGTTCATGGCCTCCAAAAGACGATCTAACATTCAAATTGCGTCGAGATTCAATACATCGTCCTCCAGCCGACTTTGGCTCCAAGGGTCTATTGCTGCCTCAGGCACCTTATGGTCGTTCTCCTGTGAGTCAAGATTTTCGGATCCGACGCATAACTGATAGTTTATTGTAACGTTCTGCGCCTCCTAATGACGATAGAACACTCAAATGCGTCGAGAATCAATACATCGTCCTCCAGCCGACTTGTCTCCAAGGGGATTTTGCTGCCTCGGGCACCATAGGGTCCGTCTCCTGTGAGACTAGATTTTCGAATCCGACGCAAAACTTGTAGTTAATTGTAATGTTCATGGCCTCCTAATGAAGATGGAACACTCAAATTGCGTCGAGATACAATACATCGTCCTCCAGCCGACTTGTCTCCATGGATTTACTGCTACCTCGGTCACCTTATCTTCGTTCTCCTGTGAGTCCAGATATTCGAATCCGACGCAAAACGGACTGCTAATTGTAACGTTCAGAGCCCCCTAATGATGATGGAACACTCAAATTGCGTCGAGATTCAATACATCGTCCTCCAGCCGACTTGTCTCCAAGGGGATATTGCTGCCTTGGGCACAATATAGTCCTCCTGTGAGTTTACAATTTCGAATCCGACGCAAAACTGATAGTTAATTGTAACGTTCAGGACCTCCTAATGACGATGGAACACTCAAATTGCGTCGTGATTCAATACATCGTCCTCCAGCCCACTTGTCTCCAAGGGTCTATTGCTGCCTCGGGCACCTTATGGTCGTTCTCCTGTGAGTCTAGATTTTCGGATCCGACGCATAACTGATAGTTAATTGTAACGTTCAGCGCCTCCTAATGACGATAGAAGACTCAAATTGCGTCGAGACTCAATACATCATCTTCCAGCCGACTTGTCTACAAGGGTCTATTGCTGCCTCGGGCACATATCGTCGTTCTCCTGTGAGCCTAGATTTTCGAATCCGACGCGAAACTGATAGATAATTCTAACGTTCAGGGCCTCCTAATGACGATGGAACACTCAAATTGCGTCGAGATTCAATACATCATCCTCCAGCCGACTTGTCTCCAAGGGGATATTGCTGCCTCGGGCACCTTCAGGTCGTTCTCCTGTGATTCTAGATTTTCGAATCCGACGCCAAACTGATGGTTAATTGTAACGTTCATTGCCTCCTAATGACAATGGAACACTCAAATTGCGTCGAGATTCAATACATCGTCCTCCAGCCGACTTGTCCACAAGGGGATATTGCTGCCTCGGGCACCTTACGGTCCGCCTCCTGTGAGTCTAGATTTTCGAATCCGACGCAAAACTGATAGTTAATTGTAACGTTCATGGCCTCCTAATGACGATGGAACACTCAAATTGCGTCGAGATTCAATACATCGTCCTCCAGCCGACTTGTCTCCATGGGTCTATTGCTACCTCGCTCACCTTATGGTCGTTCTCCTGTGGGTCTAGATTTTCGAATCCGACGCAAAACTGATGGTTAATTGTAACGTTCATGGCCTCATAATGACGATGGAACCCTCAAATTGCGTCGAGATTCATTACATCGTCCTCCAGCCGACTTGTCTCCAATTGTCTATTGCTGCCTCGGGCACCTTATGGTCCGCCTCCTGTTAGTCTAGATTTTCGAATCCGACGCAAAACTGATAGTTAATTGTAACGATCGTGCCCTCCTAATGACGATGAAACACTCAAATTGCGTCGAGATTCAATACATCGTCCTCCAGCCGACGTGTCTCCAAGGGTCTATTGTTGCCTCGGGCACCTTATGGTCGTTCTCCTGTGAGTCTAGATTTTCGAATCCGACGCCAAACTGATGGTTAATTGAAACCTTCATGGCCTCCTAAAGACGATGGAACACTCAAATTGCGTCGAGATTAAATACATATTCCTCCAGCTGACTTGTCTCCATGGGTCTATTGCTACCTCGGGCACCTTATGGTCGTTCACCTGTGAGTCTAGATTTTCGGAGAAGACGCATAACTGATAGTTTATTGTAACGTTCTGCGCCTCCTAATGACGACAGAACACTCAAATTGCGTCGAGATTCAATACATCGTCCTCCAGCTGACTTGTCTTCAAGGGGATGTTGCTGCCTCGGGCACCTTGTGGTCCGCCTCCTGTTAGTCTAGATTTTCGAATCCGACGCAAAACTGATAGTTAATTGTAACGTTCATGGCCTCCTATTGACGATGGAACACTCAAATTGCGTCGAGACGCAATACTTCGTCCTACAGCCGACTTGTGTGCAAGGGGATATTGCTGCCTTGGGCACCTAATTGTCGTTCCTCTGTGAGTCTAGATTTTCAAATTCGATGCAAAACTAATAGCTAATTGTAACGTTCAGGGCCCCCTAATGACGAAGGAACACTCAAATTGCGTCGAAATTCAATACATCGTCCTCCAGCCGACTTGTCTCCATGGGTCTATTTCTACCTCGCTCACCTTATGGTCGTTCTCCTGTGAGTCTAGATTTTCGAATCCGACGCAAAGCTGATGGTTAATTGTAACGTTCAGGGCCTCCTAATGTCGATGGAACACTGAAATTGCGTCGAGATTCAATACATCGACCTCCAGCCGACTTGTCTCCAAGGGGATATTGCTGCCTCGGGCACCATATGGTCAGTCTCCTGTGAGTCTAGATTTTCGTATCCGACTCAAAACTTGTAGTTACTTGTAACGTTCAGGGACTCCTAATGACGATGTAACACTCAAATTACGTCGAGATTCAATACACCGCCCACCCGCCGACTTGTCTCCAACGGGATATTGCTGCCTCGGGCACCATGTGGTCCGTCCCATGTGAGTGCAGATTATCGAATCCGACGCAAAAAGATAGTTAATTGTAACGTTCTGGGCCTACTAATAACGAAGGAACACTCAAATTGCGTCGAAATTCAATACATCGTCCTCCAGCCGACTTGTCTCCATGGGTCTATTTCTACCTCGCTCACCTTATGGTTGTTCTCCTGTGAGTCTAGATTTTCGGATCCGACGCATAACTGATAGTTAATTGTGATGTTGAGCGCCTCCTAATGACGATAGAACACTCAAATTGCGTCGAGATTCAATACATCGTCCTCCAGCCGACTTGTCTACAAGGGTCTATTGCTGCCTCGGGCACATATCGCCGTTCTCCTGTGAGTCTAGATTTTCGAATCCGACGCGAAACTGATAGTTAAATGTAACGTTCAGGGCCTCCTAATAACGATGGAACACTCAAATTGCGTCTGGATTCAATACATCGTCCTCCAGCCGACTTGTCTCCATGGGTCTATTGCTACCTCGCTCACCTTATGGTCGTTCTCCTGTGGGTCTAGATTTTCGAATCCGACGCAAAACTGATGGTTAATTGTAACGTTCATGGCCTCATAATGACGATGGAACACTCAAATTGCGTCGAGAATCAATACATCGTCCTCCAGCCGACTTGTCTCCAAGGGTCAATTGCTGCCTCGGGCACCTTATGGTCGTTCTCCTGTGAGTCTAGATTTTTGGATCCGACGCATAACTATTAGTTTATTGTAACATTCTGCGCCTCCTAATGACGATAGAACACTCAAATTGCGTCGAGATTCAATACATCGACCTCCAGCCGACTTGTCTACAAGGGGATGTTGCTGCCTCGGGCACCTTATGGTCCGCCTCCTGTTAGTCTAGATTTTCGAATCCGACGCAAAACTGATAGTTAATTGTAACGTTCATGGCCTCCTAATGACGATGGAACACTCAAATTGCGTCGAGATTCAATACATCATTCTTTAGCCGACTTGTCTCCAACTGGATATTGCTGCCTCGGGCACCTTATGGTCGTTCTCCTGTGAGTCTAGATTTTCGAATCCGACGCAAACCTGTGGTTAATTGTAACGTTCATGGCCTCTTAATGACGATGGAACACTCAAATTGCGTCGAGATTCAATACAACGTCCTCCAGCCGACTTGTCTCCAAGGGTCCATTGCTGCCTCGGGCACCTTATGGTTGTTCTCCTGTGAGTCTAGATTTTCGAATCCGACGCAAACCTGTGGTTAATTGTAACGTTCATGGCCTCCTAATGACGATAGAACACTCAAATTGCGTCGAGATTCAATACATCGTCCTACAGCCGGCTTGTCTCCAAGGGGAAATTGCTGCCTCATGCACCAAATCGGTCCGTCTCCCGTGAGTAAATTTTCGAATGCGACGCAAAACTTATAGTTAATTGTAACTTTCAGGGCCTCCTAATGACGATGGAACACTCAAATTGCGTCGAGATTCCATACACCGTCCTCCAGCCGACTTGTCTCCAAGGGGATATTGCTGCCTCGGGCACCATATGGTCTGTCTCCTGTGAGTCTAGATTTTCGAATCCGACTCAAAACTTGTAGTTACTTGTAACGTTCAGGGCCTCCTAATGACGATGTAACACTCAAATTACGTCGAGATACAATACATCCTCCACCCGCCAACTTGTCTCCAACGGGATATTGCTGCCTCCGGCACCATGTGGTCCGTCTCCTGTGAGTGCAGATTATCGAATCCGACGCTAAAAAGATAGTTAATTGTAACGTTCAGGGCCTCTTAATGACGAAGAAACACTCAAATTGCGTCGAAATTCAATACATCATCCTCCAGCCGACTTGTCTCCATGGGTCTATTGCTACCTCGCTCACCTTATGGTCGTTCTCCTGTCAGTATAGATTTTCGAATCCGACGCAAAACTGATGGTTAATTGTATCGTTCATGGCCTCCTAATGGCGATGGAACACTCAAATTGCGTCGAGATTCAATACATCGTCCTCCAGCTGACTTCTGTGCTAGGGGATAATGTTGCCTCGGCCACCTTATCGTCGTTCCTCTGTGAGTCTTGATTTTCGAATCCGACGCAAAACTAATAGTTAATTGTAACGTTCAAAGTCTCCCAATGACGATAGAATACTCAAATTGCGTCGAGATTCAATACGTCGTCCTCCATCCGACTTGTCTCCAAGGGGATATTGCTGCCTCGGGCACCATATGGTCCGTTTCCTGTGAGTCTAGATTTTCGAATCCGACTCAAAACTTGTAGTTACTTGTAACGTTCAGAGCCTCCTAATGACGATGTAACACACAAATTACGTCGAGATTCAAAACATCGTCCACACGCCGACTTGTCTCCAACAGGATATTGCTGCCTCGGGCACCATGTGGTCCGACCCATGTGAGTGCAGATTATCGAATCCGACGCAAAAAAGATAGTTATTTGTAAAGTTCAGGGCCTCCTAATGACGAAGGAATACTCAAATTGCGTCGAAATTCAATACATCGTCCTCCAGCCGACTTGTCTTTATGGGTCTATTGCTACCTCGCTCACCTTATGGTCGTTCTCCTGTGAGTCTAGATTTTCGAATCCGGCGCAAAACTGGTGGTTAATTGTAACGTTCATGGGCTCCTAATGTCGATGGAACACTCAAATTGCGTCGAGATTCAATACATCGTCCACCAGCCGACTTGTCTAGAAGGGTCTATTGCTGCCTCGGGCACCTTATGTTCGTTCTCCTGTGAGTCTAGGTTTTCGGATCCGACGCATAACTGATAGTTTATTGTAACGTTCTGCGCCTCCTAATGACGATAGAACACTCAAATTGCGTCGAGATTCAATACATCGTCCTCCAGCCGACTTGTCTCCATGTGTCTATTGCTACCTCGCTCACCTTATGGTCGTTCTCCTGTGAGTCTAGATTTTCGAATCCGACGCAAAACTGATGGTTAATTGTAACGTTCGTGGCCTCCTAATGACGATGGAACACTCAAATTGCGTCGAGATTCAATACATCGTCCTCCAGCCGACTTGTCTCCAAGGGGATATGGTCCATCTCCTGTGAGTCTAGATTTTCGAATCCGACTCAAAACTTGTAGTTACTTGTAACGTTCAGGGCCTCCTAATGACGATGTAACACTCAAATTACGTCGAGATTCAATACATCGTCCACCCGCCGACATGTCACCAACGGGATATTGCTGCCTCGGGCACCATGTGGTCCGTATCCTGGGAGTGCAGATTATCGAATCCAACGCAAAAAAGATAGTTAATTGTAACGTTGAGGGCCTCCTAATGACGAAGGAACACTCAAATTGCGTCGAAATTCAATACATCGTCCTCCAGCCGACTTGTCTCCATGGGTCTATTGCTACCTCGCTCGCCTTATGGTCGTTCTCCTGTGAGTCTAAATTTTCGAATCCGACGCAAAACTGATGGTTAATTGTAACGTTCATGGCCTCCTAATGACAATGGAACACTCAAATTGCGTCGAGATTCACTACATCGTCCTCCAGCCTACTTGTCTACAAGGGGATATTGCTGCCTCGGGCACCTTATGTTCCGCCTCCTGTTAGTCTAGATTTTCGAACCCGACGCGAAACTGATAGTTAATTGTAACGTTCAGGGCCTCCTAATGACGATGGAACACTCAAATTGCGTCGAGATTCACTACATCGTCCTCCATCCGACTTGTCTCCAAGGGGATATTGCTGCCTCGGGCACCATATGGTCCGTCTTCTGTAGGTCTAGATTTTCGAATCCGACGCAAAACGGACTGCTAATTGTAAGGTTCAGAGCCTCCTAATGACGATGGAACACTGAAATTGCATCAAGATTCAATACATCGTCATTCAGAGGACTTGTCTCCAACAGTCTATTGCTGTCTCGGGCACCTTAATGTCGTTATCCTCTGAGTCTAAACTTTCGAATCCGACGCAAAAAAGATAGTTAATAGTAACGTTCAGGGCCTCCGAATGACGATGGAACACTCAAATTGCGTCGCGATTCAATACATCGTCCTCCAGCCGACTCGTCTCCAAGGGTCAATTGCTGCCTAATGGCACCTAATGGTCTTGCTCCTGTGAGACTAGATTTTCGAAACCGACGCAAACTGATATTTAATTGTAACGTTATGGGCCTCCTAATGACGATGGAACACTGAAATTGCGTCGAGATTCAATAAATCGTCCTCCAGCCGACTTGTCTCCAAGGGGATATTGCTGCCTCGGGCACCATATGGTCCGTCTCCTGTGAGTCTAGATTTTCGAATCCGACGTAAAACTTGTAGGTAATTGTAACGTTCAGGGCCTCCTAATGACGATGGAACACTCAAATTGCGTCGAGATCGAATACATCGACCTCCCGCCGACTTGTCTCCAACGGGATATTGCTGCCTCGGGCACCATGTGGCCCGTCTCCTGTTAGTCTAGATTTTCGAATCCAACGCAAAAGTGATAGTTAATTGAAACGTTCAGGGCCTCCTAATGACGATAGAACACTCAAATTGCGTCGAGATTCTATACGTCGTCCTCCAGACGACTTGTCTACAAGGGGATCTTGCTGCGTCGGGCAGCTTACGGCCCGCCTCCTGTGAGTCTAGATTTTCGAATCCGATGCAAAACTGATAGTTAATTGTAACGTTCATGGCCTCCTATTGACGATGGAACACTCAAATTGCGTCGAGATTCAATACATCGTCTTCCAGCCGACTTGTGTGCTAGGGGATATTGCTGCCTCGGGCACCTTATCGTCGTTCCTCTGTGAGTCTAGATTTTCAAATCCGACGCGAAACTGATAGTTAATTGCAACGTTCAGGGCCTAGTAATGACGATGGAACACTCAAATTGCGTCGAGAATCAATACATCGTCCTCCAGCCGATTTGACTCCAAGGGTCTATTGCTGCCTTGGTCACCATAAGGTCCGACTCCAGTGAGTCTAGAATTTAGAATCCGACGCAAAACTGATAGTTAATTGCAACGTTCAGGGCCTAGTAATGACGATGGAACACTCAAATAGCGTCGAGATTCAATACATCGTCCACCAGGCGACTTGTCTCCAGATGCCTCCGGCACCATGTGGTCCGTCTCCTGTGAGTGCAGATTATCGAATCCGACGCAAAACGGACTGCTAATAGTAACGTTCAGAGCCGCCTAATGATGATGGAACACTCAAATTGCGTCGAGATTCAATACATCGTCCTCCAGCCGACTTGTCTCCAAGTGGATATTGCTGCCTTGGGCACCATATAGTCCTCCTGTGAGTCTAGAAATTCGAAACCGACGCAAAACCGATAGTTAATTGTAACGTTCAGGACCTCCTAATGACGATGGTACACTCAAATTACGTCGAGATGCAATACATCGTCCTCCAGCCGACTTGTCACCAAGGGGATATTGCTGCCTCGGGCACCATATGGTCCGTCTCCTGTGAGACTAGAATTTCGAATCCGACGCAAAACCGATAGTTAATTGTAACGTTCAGGACCTCCTAATGACGATGGAACACTCAAATTTCGTCGAGATCCAATTCATCGTCCTCCCGCCGACTTGTCTCCAAGGGTCCATTGCCGCCACGGGCACCTTTTGGTCGTTCTCATGTGAGTCTAGATTTTCAGATTCGACGCATAACTGATAGTTAATTGTAACGTTCAGCGCCACCCAATGACGATAGAACACTCAAATTGCGTCGAGATTCAATACATCGTCCTCCAGCCGCCTTGTAAACAAGGGGATATTGCTGCCTCATGTGAGTCTAGATTTTCGAATCCGACGCAAAACTGATATTTAATTGTAACGTTAAGGGCCCCCTATTGACGATGGAACCCTCAAATTGCGTCGTTCAGGGCCTCCTAATGACGATGGAACACTCAAATTGCGTCGAGATCCAATACATCGTCCTCCCGCCGACTTGTCTCCAAATGTCTATTGCGGCCTCGGGCACCTTATGGTCGTTCTCATGTGAGTCTGGATTTTCGGATCTGACGCATAACTGATAGTTAATTGTAACGTTCAGCGCCTCCTAATGACGATAGAACACTCAAATTGCGTCGACATTCAATACATCGTCCTCCAGCCGACTTGTCCACAAGGGGATATTGCTGCCTCAGGCACCTTATGGTCCGCTTTGTGTGAGTCTAGATTTTCGAATCCGACGCAAAACTGATAGTTATTTGTAACATTCATGGCCTCCTAATGACGATGGAACACTCAAATGGCGTCGGGATTCAATACGTCGTCCTCCAGCCGACTTGTCTCCAAGGGGATATTGCTGCCTCGGGCACCATATGGTCCGTCTACTGTGAGTCTACTGTTTCGAATCCGACGCAAAACCTGTAGTTAATTGTAACGTTCAGGGATTCCTAATGACGATGGAACACTCAATTTACGTCGAGATTCAATACATCGTCGACCCGCCAACTTGTCTCCAACGGGATATTGCTGCCTCGGGCACCATGTGGTCCGTCTCCTGTGAGTCTAGATATTCGAGTCCGACGCAAAACTGATAGTTAATTGTAACGTTCAGGGCCTCCTAATGACGATGGAACACTGAAATAGCGTCGAGATTCAATACACCGTCCTTCAGTCGACTTCTCTCCAAGCGTCCATTGCTGCCTCGGGCACCATATGGTCCGACTCCTGTGAGTTTAGATTTTCGAATCCGACACAAAACTTGTAGTTACTTGTAACGTTCAGGGCCTCCTAATGACGATGGAACACTCAAATTACGTCGAGATTCAATACATCGTCTACCTGCCGACTTGTCTCCAACGTGATATTGCTGCCTCGGGCACCATGTGGTCCGTCTCCTGTGAGTCTAGATTTTCGAATCCGACGCACAAATGATAGTTAATTGTAACGTTCAGGGCCTAGTAATGACGACGGAACACTCAAATTGCGTCGAGAATCAATACATCGTCCTCCAGCCGACTTGACTCCAAGGGTCTATTGCTGCCTTGGTCACCATATGGTCCGACTCCAGTGAGACTAGAATTTCGAATCCGACGCACAACTGATAGTTAATTGTAACGTTCGGGGGCTAGTAATGACGATGGAACACTCAAATTGGGTCGAGATTCAATACATCGTCCACCAGGCGACTTGTCTCCAGATGTCTATTGTTCCCTCGGGCACCTTATGGTCGTTCTCCTGTGAGTGTAGATTTTCGAATTCGACGCGAAACTGATAGTTAATTGTAACGTTCAGGGCCTCCTAATGACGATGGTATACTGAAATTGCGTCGAGATTCAATACATCCTCCTCCAGCCGACTTGTCTGCAAGGGGATATTGCTGCCTCGGGTAGCTTATCGTCGTTCCTCTGCGAGTCTAGATTTTCGAATCCGACACAAAACAGATAGTTAATTGTTATGTTCAGGGCCTCCTAATGACGATGGAATACTGAAATAGCGTCGAGATTCAATACATCGTCCTCCAGCCGTCTTGTCTCCAAGCGTCCATTGCTGCCTCGTGCACCTTATGGTCGTTCTCCTGTGAGACTACATTTTCGATTCCGACACATAACTGATGGTTATTTATAACGTTCAGGGCCTCCTAATGACGATGGAACACTTAAATTGCGTCGAGTCTCAATACTTCGTCCTCCAGCCGACTTGTCTCCATGGGTCTACTGCTACCTCGGTCACCTTATCTTCGTTCTCCTGTGAGTCCAGATATTCGAACCCGACGCAAAACGGACTGCTAATAGTAACGTTCAGAGCCCCCTAATGATGATGGAACACTCAAATTCCGACGAGATTCAATACATCGTCCTCCAGCCGACTTGTCCACAAGGGGATATTGCTGCCTCCTGTGAGTCTAGATTTTCGAATCCGACTCAAAACTGATAGTTAATTGTAACGTTCATGGCCTCCTATTGACGATGGAACACTCAAATTGCGTCGAGATTCAATACATCGTCCTCCAGCCGACTTGTCTCCATGGGTCTACTGCTACCTCGGTCACCTTATGGTCCTTCTCCTATAAGTCCAGATATTTGAATCCGACGCAAAACGGACTGCTAATTGTAACGTTCGGAGCCTCCTAATGATGATGGAACACTTTAATTGCGTCGAGATTCAATACATCGTCCTCCAGCCGACTTGTCTCCAATGGGACATTGCTGCCTCGGGCACCATATAGCTCTTCTCCAGTGAGTCAAGATTTTCGAATCGGACGCAAAACTGACATTTATTTGTAACGTTAAGGGCCCCCTATTTACGATGGAACCCCTTAAATTGCGTCGTTCAGGGCCTCCTAATGACGATGGAACACTCAAATTGCGTCGAGATCCAATACATCGTCCTCCCGCCGACTTGTCTCCAAACGTCTATTGCTGCCTCGGGCACCTTTTGGTCGTTCTCATGTGAGACTAGATTTTCGGATCCGACGCATAACTGATAGTTAATTGCAACGTTCAGCTTCTCCTAATGACGATAGAACACTCAAATTGCGTCGACATTCAATACATCGTCCTCCAGCCGACTTGTCCACAAGGGGATATTGCTGCCTCGGGCACCTTATGGTCCGCCTTGTGTGAGTCTAGATTTTCGAATCCGACGCAAAACTGATAGTTAATTGTACCGTTCATGGCCTCCTAATGACGATGGAACACGCAAATTGCGTTGAGATTCAATACATCGTCCTCCAGAAGACTTGTCTCCAAGGGGATATTGCTGCCTCGGGCACCTTATGGTCGTTCCCCTGTGAGTCTACATTTCCGAATCCGACGCGAAACTGATAGTCAATTGTAACGTTCAGAACCTCCTAATGACGATAGAACACTCAAATTGCGTCGAGATTCAATACAACGTCCTCCAGCCGAATTCTCTCCAAGGAGATATTGCTGCCTCGGGCACCACGTGGTCCGTCTCCTGTAGGTCCAGATATTCGAATGCGACGCAAAACGGACTGTTAATTGTAACGTTCAGAGCCTCCTAATGACGATGGAACACTCATATTGAATCAAGATTCAATACATCGTCCTCCAGCCGACTTGACTCCAAGGGTCTATTGGTGCCTTGGTCACCATATGGTCCGACTCCAGTGAGTCTAGAATTTTGAATCCGACGCAAAACTGATAGTTAATAGTAACGTTCAGGGCCTAGTAATGACGATGGAGCACTCAAATTGCGTCGAGATTCAATACATCGTCCTCCAGGCGACTTGTCTCCAGAAGTTTATTGGTCCCTCGGGCATCTTATGGTCGTTCTCCTGTGAGTGTAGATTTTCGAATTCGACGCGAAACTGATAGTTAATTGTAACGTTCAGGTCCTCCTAATGACGATGGAACACTGAAATTGCGTCGAGATTCAATACATCCTCCTCCAGCCGACTTGTCTGCAAGGGGATATTGCTGCCTCGGGTACCTTATCGTCGTTCCTCTGCGAGTCTAGATTTTCGAATCCGACACAAAACTGATAGTTAATTCTAATGTTCAGGGCCTCCTAATGACGATGGAATACTGAAATAGCGTCGAGATTCAATACATCGTCCTTCAGTCGTCTTGTCTCCAAGCGTCCATTGCTGCCTCGTGCACCTTATGGTCGTTCTCCTGTGGGACTATATTTTCGATTCCGACACATAACTGATGGTTATTTATAACGTTCAGGGCCTCCTAATGACGATGGAACACTTAAATTGCGTCGAGATGCAATCCATCGTCCTCCAGCCGACTTGTCTCCATGTGTCTACTGCTACCTCGGTCACCTTATCTTCGTTCTCCTGTGAGTCCAGATATTCGAACCCGACGCAAAACGGACTGCTAATAGTAACGTTCAGAGCCCCCTAATGATGATGGGACACTCAAATTGCGTCGAGATTCAATACATCGTCCCCCAGCCGACTTGTCTCCAAGGGGATCTTGCTGCCTTGGGCACCATATAGTCCTCCTGTGAGTCTAGAATTTCGAATCCGACGCAAAACTGATAGTTAATTGTAACGTTCAGGACCTCCTAATGACGATGGAACACTCAAATTCCGTCGAGATTCAATACATCGTCCTCCAGCCGACTTGTCCACAAGGGGATATTGCTGCCTCCTGTGAGTCTACATTTTCGAATCCGACTCAAAACTGATAGTTAATTGTAACGTTCATGGCCTCCTATTGACGATGGAACACTCAAATTGCGTCGAGATTCAATACATCGTCCTCCAGCCGACTTGTCTCCAAGGGGATATTGCTGCCTCGGGCACCATGTGGTCCGTCTCCTGTGAGTCTAGGTTTCGATTCCGACACAAAAACGATTGTTAATTGTAATGTTCAGGGCCTGTTAATGACGAACGAACACTCAAATTGCGTCGAGATTCAATACATCGTCCTCCCGCCGACTTGTCTCCAAGCGGATATTGCTGCCTCGGGCACCATATGGTCCGTCTACTGTGAGTCTACAGTTTCGAATCCGACGCAAAACCTGTAGTTAATTGTAACGTTCAGGGATTCCTAATGACGATGGAACACTCAAATTGCGTCGAGATTCAATACATCGTCGACTCGCCAACTTGTCTCCAACGGGATATTGCTGCCTCGGGCACCATGTGGTCCGTCTCCTGTGAGTCTAGATATTCGAGTCCGACGCAAAACTGATAGCTAATTGTAACGTTCAGGGCTTCCTAATGACGATGGAACACTGAAATAGCGTCGAGATTCAATACACCGTCCTTCAGTCGACTTGTCTCCAAGCGTCCATTGCTGCCTCGGGCACCATATGGTCCGTCTCCTGTGAGTCTAGATTTTCGAATCCGACACAAAACTTGTAGTTACTTGTAACGTTCAGGGCCTCCTAATGACGATGGAACACTCAAATTACGTCGAGATTCAATATATCGTCTACCTGCCGACTTGTCTCCAACGGGATATTGCTGCCTCGGGCACCATGTGGTCCGTCTCCTGTGAGTCTAGATTTTCGAATCCGACGCACAAATGATAGTTAATTGTAACGTTCAGCGCCTAGTAATGACGATGGAACACTCAAATTGCGTCGAGAATCAATACATCGTCCTCCAGCCGACTTGACTCCAAGGGTCTATTGCTGCCTTGGTCACCATATGGTCCGACTCCAGTGAGACTAGAATTTCGAATCCGACGCAAAACTGATGGTTAATTGTAACGTTCAGGGCCTAGTAATGACGATGGAACACTCAAATTGCGTCGAGATTCAATTTATCGTCCACCAGGCGACTTGTCTCCAGATGTCTATTGTTCCCTCGGGCACCTTATGGTCGTTCTCCTGTGAGTGTAGATTTTCGTATTCGACGCGAAACTGATAGTTAATTGTAACGTTCAGGGCCTCCTAATGACGATGGAACACTTAAATTGCGTCGAGATTCAATACTTCGTCCTCCAGCCGACTTGTCTGCAAGGGGATATTGCTGTCTCGGGTACCTTATCGTCGTTCCTCTGCGAGTCTAGATTTTCGAATCCGACACAAAACTGATAGTTAATTCTAATGTTCAGGGCCTCCTAATGACGATGGAATACTGAAATAGCGTCGAGATTCAATACATCGTCCTTCAGTCGTCTTGTCTCCAAGCGTCCATTGCTGCCTCGTGCACCTTATGGTCGTTCTCCTGTGAGACTACATTTTCGATTCCGACACATAACACACATTCCGACACATTCCGTCCGATGGTTATTTATAACGTTCAGGGCCTCCTAATGACGATGGAACACTTAAATTGCGTCGAGATTCAATACTTCGTCCTCCAGCCGACTTATCTCCATGGGTATACTGCTACCTCGGTCACCTTATCTTCGTTCTCCTGTGAGTCCAGATATTCGAACCCGACGCAAAACGGACTGCTAATAGTAACGTTCAGAGCCCCCTAATGATGATGGAACACACAAATTGCGTCGAGATTCAATACATCGTCCCCCAGCCGACTTGTCTCCAAGGGGATATGCTGCCTTGGGCACCATATAGTCCTCCTGTGAGTCTAGAATTTCGAATCCGACGCAAAACTGATAGTTAATTGTAACGTTCAAGACCTCCTAATGACGATGGAACACTCAAATTCCGCCGAGATTCAATACATCGTCCCCCAGCCGACTTGTCTCCAAGGGGATATTGCTGCCTCGGGCACCATGTGGTTCGTCTCCTGTGAGTGTAGGTTTTCGATTCCGACACAAAAACGATTGTTAATTGTAACGTTCAGGGCCCCCTAATGACGAAGGAACACTCAAATTGCGTCGAGATTCAATACATCGTCCTCCAGCCGACTTGTCTCCAAGGGTCTATTGCTGCCTCGTGCACCTAATGGTCGTTCTCCTGTGAGTCTAGATTTTCGGATCCGACGCATAACTGATAGTTAATTGTAACGTTCATGGCCTCCTAATGATGATGGAACACTCAAATTGCGTCGAGATCCAATACATCGCCCACCCGCCGACTTGTCTCCAATGGGATATTGCTGCCTCGGGCACCATGTGGTCCGTCTCCTGTGAGTCATGATTTTCGAATCCGACGCGATACTGACAGTTAATTGTAACTTTCAGGGCCTCCTAATGACGATGAAACACTCAAATTGCCTCGAGATTCAATACACCGCCCTCCAGCCGACTTGTCTCCATGGGTCTACTCCTATCTCGGTCACCTTATGGTCCATCTCCTATGAGTCCAGATATTCGAATCCGACGCAAAACGGACTGCTAATTGTAACGTTCGGAGCCTCCTAATGATGATGGAACACTCTAATTGCGTCGAGATTCAATACATCGTCCTCCAGCCGAATTGTCTCCAAGGGGATATTGCTGCCTCGGGCACCATATAGCTCTTCTCCTGTGAGTCATGAATTTCGAATCGGACGCAAAACTGACATTTAATTGTAACGTTAAGGGCCCCCTATTGACGATGGAACCCTCAAATTGCGTCGTTCAGGGCCTCCTAATGACGATGGAACACTCAAATTGCGTCGAGATCCAATACATCGTCCTCCCGCCGACTTGTCTCCAACGGGATATTGCTGCCTCGGGCACCTTATGGTCCGCCTCCTGTGAGTCTGGATTTTCGAATCCGGCGCCAAACTGATAGTTAGTTGTAACGTCCATGGCCTCCTAATGACGATGGAACACTCAAATTGTGTCGAGATTCAATACATCGTCCTCCAGCCGACTTGTGTGCTAGGGGATATTGCTGCCTCGGGCACCTCATCGTCGTTCCTCTGTGAGTCTAGATTTTCGAATCCGACGCAAGACTAATAGTTAACTGTAACGTTCAGGGCCTCCTAATGACGATAGAATACTCAAATTGCGTCGAGATTCAATACGTCGTCCTGCAGCCGACTTGTCTCCATGGGTCTATTGCTACCTCGCTCACCTTATCGTCGTTCTCCTGAGAGTCTAGATTTTCGAATCCGACGGAAAAGTGATGGTTAATTGTAACGTCCGTGGCTTTCTAATGACGATGGAACACTCAAATTGCGTCGAGATTCAATACATCGTCCTCCAGCCGACTTGTCTCCAAGGGGATATTGCTGCCTCGGGCACATATCGTCGTTCTCCTGTGAGTCTGGATTTTCGAATCCGACGCGAAACTGATAGTTAATTGTAACGTTCAGGTACTCCTAATGACAATGGTACACTCAAATTGCGTCGAGTTTCAATACTTCGTCCTCCAGCCGACTTGTCTCCAAGGGGATATTGCTGCCTCGGGCACATATCGTCGTTCTCCTGTGAGTCTAGATTTTCGAATCCGACGCGAAACTGATAGTTAATTGTAACGTTCATTTACTCCTAATGACGATGGAACACTCAAATTGTGTCGAGATCCAATACATCGTCCTCCCGCCGACTTGTCTCCAACGGGATATTGCTGCCTCGGGCACCATATGGTCCGTCTCCTGTGAGTCTAGATTTTCGAATCCGACTCAAAACTTTTACTTACTTGTAACGTTCAGGGCCTCCTAATGACGATGAAACACTCAAATTACGTCGAGATTCAATACATCGTCCACCCGCCGACTTGTCTCCAACGGGATATTGCTGTCCCGGGCACCATATGATCCTTTTCCTGTGAGTAGATTTTCGAATCCGACGCTAAAATGATAGTTAATTGTAACGTTCAGCGCCTCCTAATGACGATGGAACACTCAAATTGCGTCGAGAGTCAATATATCGTCCTCCAGCCGACTTGTCTCCAGGGGTCTATTGCTGCCTCGGGCACCTTATGTTCGTTCTCCTGTGAGTCTAGATTTTCGAATCCGATGCAAAACTGATAGTTAATTCTAACGTTCATAGCCTCCTAATGACGATGGAACACTCAAATTGCATCGGGATTCAATACGTCGTCCTCCAGCAGACTTCTCTCCAAGGTGATATTGCTGCCTCGGGCACCATATGGTCCGTCTACTGTGAGTCTAGATTTTCGAATCCGACGGAAAACCTGTAGTTAATTGTAACGTTCAGGGCCTCCTAATGACGATGGAACACTCAAATTACGTCGAGATTCAATACATCGTCGACCCGCCGACTTGTCTCCAACGGGATATTGCTGCCTCGGGCACCATGTGGTCCGTCTCCTGTGAGTTTAGATTTCCGAATCAGACGCGAAACAGATAGTTAATTGTAACGTTGAGGGACTCCTAATGTCGGTGGAACACTAAAATTGCGTCGAGATTCAATACAACGTCCTCCAGCCGACTTCTCTCCAAGGGGATATTGCTGCCTCGGGCACCACATTGTCCGTCTCCTGTAGGTCCAGATATTCGAATGCGACGCAAAACGGATTGCTAATTGTAACGTTCAGAGCCTTCTAATGACGATGGAACACTCATATTGAATCAAGATTCAATACATCGTCCTTCAGCCGTCTTGTCTCCAAGCGTCCATTGCTGCCTCGTGCACCTTATGGTCGTTCTCCTGTGAGACTACATTTTCGAATCCGACGCAAAACTGATAGTTAATTGTAACGTTCAGGGCCTCCTAATGACGATGGAACACTGAAATAGCGTCGAGACTCAATACATCGTCCTCCAGCTGACTTGTCTCCATGAGTCAACTGCTACCTCGGTCACCTTATCTTCGTTCTCCTGTTAGTCCAGATATCCGAATCCGACGCAAAACGGACTGCTAATAGTAACGTTCAGAGCCCCCTAATGATGATGGAACACTCAAATTGCGTCGAGATTCAATACATCGTCCTCCAGCCGACTTGTCTCCAAGGGGATATTGCTGCCCTGGGCACCATATAGTCCTCGTGTGAGTCTAGAATTTCGAATCCGACGCAAAACCGATAGTTAATTGTAACGTTCAGGACCTCCTAATGACGATGGAACACTCAAATTCCGTCGAGATTCAATACATCGTCCTCCAGCCGACTTGTCTCCAAGGGCATATTGCTGCCTCGGGCACCAATTGGTCCGTCTCCTGTGAGACTAGAATTTCGAATCCCACGCAAAACCGATAGTTAATTGTAACGTTCAGGACCTCCTAATGACGATGGAACACTCAAAATCCGTCGAGATCCAATACATCGTCCTCCCGCCGACTTGTCTCCAAGGGTCTATTGCTGCCTCGGGCACCTTTCGGTCGTTCTCATGTGAGTCTAGATTTTCGGATCCGACGCATAACTGATAGTTAATTGTAACGTTCAGCGCCTCCTAATGACGATAGAACACTCAAATTGCGTCGAGATTCAATACATCGTCCTCCAGCCGCCTTGCCCACAAGGGGTTATTGCTGCCTCCTGTGAGTCTACATTTCCGAATCCGACGCGAACCTGATAGTTAATTGTAACGCTCAGAACCTCCTAATGACGATAGAACACTGAAATTGCGTCGAGATTCTATACACCGCCCTCCAGCCGACTTGTCTCCATGCGTCTACTGCTACCTCGGTCACCTTATAGTCGTTCTCCTGTGAGTCCAGATATTCGAATCCGACGCTAAACGGACTGCTAATTGTAACGTTCAGAGCCTCCTAATGATGATGGAACACTCTAATTGCAACGAGATTCAATACATCGTCCTCCAGCCGATTTGTCTCCAAGGGGTTATTGCTGCCTCGGGCACCATATAGCCTTTCTCCTGTGAGTCAAGAATTTCGAATCCGACGCAAAACTGATATTTAATTGTAACGTTAAGGGCCCCCTATTGACGATGGAACCCTCAAATTGCGTCGTTCAGGGCCTCCGTATGACGATGGAACACTCAAATTGCGTCGAGATCCAATACATCGTCCTCCCGCCGAATTGTCTCCAAATGTCTATTGCTGCCTCGGGCACCTTATGGTCGTTCTCATGTGAGCCTAGATTTTCGGATCTGACGCATAACTGATAGTTAATTGTAACGTTCAACTTCTCCAAATGACGATAGAACACTCAAATTGCGTCGACATTCAATACATCGTCCTCCAGCCGACTTGTCCACAAGGGGATATTGCTGCCTCGGGCACCTTATGGTCCGCCTTGTGTGAGTCTAGATTTTCGAATCCGACGCAAAACTGATAGTTAATTGTAACGTTCATGGCCTCCTAATGACGATGGAACACTCAAATGGCGTCGGGATTCAATACGTCGTCCTCCAGCCGACTTGTCTCCAAGGGGATATTGCTGCCTCGGGCACCATATGGTCCGTCTACTGTGAGTCTAGATTTTCGAATCCGACGCAAAACCTGTAGTTAATTGTAACGTTCATGGCCTCCTAATGACGATGGAACACTCAAATTACGTCGAGATTCAATACATCGTCGACCCGCCAACTTGTCTCCAACGGGATATTGCTGCCTCGGGCACCATGTGGTCCGTCTCCTGTGAGTCTAGATATTCGAATCCGACGCGAAACTGATAGTTAATTGTAACGTTGAGGGCCTCCTAATGTCGATGGAACACTCAAAGTGCGTCGAGATTCAATACATCGTCCTCCAGCCGACTTGTCTCCATGGGTCTACTGCTACCTCAGTCACCTTATCTTCGTTCTCCTCTGAGTCTTGATATTCGAATCCGACGCAAAATGGACTGCTAAATGTAACGTTCAGAGCCTCCTAATGATGATGGAACACTCAAATTGCGTCGAGATTCAATACATCGTCCCCCAGCCTACTTGTCTCCAAGGGGATATTGCTGCCTTGGGCACCATATAGTCCTTCTCCTGTGAGTCTAGATTTTCGGATCCGACGCATAACTGATAGTTAATTGTAACGTTCAGGGCCTCCTAATGACTATGGAACACTTAAAGTGCGTGGAGATTCAATTCATCGTCCTTCAGCCGACTTGTTTCCAAGAGTCCATTGCTGCCTCGGGCACCCTATGGTCGATCTTCTGTTAGTCTAGATTTTCGAATCCGACGCAAAACAGATAGTTAATTGTAACGTTCAGGGCCTCCTAATGACGATGGAGCACTCAAATTGCGTCGAGATTCAATACATCGGTCTCGAGCTGACTTGTCTCCAAGGGTATATTGCTGCTTCGGGCACCTTATGGTCGTTCTCCTGGGGGGCTAGATTTTCGAATCGGCCGCAAAACAGATAGTTAATTGTAACGTTCACGGCCTCCTAATGACGAAGGAACACTAAAATTGCGTCGAGATTCACTACACCGTCCTCCAGCCGACTTGTCTCCATGGGGATATCGCTGCCTCGGGCACCACATGGTCCGTCTCCGGTGATTCTACGTTTTCGAATCCGACGCAAAACTGATAGTTATTTGTAACGTTCAGGGCCTCCTAATGACGATGGAACACTCAAATAGCCTCGAGATTCAATACATCGTCCTTCAGCCGACTTGTACCGAGAGTCCATTGCTGCCTCGGGCACCTTATGGTCGTTATCCGGTTAGTCTAGATTTTCGAATCCGACGAAAAACTGATAGTTAATTGTAACATTCAGGGCCTCCTAGTTACGATGGAACACTCAAATTGCGTCGCGATCCAATACATCGTGCACCAGCCGACTTGTCTCCAAGGGTCTATTGCTGCCACGGGCACCTTAAGATCGTTCTCCTGTGAGTCTAGATTTTTGAACCCGACGCAAAACTGATAGTTAATTGCAACGTTCAGGGCCACCTAATGGCGATGGAACACTCAAATTGCGTCGAGATTCAATACATCGGCCTCCAGCCGACTTCTCTCCAAGGGGTTATTGATGTCTCGGGCACCATATGAACCTTGTCCTGTGAGTCTAGATTTTCGAATCCGCCGCAAAAGTGATAGTGAATTGTAACGTTCAGCGCATCCTAATGACGACAGAACACTCAAATTGCGTCGAGATTCAATACATCGTCCTCCAGCCGACTTGTCCCCAAGGGTCTATTGCTGCCTGTGGCTCCTTATGATCGTTCTCCTGTGAGTCTAGATTTTCGAATCCGATGCAAAACTGATTGTTAATTGTAACGTTCAGGGCTTCCTAATGACGATGGAACACTCAAATTGCGCGAGATTCTATATATCGGCATTCAGCCGATTTGTCTCCAACGGTCTATTGCTGCCTCGGGCACCTTATGGTCGTTCCCCTGTGAGTCTAGATTTTATATTCCGACGCAAAACTGATAGTTAATTGTAATGTTCAGGGCGCCAAATGACGATGGAACACTCAAATTGCGTCGAGATTCAATATATCGGTATTCAGCCGATTTGTCTCCAAGGGTCTATTGCTGCCTCGGGCACCCTATGGTCGTTCCCCTGTGAGTCTAGATTTTTGAATCCGACGCAAAACTGATAGTTAATTGTAATGTTAAGGGCATCCTAATGACGATGGAGCACTCAAGTTGCGTCGCGATTCAATACATCGTCCTCCAGCGGACTGGTCTCCAAGGGGATTTAGCCTGGGGCACCTTATGGTCCGTGTCCAGTGAGTCTAGATTTTCGAATCCGACGAAACCTGATAGTTAATTTTAATATTCAGGACCTCCTAATGACGATGGAACACTCAAATTGCGTCGCGATCCAATACATCGTCCTCCAGCCGACTTGTCTCCAAGAGTCTATTGCTGCCACGGGCACCTTAAGATCGTTCTCCTGTGAGTCTAGATTTTCGAACCCGACGCAAAACTGATAGTTAATTGTAACGTTCAGGGCCACCTAATGACGATGGAACACTCAAATTGCGTCGGGATTTAATACATCGGCCTCCAGCCGACTTATCTCCAAGGGGATATTGCTGTCTCGGGCACCATATGATCCTTCTCCTGTGAGTCTAGATTTTCGAATCCGACGCAGAAATGATAGTGAATTGAAACGTTCAGCGCCTCCTAATGACGATAGAACACTCAAATTGCTTCGAGAGTCATTACATCGACCTACAGCCGACTTGTCTACAAGGGGATATTGCTGCCTCGGGCTCCATGTGGTCCGTCTCCGGTGATTCTACGTTTTCGAATCCTACGCAAAACTGATAATGATTTGTAACGTTCAGAGCCTCCTAATGACGATGGGACACTTAAATTGTTCGAGATTCAATACATCGTCCTTCAGCCGACTTGTACCAAGATTCCACTGCTGCCTCGGGCACCTTGTGGTCGTTCTCCTGTTAGTCTAGATTTTCGAATCCGACGTAAAACTGATAGTTAAATGTAACTTTCAGGACCTCCTAATGACGATGGAACACTCAAATTGCGTCGCGATCCAATATATCGCCCTCCACCCGACTTGTCTCCAAGGGTCTATTGCTGCCTGTGGCTCCTTATGGTCGTTCCCCTGTGAGTCTAGATTTTAGAATCCGACGCAAAACTGATAGTTAATTGTAACGTTCAGGGCCTCCTAATTAAGATGAAACACTCAAATTTCCTCGTGATTCAACATACCGGCCTCCAGCCGACTTGTCTCCGTGGGGATATTGCTGCCTCGGGCTCCTTATGGTCGCTCTCCTGTGAGGCTAGATTTTCGAAACCTACGCGAAACTGATTGTTAATTGTAACGTTCAGGGCTTCCTAATGACGATGGAACCCTTAAATTGCGCGAGATTCTATATACCGGAATTCAGCCGATTTGTCTCCAACGGTCCATTGCTGCCTCGGGCACCTTATGGTCGTTCCCCTGTGAGTCTAGATTTTATAATCCGACGCAAAACTGATAGTTAATTGTAATGTTCAGGGCGCCAAATGACGATGGAACCCTCAAATTGCGTCGAGATTCAATATATCGCTATTCAGCCGATTTGTCTCCAAGGGTCTATTGCTGCCTCGGGCACCCTATGGTCGTTCCCCTGTGAGTCTAGATTAAGAATCCGACGCAAAACTGATAGTTAAATGTAATGTTAAGGGCATCCTAATGACGATGGAGCACTCAAGTTTCGTCGCGATTCAATACATCGTCCTCCAGCGGACTGGTCTCCAAGGGGATTTAGCCTGGGACACCTTATGGTCCGTGTCCAGTGAGTCTAGATTTTCGAATCCGACGAAACCTGATAGTTAATTTCAATATTCAGGGCCTCCTAAAGACGATGGAACACTCAAATTGCGTCGCGATCCAATACATCGTCCTCCAGCCGACTTGTCTCCAAGGGTCTATTGCTGCCTCGGGCACCTTAAGATCGTTCTCCTGTGAGTCTAGATTTTCGAACCCGACGCAAAACTGATAGTTAATTGTAACGTTCAGGGCCACCTAATGACGATGGAATGCTCAAATTGCGTCGAGAGTCATTACATCGACCTACAGCCGACTTGGCTACAAGGGGATATTGCTGCCTCGGGCTCCATGTGGTCCGTCTCCTGTGAGTCTAGATTTTCGAATCCGACGCGAAACAAATAGTTAATTGTAACGTTCAGGGCCTCCTAATGACGATGGAACACTCAAATTGCATCGAGATTCAACATACCGGCCTCCAGCCGATCTGTCTCCATGGGGATATTGCTGCCTCGGGCACCTTATGGTCGTTCCCCCTGTGAGTCTAGATTTTCGAATCCGTCGCAAAAATGATAGTGAATTGTAACGTTCAGCGCCTCCTAATGGCGATAGAAAACTCAAATTGCGTCGAGATTCAATCCATCGGCCTCCAGCCGACTTGTCTACAAGGGGATATTGATGCCTCGGGCTCCATGTGGTCCGTCTCCTGTGAGTCTATATTTTCGAATCCGACGCGAAACTAATAGTTAAATGTTACGTTCAGGGCCTCCTAATGACGATGGAACACTCAAATTGCGTCGAGATTCAATACATCGTCCTTCAGCCGACTTGTACCAAGAGTCCATTGCTGCCTCGGGCACCTTATGGTCGTTCTTGTGTTAGTCTAGATTTTCGAATTCAACGAAGAACTGATAGTTAATTGTAACATTCAGTGCCTCCTAATGACGATGGAACACTCAAATTGCGTCGCGATCCAATACATCGTCCTCCACCCGACTTGTCTCCAAGGGTCTATTGCTGAAACGGGCACCTTAAGATCGTTCTGCTGTGAGTCGAGATTTTCTAACCCGACGCAAAACTGATAGTTAATTGTAACGTTCAGGGCCTCCTAATGACGATGGAACACTCAAATTGCATCGAGATTCAACATACCGGCCTCCAGCCGACTTGTCTCCATGGGGATATTGCTGCCTCGGGCTCCTTATGGTCGCTGTCCTGTGAAGCTAGATTTTCGTAACCGACGAGAAACTGATTGTTAATTGTAACGTTCAGGGCTTCCTAATGCCGATGGAACACTCAAATTGAGCGAGATTCAATATATCGGCATTCAGCCGATTTGTCTCCAACGGTCTATTGCTGCCTCGGGCACCTTATGGTCCTTCCCCTGTGAGTCTAGATTTTAGAATCCGACGCAAAACTGATAGTTAATTGTAATATTCAGGGCCTCCTAATGACGATGGAACACTCAAATTGCGTCGGGATTCATTATATCGGTATTCAGCCGATTTGTCTCCAAGGGTCTATTGCAGCTTCTGTCACCTTATGGTCGTTCTCCTGTGAGTCTAGATTTTCGAATCCGACGCAAAAATGGTAGTTAATTGTGACGTTCAGCGCCTCCTAATGACGATGGAACACTCAAATTGCGTAGAGAGTCAATACATCGACCTCCAGCTGACTTGTCTCGTACAGTCCATTGCTGCACCGGGGACCTTATGGTCGTTTTCCTGTGAGTCTAGATTTTCGAATCCGACGCAAAAATGATAGTTAATTGCAACGTTCAGCGTCTCCTAATAACGATGGAACACTCAAATTGCGTCGAAGGTCAATACATCGACCTCCAGCCGACTTGTCTCCAAGGGGATATTGATGCCTCGGGCTCCATGAGGTCCGTCTCCTGTGAGTCTATAGTTTCGAATCCGACGCGAAACTAATAGTTAATTGTAACGTTCACGGCCTCCTAATGACGAAGGAACACTCAAATTGCGTCGAGATTCACTACACCGTCCTCCAGCCGACTTGTCTCCATGGGGATATCGCTGCCTCGGGCACTTCATGGTCCGTCTCCGGTGATTCTACGTTTTCGAATCCGACGCAAAACTGATAGTATTTGTAACGTTCAGGGCCTCCTAATGACGATGGAACACTCAAATAGCGTCGAGATTCAATACATCGTCCTCCAGCCGACTTGTCTGCAAGGGTCTATTGCTGCCACGGGCACCTTAAGATCGTTCTCCTGTGAGTCGAGATTTTCGAACCCGACGCAAAACAGATAGTTAATAGTAACGTTCAGGGCCACCTAATGATGATGGAACACTCAAATTGCGTCGAGATTCAATACATCGTCCTCCAGCCGACTTGTCTCGAAGGGTATATTGCTGCCACGGGCACCTTAAGATCGTTCTCCTGTGAGTCGAGATTTTCGAACCCGACGCAAAACTGATAGTAATTTGTAACGTTCAGGGCCACCTAATGACGATGGAACACTCAAATTGCGTCGAGGTTCAATACATCGTCCTCCAGCCGACTTGTCTCCAAGGGTCTATTGCTGCTTCGGGCTCCTTTGGGTCCGTCTCCGGTGAGTCTAGGTTATCGAATCCGACGAAAAATTGATAGTTAATTGTAACATTCAGGGCCTCCTAGTTACGATGGAATACTCAAATTGCGTCGCGATCTAATACATCGTCCTCCAGCCGACTTGTCTCCAAGGGTCTATTGCTGCCTGTGGCCCCTTATGATCGTCTCCTGTGAGTCTAGATTTCCGAATCCGACGCAAAACTGATAGTTAATTGTAACGTTCAGGGCCTCCTAATGACGTTGGAACACTCAAATTGCATCGAGATTCAACATACCGGCCTCCAGCCGACTTGTCTCCATGTGGAAATTGCTGCCTCGGGCTCCTTATGGTGGCTGTCCTGTGAAGCTAGATTTTCGAAACCGACGCGAAACTGATTGTTAATTGTAACGTTCAGGGCTTCCTAATGACGATGGAACACTCAAATTGCGCGAGATTCAATATATCGGCATTCAGCCGATTTGTCTCCAACGGTCTATTGCTGCCTCGGTCACCTTAGGGTCGTTAGCCTGTGAGTCTAGTTTTTAGAATCCGACGCAAAACTGATAGTTAATTGTAATGTTCAGGGCCTCCTAATGACGATGGAACACTCAAATTGCGTCGGGATTCATTATATCGGTATTCAGCCGATCTGTCTCTTAGGGTCTATTGCTGCCTCGGGCACCTCTTGGTCGTTTCAATATGACTCTAGATTTTAGAATCCGACGCAAAACTGATAGTTAATTGTAACGTTCAGGGCCTCCTAATAACGATGGAACACTCAAATTGCGTCGGGGTCAATACATCGACCTCCAGCCGTCTTGTCTCCAGGGGGATATTGCTGTCTCGGGCACATATGATCCCATTTCTTTGAGTCTACATTTTCGAATCCGTCGCAAAAATGATAGTGAATTGTAACGTTCAGCGCCTCCTAATGGCGATAGAACACTCAAATTGCGTCGAGATTCAATCCATCGGCCTCCAGCCGATTTGTCTACAAGGGGATATTGCTGCCTCGGGCTCCATGTGGTCCGTCTCCGGTGATTCTACGTTTTCGAATCCGACGCAAAACTGATAGTTATTTGTAACGTTCAGGGCCTCCTAATGACGATGGATCACTCAAATTGCGTCGAGATTCAATACATCGTCCTTCAGCCGACTTGTACCAAGAGTCCATTGCTGCCTCGGGCACCTTATGGTCGTTCTGCTGTTAGTCTAGATTTTCGAATCCGACGAAAAACTGATAGTTAATTGTAACATTCAGGGCCTCCTAATGACGATGGAACACGCAAATTGCTTCGCGATCCAATACATCGTCCTCCAACCGACTTGTCTCCAAGGGTCTATTGCTGCCTGTGGCTCCTTATGATCGTTCTCCTGTGAGTCTAGATTTTCGAATCCGACGCAAAACTGGTTGTTAATTGTATCGATCAGGGCCTCCTAATGACGATTGAACACTCAAATTGCGTCGAGATTGAATTGTCGTCCTCCAGCCGACTTGTATCCAAGGGGATATTGTTGTCTCGGGCACCATATGATCCTTTTCCTGTGAGTAGATTTTCGAATCCGACGCTAAATTAATGATAGTTAATTGAAACGTTCAGCGCCTCGTAATGACGATGGAACACTCAAATTGCGTCGAGAGTCAATATATCGTCCTCCAGCCGACTTGTCTCCAACGGTCTATTGCTGACTCGGGCACCATATGGTCGTTCTCCTGTGAGTCTAGATTTCCGAGTCCGACGCAAAAATTATAGTTAATTGTAACGTTCAGGGCCTCCTAATGACGATGGAACACTCAAATTGCGTCGAGATTCAATACATCGGCCTCCAGCCGACTTATCTCCAAGGGGATATAGCTGTCTCGGGCTCCATATTATCATTCTCCTGTGAGTCTAGATTTTCGAATCCGACGCAACAATGATAGTGAGTTGTAAAGTTCAGCGCCTCCTAATGACGATAGAACACTCAAATTGCGTCGAGAGTCAATACATCGTCCTCCAGCCGACTTGTCTCCAAGGGTCTAATGCTGCTTCGGTCACCTTATGGTCCGTCACCGGTGAGTCTAGATTATCGAATCCGATGCAAAACTGATAGTTAATTGTAACGTTCAGGGCCTCCTAATGAAGATATAACAATCAAATTGCATCGAGATTCAACATACCGCCCTCCAGCCGACTTGTCTCCATGGGGATATTGCTGCCTCGGGCTCCTTATGTTCGCTGTCCTGTGAGGCTAGATTTTCGAAACCGTCGCGAAAGTGATTGTTAATTGCAACGTTCAGGGCTTCCTAATGACGATGGAACACTCAAATTTGGCGAGATTCAATATATCGGCATTCAGCCGATTTGTCTATAACGGTCTATTGCTGCCGCAGGCACCTTATGGTCGATCCCCTGGGAGTTTAGATTTTAGAATCCGACGCAAAACTGATAGTTAATTGTAATGTTCAGGGCCTCCTAATGACGATGGAACACTCAAATTGCGTCGCGATCCAATACATCGTAATCCAGCCGAGTTGTCTCCAAGGGTCTATTGGTGCCTCGGGCTCCTTATGGTCCGTCTCCCGTGAGTCTAGATTTTTGAATCCGACGCGAAACTGATAGTTAATTGTAACGTTCAGGGCCTCCTAATGACGATGGATTACTAAAATAGCGTCGAGATTCAATACATCGTCCTTCAGCCGACTTGTCTCCAAGGGTCTATTGCTGCCTCTGTCACCTTGTGGTCGTTCTCCTGTGAGTCTAGATTTTCGAATCCGACGCAAATATGATTGTTAATTGTGACTTTCAGCGCCTCCTAATGACGATGGAACACTTAAATTGCATAGAGAGTCAATACATCGTCCTCCAGCCGACTTGTCTCCAAGGGTCTATTGCTGCCTGTGGCTCCTTATGATCGTCTCCTGTGAGTCTAGATTTTCGAATCCGACGCAGAACTGATAGGTAATTGTAACGTTCAGGGCCTCCTAATGACGATGGAACACTCAAATTGCATCGAGATTGAACATACCGGCCTCCAGCCGACTTGTCTCCATGGGGATATTGCTGCCTCGGGCTCCTTATGGTCGCTGTCCTGTGAAGCTAGATTTTCGAAACCGACGCGAAACTGATTGTTAATTGTAACGTTCAGGGCTTCCTAATGACGATGGAACACTCAAATTGCGCGAGATTCAATATATCGGCATTCAGCCGATTTGTCTCCAACGGTCTATTGCTGCCTCGGGCACCTTATGGTCGTTCCCCTGTGAGTCTAGATTTTAGAATCCGACGCAAAACTGATAGTTAATTGTAATGTTCAGGGCCTCCTAATGACGATGGAACACTCAAATTGCCTCGGGATTCATTATATCGGTATTCAGCCGATTTGTCTCCAAGGGTCTATTGCTGCCTCGGGCACCTTACAGTCGTTCCCCTGTGAGTCTAGATTTTAGAATCCGACGCAAAACTGATAGTTAATTGTAATGTTCAGGGCCTCCTAATGACGATGGAGCACTCAAGTTGCGTCGCGATTCAATACATCGTCCTCCAGCGGACTGGTCTCCAAGGGGATATAGCCTCGGGCACCTTATGGTCCGTCTCCAGTGAGTCTACATTTTCGAATCCGACGAATAACTGGTAGTTAATTGTAACATTCAGGGCCTCCTAATGACGATGGCACACTCAAATTGCGTCGCGATCCAATACATCATCCTCCAGCCGACTTGTGTCCAAGGGTCTATTGCTGCCTCGGGCACCTTATGATCGTTCTCCTGTGAGTCTAGATTTTCGAACGCGACGCAAAACTGATAGTTAATTGTAACGCTCAGGGCCACCTAATGACGATGGAACACTCAAATTGCGTCGAGATTCAATACATCGTCCATCAGCCGACTGCCTCGGGCACCAAATGGTCCGTCTCCCTTGAGTCTAGATTTTTCATTCCGACGCGAAACTGATAGTTAATTGTAACGTTCAGGGCCTCCTAATGACGATGGAACACTGAAATAGCGTCGAGATTCAATACATCGTCCTTCATCCGACTTGTCTCCAAGGGTCTATTGCTGCCTCGGTCACCTTATGGTCGTTCTCCTGTGAGTCTAGATTTTCGAAACCGACGCAAAAATGATAGTTAATTGTGACGTTCAGCGCCTCCTAATGACGATGGAAGCCGGCCGAAGTGGCCGTGCGGTTAAAGGCGCTGCAGTCTGGAACCGCAAGACCGCTACGGTCGCAGGTTCGAATCCTGCCTCGGGCATGGATGTTTGTGATGTCCTTAGGTTAGTTAGGTTTAACTAGTTCTAAGTTCTAGGGGACTAATGACCTCAGCAGTTGAGTCCCATAGTGCTCAGAGCCATTTGAACCATTTGACGATGGAACACTCAAATTGCGTAGAGTCTCAATACATCGACCTCCTGCCGACTTGTCTCGTACAGTCCATTGCTCCTTCGGGGACCTTATGGTCGTTCTCCTGTGAGTCTAGATTTTCGAATCCGACGCAAAAATGATAGTTAAATGTAACGTTCAGTGCCTCCTTATAACGATGGAACACTCAAATTGCGTCGAGGGTCAATACACCGACCTCCAGCCAACTTGTCTCCAAGGGGATATTGCTGTCTCGGGCACCATATGATCCTTCTCCTTTGAGTCTACATTTTCGAATCCGTCGCAAAAATGATGGTGAATTGTAACGTTCAGCGCCTCCTAATGGCGATAGAACACTCTAATGGCGTCGAGATTCAATCCATCGGCCTCCAGCCGACTTGTCTACAAGGGGATATTGATGCTTCGGGCTCCATGTGGTCCGTCTCCTGTGAGTCTATAGTTTCGAATCCGACGGGAAACTAATAGTTAATTGTTACGTTCAGGGCCTCCTAATGACGATGGAACACTCAAATTGCGTCGCGATCCAATACATCGTCCTCCAGCCGACTTGTCTCCAACGGTCTATTGCTGCCACGGGCACCTTAAGATCGTTGTCCTGTGAGTCGAGATTTTCGGAGCCGACGCAAAACTGATAGTTAATTGGAACGTTCAGGGCCACCTAATGACGATGGAACACTCAAATTACGTCGAGATTCAATACATCGTCCTCCAGCCGACTTGTCTGCATGGGGATATCGCTGCCTCGGGCTCCTCTTTGTACGTCTCCGGTGATTCTACGTTTTCGAATCCGACGCAAAACTGATAGTTATTTGTAACGTTCAGGGCCTCCTAATGACGATGGAACACTCAAATTGCGTGGAGATTCAATACATCGTCCTTCAGCCGACTTGTACCAAGAATCCATTGCTGCCTCGGGCACATTATGGTCGTTCTCCTGTTAGTCTAGATTTTGGAATCCGACGAAAAACTGATAGTTAATTGTACATTCAGGGCTTCCTAATGACGATGGAACACTCAAATTGCGTCGCGATCCAATACATCGTCCTCCAGCCGACTTGTCTCCAACGGTCTATTGCTGCCACGGGCACCTTAAGATCGTTGTCCTGTGAGTCGAGATTTTCGGAGCCGACGCAAAACTGATAGTTAATTGGAACGTTCAGGGCCACCTAATGACGATGGAACACTCAAATTACGTCGAGATTCAATACATCGTCCTCCAGATGACTTGTCTCCAAGGGTCTATTGCTGCTTCGGGCACCTTATAGTCCGTCTCCGGTGAGTCTAGATTATCGAATCCGACGAAAAACTGATAGTTAATTGTAACATTCAGGGCCACCTAGTTACGATGGAACACTCAAATTGCGTCGCGATCCAATACATCGTCCTCCAGCCGACTTGTCTCCAAGGGTCTATTGCTGCCTGTGGCTCCTTATGATCGTTCTCCTGTGAGTCTAGATTTTCGAATCCGCCCCAAAACTGATAGTTAATTGTAACGTTCAGGGCCTCCTAATGAAGATGGAACACTCAAATTGCGTCGAGATTCAATACATCGGTCTCCAGCCAACTTATCTCCAAGGGGATATTGCTGTCTCGGGCATCATATGATCCTTCTCCTGTCAGTCTAGATTTTCGAATCCGACGCAAAAATGATAGTTAATTGTAACGTTCAGGCCCTCCTAATGAAGATGGAACACTCAAATTGCATCGAGATTCAACATACCGGCCTCCAGCCGATTTGACTCCAACGGTCTATTGCTGCCGCGGGCACCTTATGGTCGTTCCCCTGTGAGTCTAGATTTTAGAATCCGACGCAAAACTGATAGTTAATTGTAATGTTCAGGGCTCCTAATGACGATGGAACACTCAAATTGCGTCGAAATTCAATATATCGGTATTCAGCCGATTTGTCTCCAAGGGTCTATTGCTGCCTCGGGCACCTTATGGTCGTTCCCCTGTGAGTATAGATTTTAGAATCCGACGCAAAACTGATAGTTAATTGTAATGTTCAGGGCCTCCTAATGACGATAAAGCACTCAAGTTGCGGCGCGATTCAACACATCGTCCTCCAGCGGACTGGTCTCCAAGGGGATATTGCTGTCTCGGGCACCATATAATCCTTCTCCTTTGAGGCTACATTTTCGAATCCGACGCGAAAATGATAGCGACTTGTAACGTTCAGCGCCTCCTAATGGCGATAGAACACTGAAATTGCGTCGAAATTCAATCCATCGGCTTCCAGCCGACTTGTCTTCAAGGGGATATTGCTGCCTCGGGCTCCATGTGGTCCGTCCCCTGTGAGTCTATATTTTCCAATCCGACGCGAAACTAATAGTTAATTGTTACGTTCAGGGTCTCCTAATGACGATGGAACACTCAAATTGCGTCGAGAGTCAATACATCAACATCCAGTTGACTTGTCTACAAGGGGATATTGCTGCCTCGGGCTCCATGTGGTCCGTCTCCTGTGAGTCTAGATTTTCGAATCCGACGCGAAACTGATAGTTAATTGTAACGTTCAGGGTCTCCTAATGACGATGGAACACTCAAATTGCGTCCAGATTCAATACATCGTCCTTCAGCCGTCTTGTCTCCAAGAGTCCATTGCTGCCTCGGGCACCTTATGGTCGTTCTTCTGTTAGTCAAGATTTTCGAATCCGATGCAAAACAGATAGTTAATTGTAACGTTCAAGGCTCCCTAATGACGATGGAACACTCAAATTGCGTCGAGATTCAATACTTGGGCCTCCAGCCGGCTTGTCTCCAAGGGTCTATTGCTGCCTCGGGCACCTTATGGTCGTTCGCCTGTGAGTCTAGATTTTCGAATCGGCCGCAAACGAGATAGTCAATTGTAACGCTCACGGCCTCCTAATGACGATGGAACATAAAAATTGCAACGAGATTCAATACATCGTCCTTCAGCCGACTTGTACCGAGAGTCCATTGCTGCCTCGGGCACCTTATGGTCGTTCTCCTGTTAGTCTAGATTTTCAAATCCCACGAAAAACTGATAGTTAATTGTAACATTCAGGGCCTCCTAATGACGATTGAACACTCAAATTGCGTCGCGATCCAATACATCGTCCTCCAGCCGACTTGTCTCCAAGGGTCTATTGCTGCCTCGGGCACCTTATGGTCGTTCTCATGTGAGTCTAGATTTTCTAATCCGACGCAAAACTGATTATTAATTGTAACGATCAGGGCCTCCTAATGACGATTGAACACTCAAATTGCGTCGAGATTCAATACATCGTCCTTCAGCCGACTTGTCTCCAAGGGTCTATTGCTGCCTCTGGCACCTTATAGTCCTTCTCCTGTGAGTCTAGATTTTCGAATCCGACGCAAAACTGATAGTTAATTGCAACGTTCAGGGCCTCCTAATGACGATGGAACACTCAAATTGCGTCGAGAGTCAATATATCGTCCTCCAGCCGACTTGTCTCCAAGGGTCTATTGCTGCCTCGGGCACTTTATGGTCGTTCTCCTGTGAGTCTAGATTTTCGAATCCGACGCAAAAATTATAGTTAATTGTAACGTTGAGGGCCTCCTAATGACGATGGAACACTCAAATTGCTTCGAGATTCAATACATCGGCCACCAGCCGACTTATCTCCAAGGGGATGTTGCTGCCTCGGGCACCATATGATCCTTCTCCTGTGAGTCCAAATTTTCGAATCCGACGCAAAAATGATAGTGAATTGTAAAGTTCAGCGCCTAATAATGACGATAGAACACTCAATTTGCGTCGAGAGTCAATACATCGTACTCCAGCCAACTTGTCTCCAAGGGTCTATTGCTGCTTCGGGCAACTTATGGTCCGTCTCCTGTGAGTCTAGATTATCGAATCCGGCGAAAAACTGATAGTTAATTGTAACATTCAGGGCCTCCTAGTTACGATAGAACACTCAAATTGCGTCGCGATCCAAAACATCGTCCTCCAGCCGACTTGTCTCCAAGGGTCTACTGCTGCCTGTGGCTCCTTATGATCGTTCTCCTGTGAGTCTAGATTGTCGAATCCGACGGAAAACTGATAGTTAATTGTAACGTTCAGGGCCTCCTAATGAAGATGGATCACTCAAATTGCATCGAGATTCAACATACCGGCCTCCAGCCGACTTGTCACCATGGGGATATTGCTGCCTCGGGCTAATTATGTTCGCTGTCCTGTGAGGCTAGATTTTCGAAACCGACGGGAAACTGATTGTTAATTGTAACGTTCAGGGCTTCATAATGACGGTGGAACACTCAAATTGCGCGAGATTCAATATATCGGCATTCTGCCGATTTGTCTCCAACGGTCTATTGCTGCCTCGGGCACCTTATGGTCGTTCCCCTGTGAGTCCAGATTTTAGAAACCGACGCAAAACTGATAGTTAATTGTAACGATCTGGGCCACCTAATGACGATGGAACACTCAAATTGCGTCGGGATTCATTACATCGTCCATCAGCCGACTGCATTGGGCACCAAATGGTCCGTCTACCGTGAGTCTACATTTTTGAATCCGACGCGAAACTGATAGTTAATTGTAACGTTCAGGGCTTCCTAATGACGATGGAAAACTCAAATTGCGCGAGATTCAATATATCGGCATTCAGCCGATTTGTCTCCAACGGTCTATTGCTGCCTCGGTCACCTTATGGTCGTTCTCCTGCGAGTCTAGGTTTTCGAATCCGACGCAAAAATGATAGTTAATTGTGACGTTCAGCGCCTCCTAATGACGATGGAACACTCAAATTGCATAGAGAGTCAATACATCGACCTCCAGCCGACTTGTCTCATAGAGTCCATTGCTGCCTCGGGCACCCTATGGTCGTTCTCCTGTGAGTCTAGATTTTCGAATCCGACTCAAAAATGATAGTTAATTGTAACGTTCAGCGCCTACTAATAACGATGGAACACTCAAATTGCGTCGAGGGTCAATTCATCGACCTCCAGCCGACTTGTCTCCAAGGGGATATTGCTGTCTCGGGCACCATATGATCCTTCTCCTTTGAGTCTACATTTTCGAATCCGACGCAAAAATGATAGCGAATTGTAACGTTCAGCGCCTCCTAATGGCGATAGAACACTCAAATTGCGTCGAGATTCAAACCATCGGCCTCCAGCCGACTTGTCTACAAGGGATGTTGCTGCCTCGGGCTCCATGTGGTCCGCCTCCTGTGAGTCTAGATTTTCGAATCCGACGCGAAACTGATAGTTAATTGTAACGTTCAGGGCCTCCTAATGACGATTTAACACTCAAATTGCGTCGAGATTCAATACATCGTCCTTCAGCCGACTTGTCTCCAAGAGTCCATTGCTGCCTCTAACACCTTATGGTCGTTCTTCTGTTAGTCTAGATTTTCGAATCCGACGCAAATATGATAGTTAATTGTAAAGTTCAGCGCCTCCTAATGACGATAGAAGACTCAAATTGCGTCGAGAATCAATACATCGACCTACAGCCGACTTGTCTACAAGGGGATATTGCTGCCTCGGGCTCCATGTGGTCCGTCTCCTGTGAGTCTAGATTTTCGAATCCGACGCGAAACAAATCGTTAATTGTAACGTTCAGGGCCTCCTAATGACGATGGAACACTCAAATTGCGTCGAAATTCAATACATCGGCCTCCAGCCTACTTCTCTCCAAGGGGTTATTGCTGTTTCGGGCACCATATGATCCTTGTCCTGTGAGTCTAGATTTTCGAATCCGACGCAAAAATGATAGTGAATTGTAACGTTCAGCGCATCCTAACGACGACTGAAAACTCAATTTGCGTCGAGATTCACTACAACGTCCTCCAGCCGACTTGTCTCCAAGGGGATATTGCTGTCTCGGGCACATGTGATCCTTCTCCTGTGAGTCTAGATTTTCGAATCGACGCATAACTGATAGTTAATTGTAACGTTCAGCGCCTCCTAATGACGACTGAACACTCAAATTGCGTCGAGATTCAATACATCGTCCTCCAGCCGACTTGTCTCCAAGGGTCTATTGCTGCCTCGGGCACCTTATGATCGTTCTCCTGTGAGTCTAGATTTTCGAACCCGACGCGAAACTGATAGTTAATTGCAACGTTCAGGGCCTCCTAATGACGATGGAACACTCAAATTGCGCCGAGATTCAATACATCGTTCTTCAGCCGACTTGTCTCCACGGGTCTATTGCTGCCTCGGGCACCTTATGGTCGTTCTCATGTGAGTCTAGATTTTCTAATCCGACGCAAAACTGATTGTTAATTGTAACGATCAGGGCCTCCTAATGACGATTGAACACTCAAATTGCGTCGAGATTGAATACATCGTCCTCCAGCCGACTTATCTCCAAGGGTCTTATGCTGCCTCGGGCACCATATGATCCTTCCCCTGTGAGTCTAGATTTTCGAATCCGACGCAAAAATGATAGTGAATTGTAAAGTTCAGCGCCTCCTAATGACGATAGAACACTCAAATTGTGTCGAGAGTCAATACATCGACCTACAGCCGACTTGTCTACAAGGCGATATTGCTGCCTCGGGCTCCATGTGGTCCGTCTCCTGTGAGTCTAGATTTTCGTATCCGACGCGAAACAAATAGTTAATTGTAACGTTCAGGGCCTCCTAATGACGATGGAACACTCAAATTGCGTCGAAATTCAATACATCGGCCTCCAGCCTACTTCTCTCCAAGGGGTTATTGCTGTCTCGGGCACCATATGATCCTTGTCCTGTGAGTCTAGATTTTCGAATCCGACGCAAAAATGATAGTGAATTGTAACGTGCAGCGCATGCTAACGACGACAGAACACTCAATTTGCGTCGAGATTCACTACAACGTCCTCCAGCCGACTTGTCTCCAAGGGGATATTGCTGTCCCGAGCACATATGATCCTTGTCCTGTGAGTCTATATTTTCGAATCCGACGCATAACTGATAGTTAATTGTAACGTTCAGCGCATCCTAATGACGATTAAACACTCAAATTGCGTCGAGATTCAATACATCGTCCTCCAACCGACTTGTCTCCAATGGTCTATTGCTGCTTCGGGCACCTTATGGTCCGTCTCCGGTGAGTCTAGATTATCGAATCCGACGATAAACTGATAGTTAATTGTAACATTCAGGGCCTCATAGTTACGATGGAACACTCAAATTGCGTCGCGATCCAATACATCGTCCTGAAGCCGAATTGTCTCCAAGGGTCTATTGCTGCCTGCGGCTCCTTATGATCTTTCTCCTGTGAGTCTAGATTTTCGAATCCGACGCAAAACTGATAGTTAATTGTAACGTTCAGGGCCTCCTAATGACGATGGAACACTCAAATTGCCTCTAGATTCAACATACCGGCCTCCAGCCGACTTGTCTCCACGGGGATATTGCTGCCTCGGGCTCCTTACGGTAGCTGTCCTGTGAGTCTAGATTTTCGAAACCGACGCGAAACTGATTGTCAATTGTAACGTTCAGGGCTTCCTAATGACAATGGAACACTCAAATTGCGCGAGATTCAATATATCGGCATTCAGCCGATTTGTCTCCAACGGTCTATTGCTGCCTCGGGCACCTTATGGTCGTTCCCCTGTGAGTCTAGATTTTAGAATCCGGCGCAAAACTGATAGTTAATTGTAATGTTCAGGGCCTCCTAATGACGATGGGAAACTCAAATTGCGTCTAGATTCAATATACCTGTATTCAGCCGATTTGTCTCCAAGGGTCTATTGCTGCCTCGGGCACCTCATGGTCGTTCCCCTGTGAGTCTAGATTTTATAATCCGACGCAAAACTGATAGTTAATTGTAATGTTCAGGGCCTCTTAATGACGATGGAGCACTCAAGTTGCGTCGCGATTCAATACATCGTCCTCCAGCGGACTGGTCTCCAAGGGGATATAGCTTCGGGCACCTTATGGTCCGTCTCCAGTGAGTCTAAATTTTCGAATCCGACGAAAAACTGATAGTTAATTGTAACATTCAGGGCCTCCTAATGACGATGGAACACTCAAATTGCGTCGAAATCCAATACATCGTCTTCCAGCCGACTTGTCTCCAAGGGTCTATTGCTGCCTCGGGCACCTTATGATCGTTCTCCTGTGAATCTAGATTTTCGAACGCGACGCAAAACTGATAGTTAGTTGTAACGCTCAGGGCCACATAATGACGATGGAACACTCAAATTGCGTCGAGATTCAATACATCGTCCATCAGACGACTGCTTCGGGCACCAAATGGTCCCTCTCTCGTGAGTCTAGATTTTTGAATCCGACGCGAAACTGATAGTTAATTGTAACGTTCAGGGCCTCCTAATGACGATGGAACACTAAAATAGCGTTGAGATTCAATACATCGTCCTTCAGCCGACTTGTGACCAAGGGGATATTGCTGCCTCGGTCACCTTATGGTCGTTCTCCTGTGAGTCCAGATTTTCTAATCGGACGCAAAAATGATATTTAAATGTGACGTTAAACGCCTCCTAATGACGATGGAACACTCAAATTGCGTAGAGAGTCAATACATCGACATCCAGCCGACTTGTCTCATAGAGTCCATATTTGCCTCAGGCACCTTATGGTCGTTCTCCTGTGAGTCTAAATTTTCGAATCCGACGCAAAACTGATAGTTAATTGTAACGTTCAGCGCCTTCTAATGGCGATAGAACACTCAAATTGCGTCGAGATTCAATCCATCGGCTTCCAGCCGACTTGTCTACAAGGGGATATTGCTGCCTCGGGCTCCATCTGGTCCGTCTCCTGTGAGTCTAGATTTTCGAATCCGACGCGAAACAAATAGTTAATTGTAACGTTCAGGGCCTCCTAATGACGATGGAACACTCATATTGCGTCGAGATTCAATACATCGGCCTCCAGCCCACTTCTTTCCAAGGGGTTATTGCTGTCTCGGGCACCAAATGATTCTTGTCCTGTGAGTCTAGATTTTCGAATCCGACGCAAAAATGATAGTGAATTGTAACGTTCGGCGCATCCTAATGACGACAGAACACTCAAATTGCGTCGAGAATCACTACAACGTACTCCAGCCGACTCGTCTCCTAGGGGATATTACTGTCTCGGGCACATTTGATTCTTCTCCTGTGAGTCTAGATTTTCGAATCCGACGCATAACTGATAGTTAATTGTAACGTTCAGCGCCTCCTAATGATGACTGAACACTCAAATTGCGTCGAGATTCAATACATCGTCCTCCATCCGAGTTGTCTCCAAGGGTCTATTGCTGCTTCGGGCACCTTATGTCCGTCTCCGGTGAATCTCGATTATCGAATCCGACGAAAAACTGATAGTTAATTGTAACATTCAGGGCCTCCTAATGACGATGGAACACTCAAACTGCGTCCAGATTCAGTACATCGTCCTTCAGCCGACTTGTCTCCAAGGGCCTACTGCTGCCTCGGGCACCTCATGGTCGTTCTCCTGTGAGTCTAGATTTTCGAATCCGACGCAAAACTGATAGTTAATTGTAACGTTCAGGGCCTCCTAATGACGATGGAACACTCAAATTGCATCGAGATTCAACATACCGGCCTCCAGCCGACTTGTCACCATGGGAATATAGCTGCCTCGGGCTCCTTATGTTCGCTGTCCTGTGAGGCTAGATTTTCGAAACCGACGGGAAACTGATTGTTAATTGTAACGCTCAGGGCCACCTAATGACGATGGAACACTCAAATTGCGTCGAGATTCAATACATCGTCGATCAGCCGACTGCCTTGGGCACCAAATGGTCCGTCTCCCGTGAGTCTAGATTTTTGAATCCGACGCGAAACTGATAGTTAATTGTAACGTTCAGGGCCTCCTAATGACGATGGAACACTCAAATTGCGTCGAGATTCAATACATCGTCCTTCAGCCGACTTGTCTCCAAGAGTCCATTGCTGCCTCGGGCACCTTATGGTCGTTCTTCTGTTAGTCTAGATTTTCGAATCCGACGCAAAACAGATAGTTAATTGTAACGTTCAGGGCCTCCTAATGACGATGGAACACTCAAATTGCGTCGAGATTAAAAATATAGTCCTCGAGCCGACTTGTCTCCAAGGGTCTATTGCTGCCTCGGGCACCTTTTGGTCGTTCTCCTGTGAGTCTAGACTTTCGAATCGGCCGCAAAACAGATAGTTAATTGTATCGTTCACGGCCTCCTAATGACGAAGCAACACTCAAATTGCGTCGAGATTCACTACACCGTCCTCCTGCCAACTTGTCTACATGGGGATATCGCTACCTCGGGCACCACATGGTCCGTCTCCGGTGATTCTACGTTTTCGAATCCGACGCAAAACTGATAGTTATTTGTAACGTTCAGGGCCTCCTAATAACGATGGAACACTCAAATAGCGTCGAGAGTCAATACATCGTCCTCGAGCCGACTTGTCTCCAAGGGTCTATTGCTGCCTCGGGCACGTTATGATCGTTCTCCTGTGAGCCTAGATTTTCGAATCCGACGCAAGACTTATAGTTAATTGTAACGTTCAGCGCTTCCTACTGACGATGGAACACTCAAATTGCGTCGAGAGTCAACATATCGTCCTCCAGCCGACTTGTCTCCAAGGGTATCATGCTGCCTCGGGCACCTTATGGTCGTTCTCATGTGAGTCTAGATTTTCGAATCCGACGCAAAAATTATAGTTAATTGTAACGTTCAGGTCATCCTAATGACGATGGAACACTCAAATTGCGTCGAGATTCAATACATCGGCCTCCAGCCGACTTATCTCCAAGGGTCTTATGCTGCCTCATGCACCATATGATCCTTCCCCTGTGAGTCTAGATTTTCGAATCCGACGCAAAAATGATAGTGAATTGTAAAGTTCAGCGCCTCCTAATGACGATAGAACACTCAAATTGCGTCGAGATTCAATACATCGGCCTCCAGCCTACTTCCCTCCAAGGGGTTATTGCTGTCTCGGGCACCATATGATCCTTGTCCTGTGAGTCTATATTTTCGAATCCGACGCAAAAATGATAGTGAATTGTAGCGTTCAGCGCATCCTAACGACGACAGAACACTCAATTTGCGTCGAGATTCACTACAACGTCCTCCAGCCGACTTGTCTCCAAGGGGATATTGCTGTCTCGGGCACATATGATCCTTCTCCTGTGAGTCTAGATTTTCGAATCCGACGCAAAACTGATAGTTAATTGTAACGTTCAGGGCCTCATAGTTACGATGGAACACTCAAATTGCGTCGCGATCCAATACATCGTCCTCCAGCCGAATTGTCTCCAAGGGTCTACTGCTGCCTGTGGCTCCTTATGATCTTTCTCCTGTGAGTCTAGATTTTCGAATCCGACGCGAAATAAATATTTAATTGTAACGTTCAGGGCCTCCTAATGACGATTGAACACTCAAATTGCGTCGAGATTCAATACATCGTCCTCCAGCCGACTTGTCTCCAAGGGTTTATTGCTTCTTCGGGCACCTTATGGTCCGTCTCCGGTGAGTCTAGATTATCGAATCCGACGAAAAACTGATAGTTAATTGTAACATTCAGGGCCTCATAGTTACGATGGAACACTCAAATTGCGTCGCGATCCAATACATCGTACTCCAGCCGAATTGTCTCCAACGGTCTATTGCTGCCTGTGGCTCCTTATGATCTTTCTCCTGTGAGTCTAGATTTTCGAATCCTACGCAAAACTGATAGTTAATTGTAACGCTCAGGGCCTCCTAATGACGATGGAACACTCAAATTTCCTCGAGATTCAACATACCGGCCTCCAGCCGACTTGTCTCCATGGTGATACTGCTGGCTCGGGCTCCTTACGGTCGCTGTCCTGTGAGTCTAGATTTTTGAAACCGACGCGAAACTGATTGTTAATTGTAACGTTCAAGGCTTCCTAATGACGATGGAACACTCAAATTGCGCGAGATTCAATATATCGGCATTCAGCCGATTTGTCTCCAACGGTCTATTGCTGCCTCGGGCACCTTATGGTCGTTCCCCTGTGAGTCTAGATTTTATAATCCGACGCAAAACTGATAGTTAATTGTAATGTTCGGGGCCTCCTAATGACGATGGGAAACTCAAATTGTGTCGAGATTCAATATATCGGTATTCAGCCGATTTGTCTCCAAGGGTCATTGCTGCCTCGGGCACCTTATGGTCCGTCTCCAGTGAGTCTAGATTTTCGAATCCGACGAAAAACTGATAGTTAATTGTAACATTCAGGGCCTCCTAATGACGATGGAACACTCAAATTGCGTCGAAATCCAATACATCGTCCTCCAGCCGACTTGTCTCCAAGGGTCTATTGCTGCCTCGGGCACCTTATGATCGTTCTCCTGTGAATCTAGATTTTCGAACGCGACGCAAAACTGTTAGTTAATTGTAACGCTCAGGGCCACCTCATGACGATGGAACACCCAAATTGCGTCGAGATTCAATACATCGTCCATCAGGCGACTGCCTCGGGCACCAAATGGTCCCTCTCCCGTGAGTCCAGATTTTTGAATCCGACGCGAATCTGATAGTTAATTGTAACGTTCAGGGCCTCCTAATGACGATGGAACACTAAAGTAGCGTTGAGATTCAATACATCGTCCTTCAGCCGACTTGTATCCAAGAGGATATTGCTGCCTCGGTCACCTTATGGACGTTCTCCTGTGAGTCTAGATTTTCTAATCCGACGCAAAAATGATATTCAATTGTGTTGTTAAACGCCTCCTAATGACGATGGAACACTCAAATTGCGTAGAGAGTCAATACATCGACCTCCAGCCGACTTGGCTCATAGAGTCCATTGTTGCCTCGGGCACCTTACGGTCGTTCTCCTGTGAGTCTAGAATTTCGAATCAGACGCAAAACTGGTAGTTGATTGTAACGTTCAGCGCCTCCTAATGGCGATAGAACACTCAAATTGCGTCGAGATTCAATCCATCGGCTTCCAGCCGATTTGTCTACAAGGGGAAATTGCTGCCTCTGGCTCCATCTGTTCCGTCTCCTGTGAGTCTTGATTTTCGAATCCGACGCGAAACAGATAGTTAATTGTAACGTTCAGGGCCTCCTAATGACGATGGAATACTCAAATTGCGTCGAGATTCAATACATCTTCCTTCAGCCGACTTGTCTCCAATGGTCTATTGCTGCCTCGGGCACCTTATGGTCGTTCACCTGTGAGTCTAGATGTTCGAATCGGCCGCAAAACAGATAGTTAATTGCAACGTTCACGGCCTCCTAATGACGAAGGAACACTCAAATTGCGTCGAGATTCACTACACCGTCCTCCAGCCGACTTGTCTCCGTGGGGATATCGCTGCTTCGGGCACCAAATGGTCCGTCTCCTGTAAGTCTAGATTTTTGAATCCGACGCGAAACTGATAGTTTATTGTAACGATCAGGGCCTCCTAATGACGATGGAACACTCAAATTGCGTCGAGATTCAATACATCGTCCTTCAGCCGACTTGTCGCCAAGGGTCTATTGCTGCCTCTGGCACCTTATAGTCGATCTCCTGTGAGTCTAGATTTTCGAATCCGACGCAAAACTGATAGTTAATTGTAACGTTCAGGGCCTCCTAAAGACGATGGAACACTCAAATAACGCCGAGATTCAATACATCGTCCTTCAGCCGACCTGTCTGCAAGGATTTATTGCTGCCTCGGGCACCTTATGGTCGTTCTCAGGTGAGTCTAGATTTTCTAATCCGACGCAAAACTGATTGTTAATTGTAACGTTCAGGGCCTCCTAATGACGATTGAACACTCAAATTGCGTCGAGATTGAATACATCGTCTTCCAGCCGACTTGTATCAAAGGGGATATTGCTGTTTTGGGCACCATATGATCCTTTTCCTGTGAGTAGATTTTCGAATCCGAAGCTAAAATGATAGTTAATTGTAACATTCAGCGCCTCCTAATGACGATGGAACACTCAAATTGCGTCGAGAGTCAATATATCGTCCTCCAGCCGACTTGTCTCCAAGGGTCTACTGCTGCCTCGGGCACCTTATGGTCGTTCTCCTGTGAGTCTAGATTTTCGAATCCGACGCAAAAATTATAGTTAATTGCAACGTTCAGGGCCTCCTAATGACGATGGAACACTCAAATTGCGTCGAGATTCAATACATCAGCCTCCAGCTGACTTATCTCCTAGGGGATAATGCTGTCTCTGGCACCATATGATCCTTCTCCTGTGAGTCTAGATTTTCGAATCCGACGCAAAAATGATAGTGAATTGTAACGTTCAGCGCCTCCTAATGACGATAGAACACTCAAATTGCTTCGCGAGTCAATACATCGACCTACAGCCGACTTGTCTACAAGGGGATATTGCTGCCTCGGGCTCCATGTGGTCCGTCTCCTGTGAGTCTAGATTTTCGAATCCGACGCGAAACAAATAGTTAATTGTAACGTTCAGGGCCTCCTAATGACGATGGAACACTCATATTGCGTCGAGATTCAATACTTCGGCCTCCAGCCCACTTTTCTCCAAGGGGTTATTGCTGTCTCGGGCACATTTGATTCTTCTCCTGTGAGTCTAGATTTTCGACCCGACGCGAAACTGATAATTAATTGTAACGTTCAGGGCCTCCTAATGACGATGGAACACTCAAATTGCGTCGAGAGTCAATACATCGAACTCCAGCCGACTTGTCTCCAAGGGTCTGTTGTTGCCTCGGGCACCTTACGGTCGTTCTCCTGTGAGTCTAGATTTTCGAATCCGACGCGAAACTGACAGTTAATTCTAACGTTCAGGGCCTCCTAGTGACGATGGAGCGCTCAAATTGCGTCGCGATTCAATACATCGTCCTCCAGGCGACTTGTATCCAAGGGGATATTGCAGACTCGGGCTTCATATGATCCTTCTCCTCAGAGTAGTTTTTCGAATCCGTCGCTAAAATGATAGTTAATTGTAACGTTCAGCGCCTCCTAATGACGATGGAACACTCAATTTGCTTCGAGACTCAATACATCGTCCTCCAGCCGACTTGTCTCCAAGGGTCTATTGCTGCCCCGGGCACCTTATGGTCGTTCCCCTGTGAGTCTAAATTTTAGAATCCGACGCAAAACTGATTTATAATTGTAATGTTCAGGGCCTCCTAATGACGATGGAACACTCAATTTGCGTAGAGATTCAATACATCGGCCTCCAGCGGACTGTTCTCCAAGGGGATATAGCTTCGGGCACCTTATGGTCCGTCTCCAGTGAGTCTAAATTTTCGATTCCGACAAAAAACTGATGGTTATTTGTATCATTCAGGGCCACCTACTGACGATGGAACACTCAAATTGCGTCGAGATTCTATACATCGGCCTCCAGCCGACTTGTCTCCAGGGGGATATTGCTGTCTCGGGCACAATATGATCCTTCTCCTATGAGTCTAGAATTTCGAATCCGACGCTAAACAGATAGTTAAGTTCAGCGCCTCCTAATCACGATGGAACACTCAAATTGCGTCGAGATTCAATACATCGTTCTTCAGCCGACTTGTCTCCAAGGGTCTATTGCTGCCTCGGGCACCTTATGGTCGTTCTCCTGTGAGTCTAGATTTTCTAATCCGACGCAAAACTGATAGTTCATTGTAACGTTCAGCGCCTCCTAATGACGATGGAACACTCAAATTGCGTCGAGAGTCAATACATCGAACTCCAGCCGACTTGTCTCCAAGGGTCTGTTGTTGCCTCGGGCACCTTACGGTCGTTCTCCTGTGAGTCTAGATTTTCGAATCCGACGCGAAACTGACAGTTAATTCTAACGTTCAGGGCCTCCTAGTGACGATGGAGCGCTCAAATTGCGTCGCGATTCAATACATCGTCCTCCAGGCGACTTGTATCCAAGGGGATATTGCTGTCTCGGGCTTCATTTGATCCTTCTCCTATGAGAAGATTTTCGAATCCGACGCTAAAATGATAGTTAATTGTAACGTTCAGCGCCTCCTAATGACGATGGAACACTCAAATTGCGTCGAGACTCAATACATCGTCATCCAGCAGACTTGTCTCCAACGGTCTATTGCTGCCTCGGGCACCTTATGGTCGTTCTCCTGTGAGTCTTGATTTTCGAATCCGACGCAAAAATGATAGTTTATTGTAACGTTCAGGGCCTCCTAATGACGGTGGAACACTCAAATTGCGTCGAGATTCAATAAATCGGCCTCCAGCCGACTTGTCTCCAAGGGTCTGTTGCTGCCTCGGGCAACTTACGGTCGTTCTCCCGTGAGTCTAGATTTTCGAATCCGACGCGAAACTGATAGTTAATTCTAACGTTCAGGGCCTCCTAATGACGATGGAGCGCTCAAATTGCGTCGCGATTAGATACATCGACCTCCAGCGGACTGGTCTCCAAGGGGATATTTCTGCCTCGGGTTCCAAATGGTCCGTCTCCAGAGAGTGTATATTTTCGAATCCGACGCCAAACTGATAGTTAATTCTAACGTTCAGGGCCTCCTAATGACGATGGAACACTCAAATTACGTCGAGAGTCAATACATCGAACTCCAGCCGACTTGTTTACATGGGGATATTGCTGCCTCGGGCTCTATGTGGTCCGTCTCCTGTGAGTCTAGATTTTCGAATCCGACGCGAAACTGATAGTTAATTCTAACGTTCAGGGCCTCCTAATGACGATGGAGCACTCAAATTGCGTCGCGATTCAATACATCGTCCTCCAGCGGACTGGTCTCCAAGATATTGCTGCTTCGGGTACCTTATGGTCCGTCTCCAGTGACTCTAGATTTTCGATTCCGACGATAAACTGATTGTTAATTGTATCATTCAGGGCCAACTATTGACGATGGAACACTCAAATTGCGTCGAGTGTCTATACATCGTCCTTCAGCCGACTTGACTCCAAGGGGATATTGCTGCCTCGGGCACCATATGGTCCGTCTCCTGAGAGTCTAGATTTTCGAATCCGACGCAAAAATAATAGTTAATTGTAACGATCTGCTCCTCCTATTGACGATGGAACACTCAAATTGCGTCGAGATTCAATACATCGTCCTTCAGCCGACTTGTCTCCAAGGGTCTATTGCTGCCTCGGGCACCTTATGGTCGTTCTCCTGTGAGTCTAGATTTTCTAATCCGACGCAAAACTGATTGTTAATTGTAAGGTTCAAGATCTCCTAATGACGATGGAACACTCAAATTGCGTCGGGATTCATACATCGTCCTCCAGCCGACTTGTATCCAAGGGGATATTGCTGTCTCGGGCTTCACATGATCCTTCTCCTGTGAGTATATTTTCGAATCTGACGCTAAAATGATTGTTAATTGTAACGTTCAGCGGATCCTAAAGACGATGGAACACTCAAATTGCGTCGAGATTCAATACATTGGCCTCCAGCCGACTTGTCTCCAAGGGGATACTGCTGTCTCGGGTACCATATGATCCTTCTCCTTTGAGTCTACATTTTCGAATCCGACGCAAAATTGATAGTTAATTGTAACGTTCAGCGCCTCCTAATGACGATGGAACACTCAAATTGCGTCGCGATTCAATACATCGTCCTCCAACGGACTGGTCTCCAAGGGGATTTAGCTTCGGGCACCTTATGGTCCGTCTCCAGTGAGACTAGATTTTCGATTCCGACGAAGAACTGATGGTTAATTGTATCATTCAGGGCCACCTAGTGACGATGGAACACTCAAATTGCGTCAAGATTCAATACATCGTCCTCCAGCCGACTTGTATCCAAGGGGATGTTGCTGTCTCGGGCGTCATATGATCCTTCTCCTGTGAGTATATTTTCGAATCCGACGCTAAGAATGATAGTTAATTGTAACATTCAGCGCCTCCTAAAGACGATGGAACACTCAAATTGCGTCGAGATTCAATACATTGGCCTCCAGCCGACTTGTCTCCAAGGGGGTATTGCTGCCTCGGGCACCATATGGTCCGTCTCCTGTGAGTCTAGATTTTCGAATCCGACGCAAAAATGATAGTTAATTGTAACGTTCAGCGCCTCCTAATGACGATGGAACACTCAAATTGCGTCGCGATTCAATACATCGTCCTCCAACGGACTGGTCTCCAAGGGGATTTAGCTTCGGGCACCTTATGGTCCGTCTCCAGTGAGACTAGATTTTCGATTCCGACGAAGAACTGATGGTTAATTGTATCATTCAGGGCCACCTAATGACGATGGAACACTCAAATTGCGTCAAGATTCAATACATCGTCCTCCAGCCGACTTGTATCCAAGGGGATTTTGCTGTCTCGGGCGTCATATGATCCTTCTCCTGTGAGTATATTTTCGAATCCGACGCAAAATTGATAGCGAATTGTAACGTTCAGCGCCTCCTAATGGCGATGGAACACTCAAATTGCGTCGAGAGACAATACATCGAACTCCAGCCGACTTGTCTAAAGGGGACTATTGCTGCTACGGGTACCTTAAGGTCGTTCTCCTATGAGTCTAGATTTTCGAATCCGGCGCAAAACTGATTTTTAATTGTAATGTTCAGGGCCTCCTAATGACAACGGAACACTCAAATTGCGACGAGATTCAATACATCGGCTTCCAGCCGACTTGTCTCCAAGGGGATATTGCTGCCTCGGGCACCATATGGTCCGTCTCCTGTGAGTCTAGATTTTCGAATCCAACGTAAAAATGATAGTTAATTGTAACGTTCAGCGCCTCCTAATGACGATGGAACACTCAAATTGCGTCGAGAGTCAATACATCGAACTCCAGCCGACTTGTCTGAAGGGGATATTGCTGCCTCGGGCTCTATATGGTCCGTCTCCTGTGAGTCTAGATTTTCGAATCCGACGCGAAACTGATAGTTAATTCTAACGTTCAGGGTCTCCTAATGCTGATGGAGCAATCAAATTGCGTCGCGATTCAATACATCGTCCTCCAGCGGACTGGTCTCCAAGGGGATATTGCTGCTTCGGGTACCTTATGGTCCGTCACCAGTGAGTCTAGATTTTCGAATCCGACGAAAAACTGATAGTCAATTGTGACTTTCAGGGACTCCTAGTTACGATGGAGCTCTCAAATTGCGTCACGATCCAATACATCGTCCTCCAGCCGACCTGTCTCCAAGGGTCTAATGCTGCCTGGGGCACCTTATGATCGTTTTCCTGTGAGTCTAGATTTTCGAATCCGACGCAAAACTGATTTTTAATTGTAATGTTCAGGGCCTCCTAATGACGATGGAACACTCAAATTGCGTCGAGATTCAATATATCGTCCTTCAGCCGACTTGTCTCCAAGCGTCTATTGCTGCCTCGGGCACCTTATGGTCGTTCTCGTGTGAGTCTAGATTTTTGAATCCGACGCAAAAATGATAGTTAATTGTAACGTTCAGCGCCTCCTAATGACGATGGAACACTCAAATTGCGTCGAGAGTCAATACATCGAACTCCAGCCGACTTGTCTGAAGGGGATATTGCTGCCTCGGGCTCTATATGGTCCGTCTCCTGTGAGTCTAGATTTTCGAATCCGACGCGAAACTGATAGTTAATTCTAACGTTCAGGGTCTCCTAATGCTGATGGAGCACTCAAATTGCGTCGCGATTCAATACATCGTCCTCCAGCGGACTGGTCTCCAAGGGGATATTGCTGCTTTGGGTACCTTATGGTCCGTCACCAGTGAGTCTAGATTTTCGAATCCGACGAAAAACTGATAGTTAATAGTAACTTTCAGGGACTCCTAGTTACGATGGAACTCTCAAATTGCGTCGCGATCCAATACATCGTCCTCCAGCCGACCTGTCTCCAAGGGTCTAATGCTGCCTGGGGCACCTTATGATCGTTTTCCTGTGAGTCTAGATTTTCGAATCCGACGCAAAACTGATTTTTAATTGTAATGTTCAGGGCCTCCTAATGACGATGGAACACTCAAATTGCGTCGAGATTCAATATATCGTCCTTCAACCGACTTGTCTCCAAGGGTCTATTGCTGCCTCGGGCACCTTATGGTCGTTCTGCTGTGAGTCTAGATTTTTGAATCCGACGCAAAAATGATAGTTAATTGTAACGTTCAGCGCCTCCTAATGACGATGGAACACTCAAATTGCGTCGAGAGTCAATACATCGAACTCCAGCCGAGTTGTCTAAAGGGGATATTGCTGCCTCGGGCTCTATGTGGACCGTCTCCAGTGAGTCTAGATTTTTGAATCCGACGAAAAACTGATAGTTAATTGTAACTTTCAGGGACTCCTAGTTACGATGGAACTCTCAAATTTCGTCGCGATCCAATACATCGTCCTCCAGCCTACTTGTCTCCAAGGGTCTATTGCTGCCTCGGGCACCTTATGGTCGTTCTCCTGTGACTCTAGATTTTCGAATCCGACGCAAAAATGATAGTTATTTGTAACGTTCAGAGCGTCCTAATGACGATGGAACACTCAAATTGCGTCGAGATTTAATACATCGGCCTCCAGCCGACTTGTCTCCAAGGGTCTGTTGCTGCCTCGGGCACTTTACGGTCGTTCTCCTGTGAGTTTAGATTTTCGAATCCGACGCGAAACTGATAGTTAACTCTAACGTTCAGGGCCTCCTAATGACGATGGAGCACTCAAATTGGGTAGCGATTCAACACATCGTCCTCCAGCGGACTGTCTCCAAGTGGATATTGCTGCTTATGGTCCGTCTCCAGTGAGTCTAGATTTTCGAATCCGACGAAAAACTGATAGTTAATTGTAACATTCAGGGACTCCTAGTTACGATGGAACTCTCACATTGCGTCGCGATCCAATACATCGTCCTCCTGCCGACCTGTCTCCAAGGGTCTATTGCTGCCTGGGGCACCTTATGATCGTTTTCCTGTGAGTCTAGATTTTCGAATCCGACACAAAAATGATAGTTTATTGTAACGTTCAGCGCCTCCTAATGTCGATGGAACACTCAAATTGCGTCGTGATTCAATACATCGTCCTCCAGCGGACTGGTCTCAAAGGGGATATAGCTTCGGGCACCATATGGTCCGTCTCCAGTGAGTCTAGATTTTCGATTCCGACGAAAAACTGATGGTTAATTGTATCATTCAGGGCCACCTAATGACGATGGAACACTCAAATAAAGTAGAGATTATGTAGATCGGCCTCCAGCCGACTTGTCTCCAGGGGGATATTGCTGCTTCGGGCACAATATGGTCCTCCTCCTGTGAGTCTAGATTTTCGAATCCGACGCAAAACTGATAGTCAAGTTCAGGGACTCCTAATGACGATGGAACACTCAAATTGCGTCGATATTCAATACATCGTCCTTCAGCCGACTTGTCTCCAAGGGGATATTGCTGTCTCGGGCTTCATTTGATCCCTCCCCTGTGAGTAGATTTTCGAATCCGACGCATAATGATAGTTAATTGTAACGTTCAGCGCCTCCTAATGACGATGGAACACTCAAATTGCGTCGAGATTCAATACATTGGCCTCCAGCCGACTTGTCTCCAAGGGGATATTGCTGCCTCGGGCACCATATGGTCCGTCTCCTGTGAGTCTCGATTTTCGAATCCGACGCAAAAATGATAGTTAATTGTAACGTTCAGCGCCTCCTAATGACGATGGAACACTCAAATTGCGTCGAGATTCAATACATCGTCCTTCAGCCGACTTTTCTCTAAGGGTCTATAGCTGCCTCGGGCACCTTATGGTCGGTCTCCTGTGAGTCTAGATTTTCTAATCCGACGCAAAACTGATTGTTAATTGTAACGTTCAGGGCCTCCTAATGACGATGGAACACTCAAATTGCGTCGCGTTTCAATACATCGTACTCCAGCGGACTGGTCTCCAAGGGGATATAGCCTCTGGCACCTTATGGTCCGTATCCAGAGAGTCTATATTTTCGAATCCGACGAAAAACTGATACTTAATTGTAACGTTCAGGGCCTCCTAATGACGATGGAACACTCAAATTGCGTCGAGATTCAATACATCGTCCTTCAGCCGACTTGTCTCCAAGGGTCTATTGCTGCCTCAGGCACCTTATGGTCGTTCTCCTGTGAGTCTAGATTTCCTAATCCGACGCAAGACAGATTGTTAATTGTAGCGTTTACGACCTCCTAATGACGATGGAACACTCAAATTGCGTCGAGATTCAATACATCGCCCTCCAGCCGACTTGTATCCAAGGGGATATTGCTGTCTCGGGCTTCATATGATCCTTCTCCTGTGAGTTTATTTTCTAACCCGACGCTAAAATGATAGTTAATTGTAACGTTCAGCGCCTCCTAATGACGATGAAGCACTGAAATTGCGTCGCGATTCAATACTTCGTCATCCAGCGGACTGGTCTCAAAGGGGTGTTGCTGCTTCTGGTACCTAATAGTCCGTCTCCTGTGAGTCTAGATTTTCGAATCCGACGCAAAACTGGTAGTTAATTGTAAAGTTCAGGGCCTCTTAATGACGATGGAACACTCAAATTGCGTCGAGATTCAATACATCGGCATTCAGCCGATTTGTCTCCAAGGGTCTACTGCTGCCGCGAGCACCTTGTGGTCGTTCCCCTGTGAGTCTAGATATTAGAATCCGACACAAAACTGATTTTTAATTGCAATGATCAGGGCCTCCTAATGACGATGGAACACTCAAATTGCGTCGAGATTCAATACATCGGCATTCAGCCGATTTGTCTCCAAGGGTCTACTGCTGCCGCGAGCACCTTGTGGTCGTTCCCCTGTGAGTCTAGATTTTCGAATCCGACGCAAAAATGATAGTCAATTGTAACGTTCAACGCCTCCTAATGACGATGGAACACTCAAATTGCGTCGAGTGTCAATACATCGAACTCCAGCCGACTTGTCTAAAGGGGATATTGCTGCCTCGGTCTCTATGTGGTCTCTCTCCTGTGAGTCTAGCTTTTCGAATCCGACGCGAAACTGATAGTTAATTCTAACGTTCAGGGCCTCCTAATGACGATGGAGCACTCAAATTGCGTCGCGATTCAATACATCGTCCTCCAGCGGACTGGTCTCCAAGGGGATATTGCTGCTTCGGGTACCTTATGGTCCGTCTCCAGTGAGTCTAGATTTTTGAATTCGACGAAAAACTGATAGTTAATTGTAACATTCAGGGACTCCTAGTTACGATGGAACTCTCACATTGCGTCGCGATCCAATACATCGTCCTCCTGCCGACCTGTCTCCAAGGGTCTATTGCTGCCTGGGGCACCTTATGATCGTTTTCCTGTGAGTCTAGATTTTCGAATCCGACACAAAAATGATAGTTTATTGTAACGTTCAGCGCCTCCTAATGTCGATGGAACACTCAAATTGCGTCGTGATTCAATACATCGTCCTCCAGCGGACTGGTCTCAAAGGGGATATAGCTTCGGGCACCATATGGTCCGTCTCCAGTGAGTCTAGATTTTCGATTCCGACGAAAAACTGATGGTTAATTGTATCATTCAGGGCCACCTAATGACGATGGAACACTCAAATAAAGTAGAGATTATGTAGATCGGCCTCCAGCCGACTTGTCTCCAGGGGGATATTGCTGCTTCGGGCACAATATGGTCCTCCTCCTGTGAGTCTAGATTTTCGAATCCGACGCAAAACTGATAGTCAAGTTCAGGGACTCCTAATGACGATGGAACACTCAAATTGCGTCGATATTCAATACATCGTCCTTCAGCCGACTTGTCTCCAAGGGGATATTGCTGTCTCGGGCTTCATTTGATCCCTCCCCTGTGAGTAGATTTTCGAATCCGACGCATAATGATAGTTAATTGTAACGTTCAGCGCCTCCTAATGACGATGGAACACTCAAATTGCGTCGAGATTCAATACATTGGCCTCCAGCCGACTTGTCTCCAAGGGGATATTGCTGCCTCGGGCACCATATGGTCCGTCTCCTGTGAGTCTCGATTTTCGAATCCGACGCAAAAATGATAGTTAATTGTAACGTTCAGCGCCTCCTAATGACGATGGAACACTCAAATTGCGTCGAGATTCAATACATCGTCCTTCAGCCGACTTTTCTCTAAGGGTCTATAGCTGCCTCGGGCACCTTATGGTCGGTCTCCTGTGAGTCTAGATTTTCTAATCCGACGCAAAACTGATTGTTAATTGTAACGTTCAGGGCCTCCTAATGACGATGGAACACTCAAATTGCGTCGCGTTTCAATACATCGTACTCCAGCGGACTGGTCTCCAAGGGGATATAGCCTCTGGCACCTTATGGTCCGTATCCAGAGAGTCTATATTTTCGAATCCGACGAAAAACTGATACTTAATTGTAACGTTCAGGGCCTCCTAATGACGATGGAACACTCAAATTGCGTCGAGATTCAATACATCGTCCTTCAGCCGACTTGTCTCCAAGGGTCTATTGCTGCCTCAGGCACCTTATGGTCGTTCTCCTGTGAGTCTAGATTTCCTAATCCGACGCAAGACAGATTGTTAATTGTAGCGTTTACGACCTCCTAATGACGATGGAACACTCAAATTGCGTCGAGATTCAATACATCGCCCTCCAGCCGACTTGTATCCAAGGGGATATTGCTGTCTCGGGCTTCATATGATCCTTCTCCTGTGAGTTTATTTTCTAACCCGACGCTAAAATGATAGTTAATTGTAACGTTCAGCGCCTCCTAATGACGATGAAGCACTGAAATTGCGTCGCGATTCAATACTTCGTCATCCAGCGGACTGGTCTCAAAGGGGTGTTGCTGCTTCTGGTACCTAATAGTCCGTCTCCTGTGAGTCTAGATTTTCGAATCCGACGCAAAACTGGTAGTTAATTGTAAAGTTCAGGGCCTCTTAATGACGATGGAACACTCAAATTGCGTCGAGATTCAATACATCGGCATTCAGCCGATTTGTCTCCAAGGGTCTACTGCTGCCGCGAGCACCTTGTGGTCGTTCCCCTGTGAGTCTAGATATTAGAATCCGACACAAAACTGATTTTTAATTGCAATGATCAGGGCCTCCTAATGACGATGGAACACTCAAATTGCGTCGAGATTCAATACATCGGCATTCAGCCGATTTGTCTCCAAGGGTCTACTGCTGCCGCGAGCACCTTGTGGTCGTTCCCCTGTGAGTCTAGATTTTCGAATCCGACGCAAAAATGATAGTCAATTGTAACGTTCAACGCCTCCTAATGACGATGGAACACTCAAATTGCGTCGAGTGTCAATACATCGAACTCCAGCCGACTTGTCTAAAGGGGATATTGCTGCCTCGGTCTCTATGTGGTCTCTCTCCTGTGAGTCTAGCTTTTCGAATCCGACGCGAAACTGATAGTTAATTCTAACGTTCAGGGCCTCCTAATGACGATGGAGCACTCAAATTGCGTCGCGATTCAATACATCGTCCTCCAGCGGACTGGTCTCCAAGGGGATATTGCTGCTTCGGGTACCTTATGGTCCGTCTCCAGTGAGTCTAGATTTTTGAATTCGACGAAAAACTGATAGTTAATTGTAACATTCAGGGACTCCTAGTTACGATGGAACTCTCACATTGCGTCGCGATCCAATACATCGTCCTCCTGCCGACCTGTCTCCAAGGGTCTATTGCTGCCTGGGGCACCTTATGATCGTTTTCCTGTGAGTCTAGATTTTCGAATCCGACGCAAAACTGATATTTCATTGTAACGTTCAGGGCCTCGTAATGGTGATGGAACACTCAAATTGCGTCGAGATTCAATACATCGGCATTCAGCCGATTTGTCTCCAACTGTCTATTGCTGCCACGGGCACCTTATGGTCGTTCCCCTGTGAGTCTAGATTTTAGAATCCGACGCAAAACTGATTCTTAATTGTAATGATCAGGGCCTCCTAAAGACGATGGAACACTCAAATTGCGTCGAGATTCAATACATCGCCTTCCAGCCAACTTGTCTCCAAGGGGATAATGCTGCCTCGGGCACCATACGGTCCGTCTGCTGTGAGTCTAGATTTTCGAATCCGACACAAAAATGATAGTTAATTGTAACGTTCAGCGCCTCCTAATGTCGATGGAACACTCAAATTGCGTCGTGATTCAATACATCGTCCTCCAGCGGACTGGTCTCCAAGGGGATATAGCTTCGGGCACCTTATGGTCCGTCTCCAGTGAGTCTAGATTTTCGATTCCGACGAAAAACTGATGGTTAATTGTATCATTCAGGGCCACCTGATGACGATGGAACACTCAAATAGCGTCGAGAATATGTACATCGGCCTCCAGCCGACTTGTCTCCAAGGGGATATTGCTGCTTCGGGCACAATATGGTCCTTCTCCAGTGAGTCTAGGTTTTCGAATCCGACGCAAAACTGATAGTCAAGTTCAGGGCCTCCTAATGACGATGGAACACTCAAATTGCGTCGATATTCAATACATCGTCCTTCAGCCGACTTGTCTCCAAGGGTCTACTGCTGCCTCGGGCACCTTATGGTCGTTCTCCTGTGAGTCTAGATTTTCTAATCCGACGCAAAACTGATTGTTAATTGTATTGATCAGGACCACCTAGTGACGATGGAACACTCAAATTGCGTCGAGATTCAATACATCGGCCTCCAGCCGACTTGTATGCAAGGGGATATTGCTGTCTCGGGCTTCATATGATCCCTCTCCTGTGAGTAGATTTTCGAATCCGACGCATAATGATAGTTAATTGTAACGTTCAGCGCCTCCTAATGACGATGGAGCACTGAAATTGCGTCGCGATTCAATACTTCGTCCTCCAGCGGACTGGTCTCAAAGGGGAATTGCTGCTTCGGGTACCTAATAGTCCGTCTCCTTTGAGTCTAGATTTTCGAATCCGACGCAAAACTGGTAGTTAATGGTAACGTTCAGGGCCTCCTAATGACGATGGAACACTCAAATTGCGTCGAGATTCAATACACCGGCATTCAGCCGATTTGTCTCCAAGGGTCTACTGCTGCCGCGGTCAACATGTGGTCGTTCCCCTGTGAGTCTAGATATTAGAATCCGACACAAAACTGATTTTTAATTGCAATGATCAGGCCCTCCTAATGACGATGGAACACTCAAATTGCGTCGAGATTCGATACATCGGCCTCCAGCCGACTTGTCCCCAAGGGGATATTGCTGCCTCGGGCACCATATGGTCCGTCTCCTGTGAGTCTAGATTTTCGAATCCGACGCAAAAATGATAGTTTATTGTAACGTTCAACGCCTCCTAATGACGATGGAACACTCAAATTGCGTCGAGTGTCAATACATCGAACTCCAGCCGACTTGTCTAAAGGGGATATTGCTGCCTCGGGCTCTATGTGGTCTGTCTCCTGTGAGTCTAGCTTTTCGAATCCGACGCGAAACTGATAGTTAATTCTAACGTTCAGGGCCTCCTAATGACGATGGAGCACTCAAATTGCGTCGAGATTCTATACATCGGCCTCCAGCCGACTTGTCTCCAAGGGGATATTGCTGCTTCGGGCACAATATGATCCTTCCCTGTGAGGCTAGATTTTCGAATCCGACGCAAAACTGATAGTTAAGTTCAGGGCCTTCTAATGACGATGGAACACTCAAATTGCGTCGAAATTTAATACATCGTCCTTCAGCCGACTTGTCTCCGAGGGTCTATTGCTGCCTCGGGCACCATATGGCCGTTCTCCTGTGAGTCTAGATTTTCTAATCCGACGCAAAACTGATTGTTAATTGTATCGTTCAGGACCTCCTAATGTCGATGGAACACTCAAATTGCGTCGAGATTCAACACAGCGGCCTCCAGCCGACTTGTATCCAAGGGGATATTGCTGTCTCGGGCTTCATATGATCCTTCTCCTGTGAGTATATTTTCGAATCCGACGCTAAAATGATAGTTAATTGTAACGTTCAGTGCCTCCTAAACTCGATGGAACACTCAAATTGCGTCGAGATTCAATACATCGGCCTCCAGCCGACTTGTCTCCAAGGGGATATGGCTGCCTCGGGCACCATATGATCCGTCCCCTGTGTGTCTAGATTTTCGAATCCGACGCAAAAATGATAGTTAATTGTAACGCTCAGCGCCTCCTAATGACGATGGAACACTCAAATTGCGTCGAGAATCAATACATCGAACTCCAGCAGACTTGTCTACAAGGGGATATTGCTGCCTCGGGCTCTATGTGGTCCGTCTCCTGTGAATCTAGATTTTCGAATCTGACGCGAAACTGATAGTTAATTGTAACGTTCAGGGCCTCCTAATGACGTTGGAACACTCAAATTGTGTCGAGATTCAATACATCGTCCTTCAGCCGACTTGTCTCCAAGAGTCTATTGCTGCCTCGGGCACCTTGTGGTCGATCTCCTGTGAGTCTAGATTTTCGAATCCGACGCCAAACAGATAGTTCATTGTAACGTTCAGGACCTCCTAATGACGATGGAACACTCAAATTGCGTCGAGATTCAATACATCGGCCTCGACCCCACTTGTCTCCAAGGGTCGATTGCAGCCTCGGGCACCTTATGGTCGTTCTCCTGTGAGTCTAGATTTTCGAATCCGACGAAAAACTGATAGTTAATTGTAACGTTCAGGGCCTCCTAATGACGATGGAACACTCAAATTGCATCGCGTTTCAATACATCGTCCTCCAGCGGACTGTTCTTCAAGGGGATATAGCCTCGGGCACATTACGGTCCGTATCCAGTGAGTCTAGATTTTCGAATCCGACGCTAAATGATAGTTAATTGTAACGTTCAGCGCCTCCTAATGACGTTTTAACACTCAAATTGTGTCGAGATTCAATACATCGTCCTTCAGCCGACTTGACTCTAAGAGTCTATTGCTGCCTCGGGCACCTTGTGGTCGATCTCCTGTAAGTCTAGATTTTCGAATCCGACGCAAAAATGATAGTTAATTGTAACGTTCAGGGCCTCCTAATGACGATGGAACACTCAAATTGCGTCGAGATTCAATACATCGGCCTCCAGCCGACTTGTCTCCAAGGGTCTGTTGCTTCCTCGGGCACCTTACGGTCGTTCTCCTGTGAGTATAGATTTTCGAATCCGACGCGAAACTGATAGTTAATTCTAAGGTTCAGGGCCTCCTAATAACGATGGAGCACTCAAATTGCGTCGAGATTCAATACATCGGCCTCCAGCCGACTTGTCTCCAAGGGTCTGTTGCTGCCTCGGGCACCTTATGGTCGTTCCCCTGTGAGTCTAGATTTTCAAATCCGACGCAAAACTGATTTTTAATTGTAATGATAAGGGCCTCCTAATGACGATGTAACACTCAAATTGCGTTGAGAGTCAATACATCGAACTCCAGCCGACTTGTCTCAAGGGGATATTGCTGCCTCGGGCTGTATGTGGTCCGTCCCCTGTCAGGCTAGCTTTTCGAATCCGACGCGAAACTGATAGTTTATTGTAACGTTCAGGGCCTCCTAATGACGATGGAGCACTCAAATTGCGTCGCGATTCAATACATCGTCCTCCACCGGACTGGTCTCCAAGGGGATATTGCTGCTTCGGGTACCTTATGGTCCGTCTCCAGTGAGTCTAGATTTTTGAATCCGACGAAAAACTGATAGTTAATTGTAAATTCAGGGACTCCTAGTTACGATGGAACTCTCAAATTGCGTCGCGATCCAATACATCGTCCTCCAGCCTACTTGTCTCCAAGGGTCTATTGCTGCCTCGGGCACCTTATGGTCGTTCTCCTGTGTGTCTAGATTTTCGAATCCGACGCAAAAATGATAGTTATTTGTAACGTTCAGGGCGTCCTAATGACTATGGAACACTCAAATTGCGTCGAGATTCAATACATCGGCCTCCAGCCGACTTGTCTCCAAGGGTCTGTTGCTGCCTCGGGCACCTTACGGTCGTTCTCCTGTGAGTCTAGATATTCGAATCCGACGAAAAACTGATTTTTAATTGTAATGATCAGGGCCTCCTAATGACGATGGAACACTCAAATTGCGTCGAGATTCAATACATCGTCCTCCAGCCGACTTGTATTCAAGGGGATATTGCTGTCTCGGGCTTCATATGATCCTTCTCCGGTGAGATATTTTCGAATCCGACGCTAAAATGATAGTTAATTGTAACGTTCAGCGCCTCCTAAACACGATGGAACACTCAAATTGCGTCGAGATTCAATACATCGGCCTCCAGCCGACTTGTCTCCAAGGCGATATGGCTGCCTCGGCCACCATATGATCCGTCATCTGTGAGTGTAGATTTTCGAGTCCGACGCAAAAATGATAGTTAATTGTAACGCTCAGCGCCTCCTAATGACGATGGAACACTCAAAATGCGTCGAGAGTCAATACATCTAACTCCAGCCGACTTGTCTACAAGGGGATATTGCTGCCTCGGGCTCTATGTGGTCCGTCCCGTGTGAATCTAGATTTTCGAATCCGACGCGAAATTGATAGTTAATTGTAACTTTCAGGGCCTCCTAATGACGTTGGAACACTCAAATTGTGTCGAGATTCAATACATCGTCCTTCAGCCGACTTGTCTCCAAGAGTCTATTGCTGCCTCGGGCACCTTGTGTTCGATCTCCTGTGAGTCTAGATTTTCGAATCCGACGCAAAACAGATAGTTCATTGTAACGTTCAGGGCCTCCTAATGACGATGGAAGACTCAAATTGCGTCGAGAGTCAATACATCGGCCTCGAGCCGACTTGTCTCCAAGGGTCTATTGCTGCCTCGGGCACCTTATGGTCGTTCTCCTGTGAGTCTAGATTTTCGAATCCGACGAAAAACTGATAGTAAATTGTAACATTCAGGGCCTTCTAATGACGATGGAATACTCAAATTGCGACGCGTTTCAATACATCGTCCTCCAGCGGACTGTTTTCCAAGGGGATATAGCCTCGGGCACCTTATGGTCCGTATCCAGTGAGTCTACATTTTCGAATCCGACGAAAAACTGATAGTTAATTGTAACGTTCAGGGCCTCCTAATGACGTTGGAAAACTCAAATTGTACTGAGATTCATTACATCGTTCTTCAGCCGACTTGTCTCCAAGAGTCTATTGCTGCCTCGGGCACCTTGTGGTCGATCTCCTGTGAGTCTAGATTTTCGAATCCGACGCAAAACAGATAGTTAATTGTAAAATTCAGGGCCTCCTAATGACGATGGAACACTCAAATTGCGTCGAGATTCAATACATCGGCCTCGAGCCGACTTGTCTCCAAGGGTCTATTGCTGCCTCGGGCACCTTATGGTCGTTCTCCTGTGAGTCTAGATTTTCGAATGCGACGAAAAACTGATAGTTAATTGTAACGTTCAGGGCCTCATAATGACGATGGAACACTCAAATTGCGTCGACATCCAATACATCGCCCTTCAGCCGATTTGCCTCCAAGGGTCTATTGCTGCCCCGGGCACCATATGGTCGTTCTCCTGTGAGTCTAGATTATCTAATCCGACGCGAAACAGATTGTTAATTGTAACGTTCAGCACCTCCTAATGACGATGGAACACTCAAATTGCGTCGAGATTCAATACATCATCTTCCAGCCGACTTGAATCCAAAGGGATATTACTGTCTCGGGTTTCATATGATCCTTCTCCTGTGAGTAGTTTCTCGAATCTTACGCTAAAATGATAGTTAATTGTAACGTTCAGCGCCTCCTAATGACGATGGAACACTCAAATTGCGTCGAGACTCAATACATCGTCCTCCAGCCGACCTTTCTCCAAGGGTCTATTGCTGCCTCGGGCACCTTATGGTCGTTCTCCTGTGAATCTAGATTTTCGAATCCGACGCAAAAATGATAGTTAATTGTAACGTTCAGCGCCTCCTAATGACGATGAAACACTCAAACTGCGTCGAGATTCAATACATCGGCATTCAGTCGATTTGTCTCCAAGCGTCTATTGCTGCCTCGGGCACCTTATGGTCGTTCCCCTGTGCGTCTAGATTTTAGAATCCGACACAAAACTGATTTTTAATTGTAATGTTCAGGGCTTCCTAATGACGATGGAACATTCAAATTGCGTCGAGATTCAATACATCGACCTTCAGCCGACTTGCCTCGATCACCTAATGGTCATCCTCCTGTGTGTCTAGATTTTCTAATCCGACGCAAAACTGATTGTTAATTGTAACGTTCAGGGCCTCCTAATGACGATGGAACACTCAAATTGCGTCGAGATTCAATACATCGTCGCCCAGCCGACTTGTCTAAAAGGGGATATTGCTGTCTCGGGCTTCATATGATCCTTCCCCTGTGAGTATATTTTCGAATCCGACGCTAAAATGTAGTTAATTGTAACGTTCACGCGTCCTAATCACGATGGAACACTCAAATAGCGTCGTGATTCAATACATCGGCCTCCAGCCGACTTGTCTCCAAGGGTCTATTGCTGCCTCGGGCACCATATGATCCGTCTCCTGTGAGTCTAGATTTTCGAATCCGACGCAAAAATGATAGTTAATTGTAACGTTCAGGGCCTCCTAATGACGTTGGAACACTCAAATTGTGTCGAGATTCAATACATCGTCCTTCAGCCAACTTGTCTCCAAGAGTCTATTGCTGCCTCGGGCAACTTGTGGTCGATCTCCGGTGAGTCTAGATTTTCGAATACGACGCAAAACAGATAGTAAATTGTAACGTTCAGGGCCTCCTAATGACCATGGAACACTCAAATTGCGTCGAGATTCAATACATCGTCCTTCAGCCGACTTGCTTCCAAGGGTCTATTGCTGCCTCGGGCACCTTATGGTCGTTCTCCTGTGAGTCTAGATTATCTAATCCGACGCAAAACAGATTGTTAATTGTAACGTTCAGGACCTCCTAATGCCGATGGAACACTCAAATTGCGTCGAGATTCAATACATCGTCCTCCAGCCGACTTGTATCCAAGGGGATATTGCTAACTCGGGCTTCATATGATCCTAGTCCTGTGAGTAGATTTTCGAATCCGACGCTAAAATGATTGTTAATTGTAACGTTCAACGCCTCTTAATGACGATGGAACACTCAAATTGCGTCGAGACTCAATACATCGTCCTCCAGCCGACTTTTCTCCAAGGGTCTATTGCTGCCTCGGGCACCTTATGGTCGTTCCCCTGTGAGTCTGGATTTTCGAATCCGACGCAAAAATGATAGTTAATTGTAACGTTCAGGGCCTCCTAATGACGATGGAACACTCAAATTGCTTCGAGATTCAATACATCGGCATTCAGCTGATTTGTCTCCAAGTGTCTATTGCTGCCTCGGGCACCTTATGGTCGTTCCCCTGTGAGTTTAGATTTTCTAATCCGACGCAAAACTGATTGTTAATTGTCACGTTCAGGGCCTCCTAATGACGATGGAACACTCAAATTCCGTCGAGATTCAATACATCATCCTCCAGCCGACTTGTATCCAAGGGGATATTGCTGTCTCGGGCACCATACGATCCTTCTCCTGTGAGTAGCTTTTCGAATCCGACGCTAAAATGATAATTAATTGTAACGTTCAGCGCCTCCTAATGACGATGGAACACTCAAATTGCGTCGAGATTCAATACATCGTCCTCCAGCCGACTTGTCTCGAAGGGGATATTGCTGCCTCGAGCACCATATGGTCCTTCTCCTGTGAGTCTAGATTTTCGAATCCGACGCGAAACTGATAGTTAATTGTAACGTTAAGGGCCTCCTAATGACGATGGAGTACTCAAATTGCGTCGCGATTCAATACATCGTCCTCTAGCGGACTGGTCTCCAAGGGGATATTGCTGCTTCGGGTACCTTATGATTCGTCTCCAGTGAGTCTAGATTTTCGAATCCGACGAAAAACTGATCGTTAATTGTAACAATCAGGGCCTCCTAGTTACGATGGAACACTCAAATTGTGTTGCGATCCAATACATCGTCCTCCAGCCGACTTGTCTCCAAGGGTCTGTTGCTGCCTCGTTCACCTTATGGTTGTTCCCCTGTGTGTCTAGATTTTAGAATCCGACGCAAAACAGTAAGTTAATTGCAACGTTCAGGGCCTCCTAATGACGATGGAACACTCATATTTCGTCGAGATTCAATACATCGTCCTCCAGCCTACTTGTATCCAAGGGGATATTGCTGTCTCGGGCTTCATATGATCCTACTCCTGTGAGTAGATTTTCGAATCCGACGCCAAAATTATAGTTAATTGTAACGTTCAGCGCCTCCTAATGACGATGGAACACTCAAATTGCGTCGAGACTCAATACATCGTCCTCCAGCCGACTTGTCTCCAAGGATCTATTGCTGCCTCGGGCACCTTGTGGTCGATCTCCTGTGAGTCTAGATTTTCGAATACGACGCAAAACAGATAGTTAATTGTAACGTTCAGGGCCTCCTAATGACCATGGAACACTCAAATTGCGTCGAGATTCAATACATCGTCCTTCAGCCGACTTGTTTCCAAGGGTCTATTGCTGCCTCGGGCACCTTATGGTCGTTCTCCTGTGAGTCTAGATTATCTAATCCGACGCAAAACAGATTGTTAAGTGTAACGTTCAGGACCTCCTAATGCCGATGGAACACTCAAACTGCGTCGAGATTCAATACATCGTCCTCCAGCCGACTTTTCTCCAAGGGTCTATTGCTGCCTCGGGCACCTTATGGTTGTTCCCCTGTGTGTCTAGATTTTAGAATCCGACGCAAAACAGTAAGTTAATTGTAACGTTCAGGGCCTCCTAATGACGATGGAACACTCAAATTGTCTCGAGATTCAATACATCGTCCTTCAGCCAACTTGTCTCCAAGATTCTATTGCTGCCTCGGGCACCTTGTGGTCGATCTCCTGTGAGTCTAGATTTTCGAATACGACGCAAAACAGATAGTTAATTGTAACGTTCAGGGCCTCCTAATGACCATGGAACACTCAAATTGCGTCGAGATTCAATACATCGTCCTTCAGCCGACTTGCTTCCAAGGGTCTATTGCTGCCTCGGGCACCTTATGGTCTTTCTCCTGTGAGTCTAGATTATCTAATCCGACGCAAAACAGATTGTCAATTGTAACGTTCAAGACCTCCTAATGCCGATGGAACACTCAAATTGCGTCGAGATTCAATACATCGTCCTCCAGCCGACTTGTAACCAAGGGGATATTGCTAACTCGGGCTTCATATGATCCTAGTCCTGTGAGTAGATTTTCGAATCCGACGCTAAAATGATTGTTAATTGTAACGTTCAAACGCCTCCTAATGACGATGGAACACTCAAATTGCGTCGAGACTCAATACATCGTCCTCCAGCCGACTTTTCTCCAAGGGTCTATTGCTGCCTCGGGCACCTTATGGTCGTTCCCCTGTGAGTCTAGATTTTCGAATCCGACGCCAAAATGATAGTTAATTGTAACGTTCAGGGCCTCCTAATGACGATGGAACACTCAAATTTCTTCGAGATTCAATACATCGGCATTCAGCCGATTTGTCTCCAAGTGTCTATTGCTGCCTCGGGCACCTTATGGTCGTTCCCCTGTGAGTTTAGATTTTCTAATCCGACGCAAAACTGATTGTTAATTGTCACGTTCAGCGCCTCCTAATGACGATGGAACACTCAAATTCCGTCGAGATTCAATACACCATCCTCCAGCCGACTTGTATCCAAGGGGATATTGCTGTCTCGGGCACCATATGAGCCTTCTCCTGTGAGTAGCTTTTCGAATCCGACGCTAAAATGATAATTAATTGTAACGTTCAGCGCCTCCTAATGACGATGGAACACTCAAATTGCGTCGAGATTCAATACATCGTCCTCCAGCCGACTTGTCTCGAAGGGGATATTGTCGCCTCGAGCACCATATGGTCCTTCTCCTGTGAGTCTAGATTTTCGAATCCGACGCGAAACTGATAGTTAATTGTAACGTTCAGGGCCTCCTAATGGCGATGGAGCACTCAAATTGCGTCGCGATTCAATACATCGTCCTCTAGCGGACTGGTCTCCAAGGGGATATTGCTGCTTCGGGTACCTTATGATTCGTCTCCAGTGAGTCTAGATTTTCGAATCCGACGAAAAGCTGATCGTTAATTGTAACAATCAGGGCCTCCTAGTTACGATGGAACACTCAAATTGTGTCGCGATCCAATACATCGTCCTCCAGCCGACTTGTCTCCAAGGGTCTATTGCTGCCTCGGGCACCTTATGGTTGTTCCCCTGTGTGTCTAGATTTTAGAATCCGAAGCAAAACAGATAGTTAATTGTAACGTTCAGGGCCTCCTAATGACGATGGAACACTCAAATTTCGTCGAGATTCAATACATCGTCCTCCAGCCTACTTGTATCCAAGGGGATATTGCTGTCTCGGGCTTCATATGATCCTTCTCCTGTGAGTAGATTTTCGTATCCGACGCCAAAATTATAGTTAATTGTAACGTTCAGCGCCTCCTAATGACGATGGAACACTCAAATTGCGTCGAGACTCAATACATCGTCCTCCAGCCGACTTGTCTCCAAGGGTCTATTGCTGGGTCGGGCACCTTGTGTTCGTTCTCCTGTGAGTCTAGATTTTCGAATCCGACGCAAAAATGATAGTTAATTTTAACGTTCAGGGCCTCCTAATGGCGATGGAACACTCAAACTGCGTCGAGATTCAATACATCGGCCTCCAGCCGACTTGTCCCCAAGGGTCTGTTGCTGCCTCGGGCATCTTACGGTCGTTCTCTTGTGAGTCTAGATTTTCGAATCCGACGCAAAAATGATAGTGAATTGTAACGTTCAGCGCCTCTTAATGACGATAGAACACTCAGAATGCGTCGAGATTCAATACATCGTCCTCCAGCCGACTTGCCTCCAAGGTGATATTGCTGCCTCTGGCACCAAATGGTCCGTCTCCTGCGAGTCTAGATTTTCGACGCAAAACTGATAGTTAATAGTAACGTTCAAGGCCTCCTAATGACAATGGAACACTCAAATTGCGTCGAGATTCAATACATCGACCTTCAACCGACTTGCCTCCAGGGGTCTGTTGATGCCTCGGACACCTTATGGTCGTTCGCCTGTGAGTCTAGATTTTCGAATCCGACGCAAAAATGATAGTTAATTGTAACGTTCAGGGCCTCCTAATGACGATGGAACACTGAAATTGCTTCGAGATTCAATACATCGGCATTCAGCCGATTTGTCTCCAAGTGTCTATTGCTGCCTCAGGCACCTTATGGTCGTTCCCCTGTGAGTTTAGATTTTCTAATCCGACGCAAAACTGATTGTTAATTGTCACGTTCAGGGCCTCCTAATGACGATGGAACACTCAAATTCCGTCGAGATTCAATACATCATCCTCCAGCCGACTTGTATCCAAGGGGATATTGCTGTCTCGGGCACCATATGATCCTTCTCCTGTGAGTAGCTTTTCGAATCCGACGCTAAAATGATAATTAATTGTAACGTTCAGCGCCTCCTAATGACGATGGAACACTCAATTTGCGTCGAGATTCAATACATCGTCCTCCAGCCGACTTGTCTCGAAGGGGATATTGCTGCCTCGAGCACCATATGGTCCTTCTCCTGTGAGTCTAGATTTTCGAATCCGACGCGAAACTGATAGTTAATTGTAACGTTCAGGGCCTCCTAATGACGATGGAGCACTCAAATTGCGTCGCGATTCAATACATCGTCCTCTAGCGGACTGGTCTCCAAGGGGATATTGCTGCTTCGGGTACCTTATGATTCGTCCCCAGTGAGTCTAGATTTTCGAATCCGACGAAAAACTGATCGTTAATTGTAACAATCAGGGCCTCCTAGTTACGATGGAACACTCAAATTGTGTCGCGATCCAATACATCGTCCTCCAGCCGACTTGTCTCCAAGGGTCTATTGCTGCCTCGGGCACCTTATGGTTGTTCCCCTGTGTGTCTAGATTTTAGAATCCGACGCAAAACAGTAAGTTAATTGTAACGTTCAGGGCCTCCTAATGACGATGGAACACTCATATTTCGTCGAGATTCAATATATCGTCCTCCAGCCTACTTGTATCCAAGGGGATATTGCTGTCTCGGGCTTCATATGATCCTTCTCCTGTGAGTAGATTTTCGAATCCGACGCCAAAATTATAGTTAATTGTAACGTTCAGCGCCTCCTAATGACGATGGAACACTCAAATTGCGTCGAGACTCAATACATCGTCCTCCAGCCGACTTGTCTCCAAGTGTCTATTGCTGCGTCGGGCACCTTGTGTTCGTTCTCCTGTGAGTCTAGATTTTCGAATCCGACGCAAAAATGTTGGTTAATTTTAACGTTCAGGGCCTCCTAATGACGATGGAACACTCAAATTGTCTCGAAATTCAATACATCGTCCTTCAGCCAACTTGTCTCCAAGATTCTATTGCTGCCTCGGGCACCTTGTGGTCGATCTCCTGTGAGTCTAGATTTTCGAATACGACGCAAAACAGATAGTTAATTGTAACGTTCAGGGCCTCCTAATGACCATGGAACACTCAAATTGCGTCGAGATTCAATACATCGTCCTTCAGCCGACTTGCTACCAAGGGTCTATTGCTGCCACGGGCAGCTTATGGTCGTTCTCCTGTGAGTCTAGATTATCTAATCCGACGCAAAACAGATTGTTAATTGTAACGTTCAGGACCTCCTAATGCCGATGGAACACTCAAATTGCGTCGAGATTCAATACTTCGTCCTCCAGCCGACTTGTAACCAAGGGGATATTACTAACTCGGGCTTCATATGATCCTAGTCCTGTGAGTAGATTTTCGAATCCGACGCTAAAATGATTGTTAATTGTAACGTTCAACGCCTCCTAATGACGATGGAACACTCAAATTGCGTCGAGACTCAATACATCGTCCTCCAGCCGACTTGCCTCCAAGGTGATATTGCTGCCTCAGGCACCAAATGGTCCGTCTCCTGCGAGTCTAGATTTTTGACGCAAAACTGATAGTTAATAGTAACGTTCAAGGCCTCCTAATGACGATGGAACACTCAAATTGCGTCGAGATTCAATACATCGACCTTCAACCGACTTGCCTCCAGGGGACTATTGATGCCTCGGACACCTTATGGTCGTTCTCCTGTGAGTTTAGATTTTCTAATCCGACGCAAAACTGATTGTTAATTGTAACGTTCAGGGCCTCCTAATGACGATGGAGCACTCAAATTGCGTCGAGATTCAATACATCGTCGTCCAGCCGACTTGTATCCAAGGGGATATTGATGTCTCGGTCACCATAAGATCCTTCTCCTGTGAGTGGATTTTCGAATAAGACGCTAAAATGATTGTTAATTGTAACGTTCAGCGCCTCCTAATGACGATGGAAGAATCAAATTGAGTCGAGATTCAATACATGGGCCTCGTGCCCACTTGTCTCCAAGGGTCTATTGCTGCCTCGGGCACCTTATGGTCGTTCTCCTGTGAGTCTAGATTTTCGAATCCGACGCAAAACAGATAGTTAATTGTAACGTTCAGGGCCTCCTAATGACGAAGGAACACTCAAATTGCGTCGAGATTCACTACATCGTCCTCCAGCCGACTTGTCTCCAAGGGGATATCGCTGCCTCGGGCACCTTATGGTCGTTCTCATGTGAGTCTTGATTTTCTAATCCGACGCAAAACTGATTGTTAATTGTAACGTTCAGGGCCTTCTAATGGCGATGGAACACTCAAATTGCGTCGAGATTCATACATCATCCTCCAGCCGACTTGTATCCAAGGGGATATTGATGTCTCGGTCACCATATGATCCTTCTCCTGTGAGTGGATTTTCGAATCCGACGCTAAAATGATAGTTAATTGTAACGTTCTGCGCCTCCTAATTACGCTGGCACAATCAAATTGCGTCGAGATTCAATACATGGGCCTCGAGCCGACTTGTCTCCAAGGGTCTATTGCTGCCTCGGGCACCTTATGGTCGTTCTCCGGTGAGTTTAGATTTTCGAATCCGACGCAAAACAGATAGTTAATTGTAACGTTCAGGGCCTCCTAATGACGAAGGAACACTCAAACTGTGTCGAGATTCACTACATCGTCCTCCAGCCGACTTGTCTCCAAGGGGATATCGCTTCCTCAGGCACCACTTGGTCCGTCTCCGGTGATTCTACGTTTTCGAATCCGACGCGAAACTGATTGTTAATTGTAACTTTCAGGGCTTCCTAATGACGATGAAACACTCAAATTGCGTCGTGATTCAATACATCGTCCTCCAGCCGACTTGTCTCGAAGGGGATATTGCTGCCTCGGGCACCATACGGTCCTTCTCCTGTGAGTCTAGATTTTTGAATCCGACGCGAAACTGATAGTTAATTGTAGCGTTCAGGGCCTCCTAATGACGATGGAACACTCAATTTGCGACGAGATTCAATACATCGTTCTTCAGCCGACTTTTATCCAAGGGGATGTTGTTGTCTCGGGCACCATATGATCCTTCTCCTGTGAGTAGATTTTCGATTCCGACGCTAAAATGATAGTTAATTGTAACGTTCAGCGCCTCCTAATGACCATAGAACACTCAAATTGCTTCAAGATTCAATACAACCTCCTCCTTCCGACTTGTTTCCATGGGGATATTGCTGCCTCGGGCTTCGTATGATCCCTCTCCTGTGAGTAGATTTTCGATTCCGACGCTAAAATGATAGTTAATTGTTACGTTCGGCGCCTCCTAATGAAATAGAACACTCAAAATGCGTCGAGATTCAGTACATCGACCTTCAGCCGACTTGCCTCCAAGGGTCTATTGCTGCCTCGGGCACCTTATGGTCGTTCTCCTGTGTGTCTAGATTTTGTAATCCGACGCAAAACTGATTGTTAATTGTAACGTTCAGGGCCTCTTAATGACGATGGAGCACTCAAATTGCGTCGAGATTCAATACATCGTCGTCCAGCCGACTTGTATCCAAGGGGATATTCATGTCTCGGTCACCATAAGATTCTTCTCCTGTGAGTGGATTTTCGAATCCAACGCTAAAATGATAGTTAATTGTAACGTTCAGCGCCTCCTAATTACGATGGAACAATCAAATTGCGTCGAGATTCAATACATGGGCCTCGAGCCGACTTGTCTCCAAGGGTATATTGCTGCCTCGGGCACCTTATGGTCGTTCTCCTGTGAGTCTAGATTTTCGAATCCGACGCAAAACAGATAGTTAATTGTTACGTTCAGGGCCTAGTAATAACGAAGGAACGCTCAAATTGCGTCGAGATTCACTACATCGTCACCCAGCCGACTTATATCCAAGGCGATATCGCTGCCGCGGGCACCTTATGGTCGTTCTCCTGTGAGTCTAGATTTTCTAATCCGACGCAAAACTGATTGTTAATTGTAACGTTCAGGGCCTCCTAATGACGATGGAATACTCAAATTGCGTCGAGATTCAATACATTATCCTCCAGCCGACTTGTATCCAAGGTGATATTGTTGTCTCGGGCACCATATAATCCTTCTCCTGTGTGTAGATTTTCGAATCCGACGCTAAAATGATAGTTAATTGTAACGTTCAGCGCCTCCTAATTACGATGGAACAATCAAATTGCGTCGAGATTCAATACATGGGCCTCGAGCCGACTTGTCTCCAAGGGTCTATTGCTGCCTCGGGCACCTTATGGTCGTTCTCCTGTGGGTCTAGATTTTCGAATCCGACGCAAAACAGATAGTTAATTGTAACGTTCAGTGCCTCCTAATGACGAAGGAACACTCAAATTGCGTCGAGATTCAATACATCGTCCTCCAGCCGACTTGTCTCCAAGGGGATATCGCTGCCTCGGGCACCACTTGGTCCGTCTCCGGTGATTCTACGTTTTCGAATCCGACGCAAAACTGATAGTTAATTGTAACGTTCAGGGCCTCTTAATGACGATGGAGTACTCAAATTGCGTCGCGATTCAATACATCGTCCTCCAGCGGACTGGTCTCAAAGGGGATATTGCTGCCTCGGGCACCTTATGGTCCGTGTCCAGTGAGTCTAGATTTTGGAATCCGGCGCGAAACTGATAGTTAATTGTAGCGTTCAGGGCCTCCTAATGACGATGGAACACTCAAATTGCGACGAGATTCAATACATCGTTCTTCAGCCGACTTGTCCCCAAGGGTCTATTGCTGCCTCGGGCACCTTATGGTCGTTCTCCTGTGAGTCTGGATTTTCGAATCCGACGCAAAGCTGATAGTTAATTGTTGCGTTCAGGGCCTCCTAATAACGATATAACACTCAAACTGCGTCGAGATTCAATACACCGTCCTCCAGCCGACTTGTATCCAAGGGGATATTGTTGTCACGGTCACCATATGATCCTTCTCCTGTGAGTAGATTTTCGAATCCGACGCTAAAATGATAGTTAATTGTAACGTTCAGCGCCTCATAATGACGTGGGAACACTCAAATTGCGTCGAGATTCAATACATCGTCCTCCAGCCGACTTGTCTCCATGGGGATATTGCTGCCACGGGCTCCTTATGGTCGCTCTCCTGTGAGTCTAGATTTTCGAATCCGACGCGAAACTGATTTTTAATTGTAACGTTCAGGGCCTCCTAATGACGATGGAGCACTTAAATTGCGTCGCGATTCAATACATCGTCGTCCAGCCGACTTGTATCCCAGGTGATATTGCTGTCTCGGGCTTTATATGATCCTTCTCCTGTGAGTAGATTTTCGAATCCGACGCTAAAATGATATTTAATTGTAACATTCAAGGCCTCCTAAAGACGATGGAACACTCAAATTGCGTCGAGATTCAATACATCGTCCTCCAGCCGACTTGTCTCCAAGGGGTTATTGCTGCCTCGGGCACCATATGGTCCGTCTCCTGTGAGTCTAGATTTACGAATCCGACGCAAAAATGATAGTTAATTGTAACGTTCAGGGCCTCCTAATGACGATGGAACATTCAAATTGCGTCGAGATTCAATACATCGGCTCCAGCCGACTTGTATCCAAGGGTCTGTTGCTGCCTCGGGCACCTTACGGTCGTTCTCCAGTGAGTCTAGAATTTCGAATCCGACGCAAAAATGATAGTGAATTGTAACGTTCAGCGCCTCTTAATGACGATAGAACACTCAAAATGCGTCGAGATTCAATACATCGTCCTCCAGCCGACTTGTCTCCAAGGGGATATTGCTGCCTCGGGCACCAAATGGTCCGTCTCCTGTGAGTCTAGATTTTCGACGCAAAACTGATAGTTAATTGAAACATTCAAGGCCTCCTAATGACGATGGAACACTCAAATTGCGTCGAGATTCAATACATCGACCTTCAGCCGACTTGCCTGCAAGGGTCTATTGCTGCCTCGGGCGCCTTATGGTCGTTCTCCTGTGTGTCGAGATTTTCTAATCCGACGCAAAACTGATTGTTAAATGTAACGTTCAGGGCCTCCTAATGACGATGAAACACTCAAATTGCGTCGAGATTCAATACATCGTCGTCCAGCCGACTTGTATCCAAGGTGATATTGCTGTCTCGGGCTTTATATGATCCTTCTCCTGTGAGTAGATTTTCGAATCCGACGCTAAAATGATATTTAATTGTAACGTTCAGCGCCTCCTAATGACGATGGAACACTCAAATTCCGTCGAGACTCAATACATCGTCCTCCAGCGGACTGGTCTCCAAGGGGATATTGCTGCCTCGGGCACCTTATGGTCGGTGTCCAGTGAGTCTAGATTATTGAATCCGGCGCGAAACTGATAGTTAATTGTAGCGTTCAGGGCCTCCTAGTGACGATGGAACACTCAAATTGCGACGAGATTCAATACTTCGTTCTTCAGCCGTCTTGTCCCCAAGGGTCTATTGCTGCCTCGGGCACCTTATGGTCGTTCTCCTGTGAGTCTAGATTTCCGAATCCGACGCAAAGCTGATAGTTAATTGTAGCGTTCAGGGCCTCCTAATGACGATTGAACACTCAAATTGCGACGAGATTCAATACACCGTCCTCCAGCCGACTTGTGTCCAAGGGGATATTGTTGTCACGGTCACCATATGATCCTTCTCCTGTGAGTAGATTTTCGAATCCGACGCTAAAATGATAGTTAATTGTAACGTTCAGCGCCTCATAATGACGATGGAACACTCAAATTGCGTCGAGATTCAATTCATCGTCCTCCAGCCGACTTGTCTCCAAGGGGATATTGCTGCCTCGGGCACCATATGGTCCGTCTCCTGTGAGTCTAGATTTACGAATCCGACGCAAAACTGATCTTTAAGTGTAACGTTCAGGGTCTCCTAATGACGATGGAGCACTCAAATTGCGTCGAGATTCAATACATCGGCATTCAGCCGATTTGTCTCCAAGTGTCTATTGCTGCCTCGGGCACCTTATGGTCGTTCCCCTGTGAGTCTAGATTTTGTAATTCGACGCAAAACTGATTGTTCATTGTAACGTTCAGGGCCTCTTAATGACGATGGAGCACTCAAATTGCGTCGAGATTCAATACATCGTTCTTCAGCCGACTTGTATCCAAGGGGATGTTGTTGTCTCGGGCACCATATGATCCTTCTCCTGTGAGTAGATTTTCGATTCCGACGCTAAAATGATAGTTAATTGTATCGTTCAGCGCCTCCTAATGACCATAGAACACTCAAATTGCTTCAAGATTCAATACAACCTCCTCCAGCCGACTTGTTTCCATGGGGATATTGCTGCCTCGGGCTTCGTATGATCCCTCTCCTGTGAGTAGATTTTCGAATCCGACGCTAAAATGATAGTTAATTGTTACGTTCGGCGCCTCCTAATGACGATAGAACACTCAAAATGCGTCGAGATTCAGTACATCGACCTTCAGCCGACTTGCCTCCAAGGGTCTATTGCTGCCTCGGGCACCTTATGGTCGTTCTCCTGTGTGTCTAGATTTTGTAATCCGACGCAAAACTGATTGTTAATTGTAACGTTCAGGGCCTCTTAATGACGATGGAGCACTCAAATTGCGTCGAGATTCAATACATCGTCGTCCAGCCGACTTGTATCCAAGGGGATATTCATGTCTCGGTCACCATAAGATTCTTCTCCTGTGAGTGGATTTTCGAATCCAACGCTAAAATGATAGTTAATTGTAACGTTCAGCGCCTCCTAATTACGATGGAACAATCAAATTGCGTCGAGATTCAATACATGGGCCTCGAGCCGACTTGTCTCCAAGGGTATATTGCTGCCTCGGGCACCTTATGGTCGTTCTCCTGTGAGTCTAGATTTTCGAATCCGACGCAAAACAGATAGTTAATTGTTACGTTCAGGGCCTAGTAATAACGAAGGAACGCTCAAATTGCGTCGAGATTCACTACATCGTCCCCCAGCCGACTTATATCCAAGGCGATATCGCTGCCGCGGGCACCTTATGGTCGTTCTCCTGTGAGTCTAGATTTTCTAATCCGACGCAAAACTGATTGTTAATTGTAACGTTCAGGGCCTCCTAATGACGATGGAATACTCAAATTGCGTCGAGATTCAATACATTATCCTCCAGCCGACTTGTATCCAAGGTGATATTGCTGTCTCGGGCACCATATAATCCTTCTCCTGTGTGTAGATTTTCGAATCCGACGCTAAAATGATAATTAATTGTAACGTTCAGCGCCTCCTAATGACGATGGAACACTCAAATTGCGTCGAGATTCAATGCATCGGCCTCCAGCCGACTTGTCTCCAAGGGTCTGTTGCTGCCTCGGGCACCTTACGGTCGTTCTCCTGTGAGTCTAGATTATCTAATCCGACGCAAAACAGATTGTTAATTGTAACGTTCATTACCTCCTAATGACGATGGAACCCTCAAATTGCGTCGAGATTCAATACATCGTCCTCCAGCCGACTTGTATCCAAGAGGATATTGCTGTCTCAGGCTTTATATGATCCTTCTCCTGTGAGTAGATTTTGGAATCCGACGCTAAAATGATAGTTAATTGTAACGTTCAGCGCCTCCTAATGACGATGGAACACTCAAATTGCGTCGAGATTCAATGCATCGGCCTCCAGCCGACTTGTCTCCAAGGGTCTGTTGCTGCCTCGGGCACCTTACGGTCGTTCTCCTGTGAGTCTGGATTTTCGAATCCGACGCAAAAATGATAGTGAATTGTAACGTTCAGGGCCTCCTAATGACTATGAAACACTCAAATTGCGTCGAGATTCAATACATCGTCGTCCAGCAGACTTGTGTTCAAATTGAATATTCATGTCTCGGTCACCATAAGATCCTTCTCCCGTGAGTGGATTTTCGAATCCGACGCTAAAATGATAGTTAATTGTAACGTTCAGCGCCTCCTAATTACGATGGAACAATCAAATTGCGTCGAGATTCAATACATGGGCCTCGAGCCGACTTGTCTCCAAGGGTCTATTGCTGCCTCGGGCACCTTATGGTCGTTCTCCTGTGGGTCTAGATTTTCGAATCCGACGCAAAACAGATAGTTAATTGTAACGTCCAGTGCCTCCTAATGACGAAGGAACACTCAAATTGCGTCGAGATTCAATACATCGTCCTCCAGCCGACTTGTCTCCAAGGGGATATCGCTGCCTCGGGCACCACTTGGTCCGTCTCCGGTGATTCTACGTTTTCGAATCCGACGCAAAACTGATAGTTAATTGTAACGTTCAGGGCCTCTTAATGACGATGGAGTACTCAAATTGCGTCGCGATTCAATACATCGTCCTCCAGCCGACTTGTATCCAAGGGGATATTGTTGTCACGGTCACCATATGATCCTTCTCCTGTGAGTAGATTTTCGAATCCGACGCTAAAATGATAGTTAATTGTAACGTTCAGCGCCTCATAATGACGATGGAACACTCAAATTGCGTCGAGATTCAATACATCGTCCTCCAGCCGACTTATCTCCATGGGGATATTGCTGCCTCGGGCTCCTTATGGTCGCTCTCCTGTGAGTCTAGATTTTCGAATCCGACGCGAAACTGATTGTTAATTGTAACGTTCAGGGCCTCCTAATGACGATGGAGCACTTAAATTGCGTCGCGATTCAATACATCGTCGTCCAGCCGACTTGTATCCAAGGTGATATTGCTGCCTCGGGCTTTATATGATCCTTCTCCTGTGAGTAGATTTTCGAATCCGACGCTAAAATGATATTTAATTGTAAAGTTCAGCGCCTCCTAATGGCGATGGAACACTCAAATTGCGTCGAGACTCAATACATCGTCCTCCAGCAGACTTGTCTCCAAGGGGATATTGCTGCCTCGGGCACCTTATGGTCGTTCTCCTGTGAGTCTAGATTGTCGAATCCGACGCAAAAATGATAGTTAATTGTAACGTTCAGGGCCTCCTAATGACGATGGAACACTCAAATTGCGTCGAGATTCAATACATCGGCCTCCAGCCGACTTGTCTCCAAGGGTCTGTTGCTGCCTCGGGCACCTTACGGTCGTTCTCCTGTGAGTCTAGATTTTCGAATCCGACGCAAAAATGATAGTGAATTGTAACTTTCAGGACCTCCTAGTGACGATGGAACACTCAAATTGCGTCGAGATTCAGTACATCGTCGTCCAGGCGACTTGTATCCAAGGGGATATTCATGTCTCGGTCACCATAAGATCCTTCTCCTGTGAGTGGATTTTCGAATCCGACGCTAAAATGATAGTTAATTGTAACGTTCAGCGCCTCCTAATTGCGATGGAACAATCAAATTGCGTCGAGATTCAATACATGGGCCTCGAGCCGACTTGTCTCCGAGGGTGTATTGGTGCCTCGGGCACCTTATGGTCGTTCTCCTGTGAGTCTAGATTTTCGAATCCGACGCTAAACAGATAGTTAATTGTAACGTTCAGGGCCTCCTAATGGCGAAGGAACACTCAAATTGCGTCGAGATTCACTACATCGTTCCCCAGCCGACTTGTCTCCAAGGGGATATCGCTGCCTCGGGCACCACTTGGTCCGTCTCCGGTGATTCTACGTTTTCGAATCCGACGCAAAACTGATAGTTAATTGTAACGTTCAGGGCCTCCTAATGACGATGGAATACTCAAATTGCGTCGCGATTCAATACATCGTCCTCCAGCGGACTGGTCTCCAAGGGGATATTGCTGCCTCGGGCACCTTATGGTCCGTGTCCAGTGAGTCTAGATTTTTGAATCCGGCGCGAAACTGATAGTTATTTGTAGCGTTCAGGGCCTCCTAATGACGATGGAACACTCAAATTGGGACGAGATTCAATACTTCGTTCTTCAGCCGGTTTGTCCCCAAGAGTCTATTGATGCCTCGGGCACCTTATGGTCGTTCTCCTGTGAGTCTAGATTTTCGAATCCGACGCAAAGCTGATAGTTACTTGTAGCGTTCAGGGCCTCCTAATGACGATAGAACACTCAAATTGCGACGAGATTCAATACACCGTCCTCCAGCCGACTTGTATCCAAGGGGATATTTGTGTCACGGTCACCATATGATCCTTCTCCTGTGAGTAGATTTTCGAATCCGACGCTAAAATCATAGTGAATTGTAACTTTCAGGACCTCCTAGTGACGATGGAACACTCAAATTGCGTCGAGATTCAATACATCGTTCTTCAGCCGACTTGTCTCCAAGGGGATATCGCTGCCTCGGGCACCATATGGTCCGTCTCCTGTGAGTCTAGATTTACGAATCCGACGCAAAAATGATAGTTAATTGTAACGTTCAGGGCCTGCTAATGACGATGGAACATTCAAATTGCGTAGAGATTCAAAACATCGGCCTCCAGCCGACTTGTCTCCAAGGGTCTGTTGCTGCCTCGGGCACCTTACGGCCGTTCTCCAGTGAGTCTAGAATTTCGTATCCGACGCAAAAATGATAGTGAATTGTAACGTTCAGCGCCTCTTAATGACGATAGAACACTCAAAATGCGTCGAGATTCAATACATCGTCCTCCAGCCGACTTGTCTCCAAGGGGATATTGCAGCCTCGGGCACCAAAAGGTCCGTCTCCTGTGAGTCTAGATTTTCGACGCAAAACTGATAGTTAATTGTAACATTCAAGGCCTCCTAATGACGATGGAACACTCAAATTGCGTCGAGATTCAATACATCGACCTTCAGCCGACTTGCCTAAAAGCGTCTATTGTTGCCTCGGGCACCTTATGGTCGTTCTCCTGTGTGTCTAGATTTTCTAATCCGACGCAAAACTGATTGTTAAATGTAACGTTCAGGGCCTCCTAATGACGATGAAACACTCAAATTGCGTCGAGATTCAATACATCGTCCTCTAGCGGACAGGTCTCCAAGGGGATATTGCTGCTTCGGGCACCTTATGTTTCGTCTCCAGTGAGTCTAGATTTTCGAATCCGACGAAAAACTGATCGTTAATTGTAACTATCAGGGCCTCCTAGTTACGACGGAACACTCAAATTGGTTCGCGATCCAATACATCGTCCTCCAGCCGACTTGTCTCCAAGGGTCTATTGCTGCCTCGGGCACCTTATGATCGTTTCCCTGTGAGTCTAGATTTTCGAATCAGACGCAAAACTGATCTTTAAGTGTAACGTTCAGGGTCTCCTAATGACGATGGAGCAATCAAATTGCGTCGAGATTCAATACATCGGCATTCAGCCGATTTGTCTCCAAGTGTCTATTGCTGCCTCGGGCACCTTATGGTCGTTCCCCTGTGAGTCTAGATTTCAGAATACGACGCAAATCTGATTTTTAATTGTAATGTTCAGGGCCTCCTAATGACGATGGAACACTCAAATTGCGTCGAGATTCAATACATCGTCCTCCAGCCGACTTGTCTCCAAGGGGATATCGCTGCCTCGGGCACCATATGGTCCGTCCCCTGTGAGTCTAGATTTACGAATCCGACGCAAAAATGATAGTTAATTGTAACGTTCAGGGCCTCCTAATGACGATGGAACATTCAAATTGCGTAGAGATTCAATACATCGGCCTCCAGCCGACTTGTCTCCAAGGGTCTGTTGCTGCCTCGGGCACCTTACGGTCGTTCTCCAGTGAGTCTAGAATTTCGAATCCGACGCAAAAATGATAGTGAATTGTAACGTTCAGCGCCTCTTAATGACGATAGAACACTCAAAATGCGTCGAGATTCAATACATCGTCCTCCAGCCGACTTGTCTCCAAGGGGATATTGCAGCCTCGGGCACCAAATGGTCCGTCTCCTGTGAGTCTAGATTTTCGACGCAAAACTGATAGTTAATTGTAACATTCAAGGCCTCCTAATGAAGATGGAACACTCAAATTGCGTCGAGATTCAATACATCGACCTTCAGCCGACTTGCCTAAAAGGGTCTATTGCTGCCTCGGGCACGTTATGGTCGTTCTCCTGTGTGTCTAGATTTTCTAATCCGACGCAAAACTGATTGTTAAATGTAACGTTCAGGGCCTCCTAATGACGATGAAACACTCAAATTGCGTCGAGATTCAATACATCGTCGTCCAGCCGACTTGTATCCAAGGGGATATTCATGTCTCGGTCACCATAAGATCCTCCTCCTGTGAGTGGATTTTCGAATCCGACGCTAAAATGTTAGTTAATTGTAACGTTCAGCGCCTCCTAATTACGATGGAACAATCAAATTGCGTCGAGATTCAATACATGGGCCTCAAGCAGACTTGTCTCCAAGGGTCTATTGCTGCCTCGGGCACCTTATGGTCGTTCTCTTGTGAGTCTAGATTTTCGAATCCGACGCAAAACAGATTGTTAATTGTAACGTTCAGGGCCTCCTAATGACGAAGGAACACTCAAATTGCGTCGAGATTCACTACATCGTCCTCCAGCCGACTTGTCTCCAAGGGGATATCGCTGCCTCGGGCACCTTATGGTCGTTCTCCTGTGAGTCTAGATTTTCTAATCCGACGCAAAACTGATTGTTAATTGTAACGTTCAGGGCCTCCTAATGACGATGGAACACTCAAATTGCGTCGAGATTCAATACATCATCCTGCAGCCGACTTGTATCCAAGGGGATATTGCTGTCTCGGGCACCATATAATCCTTCTCCTGTGAGTAGATTTTCGAATCCGACGCTAAAATGACAATTAATTGTAACGTTCAGCGACTCCTAATGACGATGGAACAATAAAATTGCGTCGAGATTCAATACATCGTCCTCCAGCCGACTTCTCACGAAGGGGATATTGCTGCCTCTGGCACCATATGGTCCATCTCCTGTGAGTCTAGATTTTCGAATCCGACGCGAAACTGATAGTTAATTGTAACGTTCAGGGCCTCCTGGTTACGATGGAACACTCAAATTGCGTCGAGATTTAATACATCGGCCTCGAGCTGACTTGTCTCCAAGGGTCTATTGCTGCCTCGGGCACCTTATGGTCGTTCTCCTGTGAGTCTAGATTATCTAATCCGACGCAAAACAGATTGTTAATTGTAACGTTCAGGACCACCTAATGACGATGGAACACTCAAATTGCGTCGAGATTCAATACATCGTCCTCCAGCCGACTTGTATCCAAGGTGATATTGCTGTCTCGGGCTTTATTTGATCCTTCTCCTGTGAGTAGATTTTCGAATCCGACGCTAAAATGATATTTAATTGTAACGTTCAGCGCCTCCTAATGAAGATGGAACACTCAAATTCCGTCGAGACTCAATACATCGTCCTCCAGCCGACTTGTCTCCAAGGGTCTATACCTGCCTCGGGCACCTTATGGTCGTTCTCCTGTGAGTCTAGATTTTCGAATCCGACGCAAAAATGATAGTTAATTGTAACGTTCAGGGCCTCCTAATGACGGTGGAACACTCAAATTGCGTCGAGATTCAATACATCGGCCTCCAGCCGACTTGTCTCCAAGGGTCTGTTGCTGCCTCGGGCACCTTACGGTCGTTCTCCAGTGAGTCTAGAATTTCGAATCCGACGCAAAAATGATAGTGAATTGTAACGTTCAGCGCCTCTTAATGACGATAGAACACTCAAAATGCGTCGAGATTCAATACATCGTCCTCCAGCCGACTTGTCTCCAAGGGGATATTGCAGCCTCGGGCACCAAATGGTCCGTCTCCTGTGAGTCTAGATTTTCGACGCAAAACTGATAGTTAATTGTAACATTCAAGGCCTCCTAATGACGATGGAACACTCAAATTGCGTCGAGATTCAATACATCGACCTTCAGCCGACTTGCCTAAAAGGGTCTATTGCTGCCTCGGGCACCTTATGGTCGTTCTCCTGTGTGTCTAGATTTTCTAATCCGACGCAAAACTGATTGTTAAATGTAACGTTCAGGGCCTCCTAATGACGATGAAACACTCAAATTGCGTCGAGATTCAATACATCGTCGTCCAGCCGACTTGTATCCAAGGGGATATTCATGTCTCGGTCACCATAAGATCCTCCTCCTGTGAGTGGATTTTCGAATCCGACGCTAAAATGTTAGTTAATTGTAACGTTCAGCGCCTCCTAATTACGATGGAACAATCAAATTGCGTCGAGATTCAATACATGGGCCTCAAGCAGACTTGTCTCCAAGGGTCTATTGCTGCCTCGGGCACCTTATGGTCGTTCTCTTGTGAGTCTAGATTTTCGAATCCGACGCAAAACAGATTGTTAATTGTAACGTTCAGGGCCTCCTAATGACGAAGGAACACTCAAATTGCGTCGAGATTCACTACATCGTCCTCCAGCCGACTTGTCTCCAAGGGGATATCGCTGCCTCGGGCACCTTATGGTCGTTCTCCTGTGAGTCTAGATTTTCTAATCCGACGCAAAACTGATTGTTAATTGTAACGTTCAGGGCCTCCTAATGACGATGGAACACTCAAATTGCGTCGAGATTCAATACATCATCCTGCAGCCGACTTGTATCCAAGGGGATATTGCTGTCTCGGGCACCATATAATCCTTCTCCTGTGAGTAGATTTTCGAATCCGACGCTAAAATGACAATTAATTGTAACGTTCAGCGACTCCTAATGACGATGGAACAATAAAATTGCGTCGAGATTCAATACATCGTCCTCCAGCCGACTTCTCACGAAGGGGATATTGCTGCCTCTGGCACCATATGGTCCATCTCCTGTGAGTCTAGATTTTCGAATCCGACGCGAAACTGATAGTTAATTGTAACGTTCAGGGCCTCCTGGTTACGATGGAACACTCAAATTGCGTCGAGATTTAATACATCGGCCTCGAGCTGACTTGTCTCCAAGGGTCTATTGCTGCCTCGGGCACCTTATGGTCGTTCTCCTGTGAGTCTAGATTATCTAATCCGACGCAAAACAGATTGTTAATTGTAACGTTCAGGACCACCTAATGACGATGGAACACTCAAATTGCGTCGAGATTCAATACATCGTCCTCCAGCCGACTTGTATCCAAGGTGATATTGCTGTCTCGGGCTTTATTTGATCCTTCTCCTGTGAGTAGATTTTCGAATCCGACGCTAAAATGATATTTAATTGTAACGTTCAGCGCCTCCTAATGAAGATGGAACACTCAAATTCCGTCGAGACTCAATACATCGTCCTCCAGCCGACTTGTCTCCAAGGGTCTATACCTGCCTCGGGCACCTTATGGTCGTTCTCCTGTGAGTCTAGATTTTCGAATCCGACGCAAAAATGATAGTTAATTGTAACGTTCAGGGCCTCCTAATGACGGTGGAACACTCAAATTGCGTCGAGATTCAATACATCGGCCTCCAGCCGACTTGTCTCCAAGGGTCTGTTGCTGCCTCGGGCACCTTACGGTCGTTCTCCAGTGAGTCTAGAATTTCGAATCCGACGCAAAAATGATAGTGAATTGTAACGTTCAGCGCCTCTTAATGACGATAGAACACTCAAAATGCGTCGAGATTCAATACATCGTCCTCCAGCCGACTTGTCTCCAAGGGGATATTGCTGCCTCGGGCACCAAATGGTCCGTCTCCTGTGAGTCTAGATTTTCGACGCAAAACTGATAGTTAATTGAAACATTCAAGGCCTCCTAATGACGATGGAACACTCAAATTGCGTCGAGATTCAATACATCGACCTTCAGCCGACTTGCCTGCAAGGGTCTATTGCTGCCTCGGGCGCCTTATGGTCGTTCTCCTGTGTGTCGAGATTTTCTAATCCGACGCAAAACTGATTGTTAAATGTAACGTTCAGGGCCTCCTAATGACGATGAAACACTCAAATTGCGTCGAGATTCAATACATCGTCGTCCAGCCGACTTGTATCCAAGGTGATATTGCTGTCTCGGGCTTTATATGATCCTTCTCCTGTGAGTAGATTTTCGAATCCGACGCTAAAATGATATTTAATTGTAACGTTCAGCGCCTCCTAATGACGATGGAACACTCAAATTCCGTCGAGACTCAATACATCGTCCTCCAGCGGACTGGTCTCCAAGGGGATATTGCTGCCTCGGGCACCTTATGGTCGGTGTCCAGTGAGTCTAGATTATTGAATCCGGCGCGAAACTGATAGTTAATTGTAGCGTTCAGGGCCTCCTAGTGACGATGGAACACTCAAATTGCGACGAGATTCAATACTTCGTTCTTCAGCCGTCTTGTCCCCAAGGGTCTATTGCTGCCACGGGCACCTTATGGTCGTTCTCCTGTGAGTCTAGATTTTCGAATCCGACGCAAAGCTGATAGTTAATTGTAGCGTTCAGGGCCTCCTAATGACGATTGAACACTCAAATTGCGACGAGATTCAATACACCGTCCTCCAGCCGACTTGTGTCCAAGGGGATATTGTTGTCACGGTCACCATATGATCCTTCTCCTGTGAGTAGATTTTCGAATCCGACGCTAAAATGATAGTTAATTGTAACGTTCAGCGCCTCATAATGACGATGGAACACTCAAATTGCGTCGAGATTCAATACATCGTCCTCCAGCCGACTTGTCTCCAAGGGGATATAGCTGCCCCGGGCACCATATGGTCCGTCTCCTGTGAGTCTAGATTTACGAATCCGACGCAAAACTGATCTTTAAGTGTAACGTTCAGGGTCTCCTAATGACGATGGAGCACTCAAATTGCGTCGAGATTCAATACATCGACATTCAGCCGATTTGTCTCCAAGTGTCTATTGCTGCCTCGGGCACCTTATGGTCGTTCCCCTGTGAGTCTAGATTTCAGAATACGACGCAAAACTGATTTTTAATTGTAATGTTCAGAGCCTCCTAATGACGAAGGAACACTCAAATTGCGTCGAGATTCAATACATCGTTCTTCAGCCGACTTGTATCCAAGGTGATATTGCTGTCTCGGGCTTTATATGATCCTTCTCCTGTGAGTAGATTTTCGAATCCGACGCTAAAATGATATTTAATTGTAACGTTCAGCGCCTCCTAATGACGATGGAACACTCAAATTCCGTCGAGACTCAATACATCGTCCTCCAGCCGACTTGTCTCCAAGGGTCTATTCCTGCCTCGGGCACCTTATGGTCGTTCTCCTGTGAGTCTAGATTTTCGAATCCGACGCAAAAATGATAGTTAATTGTAACGTTCAGGGCCTCCTAATGACGGTGGAACACTCAAATTGCGTCGAGATTCAATACATCGGCCTCCAGCCGACTTGTCTCCAAGGGTCTGTTGCTGCCTCGGGCACCTTACGGTCGTTCTCCTGTGAGTCTAGATTTTCGAATCCGACGCAAAAAAGATAGTGAATTGTAACTTTCAGGGCCTCCTAGTGACGATGAAACACTCAAATTGCGTCGAGATTCAATACATCGTCGTCCAGGCGGCTTGTATCCAAGGGGATATTCATGTCTCGGTCACCATAAGATCCTTCTCCTGTGAGTGGATTTTCGAATCCGACGCTAAAATGTTAGATAATTGTAACGATCAGCGCCTCCTAATTACGATGGAACAATACAATTGCGTCGAGATTCAATACATGGGCCTCGAGCCGACTTGTCTCCGAGGGTCTATTGCTGCCTCGGGCACCTTATGGTCGTTCTCCTGTGAGTCTAGATTTTCGAATCCGACGCCAAACAGATAGTTAATTGTAACGTTCAGGGCCTCCTAATGGCGAAGGAACACTCAAATTGCGTCGAGATTCACTAAATCGTTCCCCAGCCGACTTGTCTTTAAGGGGATATCCCTGCCTCGGGCACCACTTGGTCCGTCTCCGGTGATTCTACGTTTTCGAATCCGACGCAAAACTGATAGTTAATTGTAGCGTTCAGGGCCTCCTAAAGATGATGGAACACTCAAATTGCGACGAGATTCAGTACATCGTTCTTCAGCCGACTTGTCCCCAAGGGTCTATTGCTGCCTCGGGCACCTTATGGTCGTTCTCCTGTGAGTCTAGATTTTCTAATCCGCTGCAAAACTGATTGTTAGCTGTCACGTTCAGGGCCCCCTAATGACGATGGAGCACTCAAATTGCGTCGAGATTCAATACATCGTCATCCAGCCGACTTGTATCCAAGGGGATATTGCTGTCTCGGGCACCATATGATCCTTCTCCTGTGAGTAGATTTTCGAATTCGACGCTAAAATGATAATTAATTGTAACGTTCAACGCCTCCTAATGACGATGGATCACTCAAATTGCGTCGAGATTCAATACATCGTCCTCCAACCGCCTTGTCTCGAAGGGGATATTGCTGCCTCGGGCACCATATGGTCCTTCTCCTGTGAGTCTAGATTTTAGAATCCGTCGCGAAACTGATAGTTAATTGTAACGTTCAGGGCCTCCTAATGACGATGGAGCACTCAAATTGCGTCGCGATTCAATACATCGTCCTCTAGCGGACTGGTCTCCAAGGGGATATTGCTGCTTCGGGCACCTTATGATTCGTCTGCAGTGAGTCTAGATTTTCGAATCCGACGAAAAACAGATTGTTAATTGTAACGTTCAGGACCTCCTAATGACGATGGAACTCTCAAATTGCGTCGAGATTCAATACATTGTCCTCCAGCCGAATTGTTTCCAAGGGGATATTGTTGTCACGGTCACTATATGATCCTTCTCCTGTGAGTAGATTTTCGAATCCGACGCAAAAATGATAGTTAATTGTAACGTTCAGCGCCTCATAATGACGATGGAACACTCAAATTGCGTCGAGATTCAATACATCGTCCTCCAGCCGACTTGTCTCGATGGGGATATTGCTGCCTCGGGCTCCTTATGGTCGCTCTCCTGTGAGTCTAGATTTCCGAATCCGACGCGAAACTGATTGTTAATTGTATCGTTCAGGGCTTCCTAATGACGATGGAACACTCAAATTGCGTCGAGATTCAATACATCGTCCTTCAGCCGACTTGTCTTCAAGGGTCTTATGCTGCCTCGGGCACCTTATGGTCGTTCTCCTGTGAGTCTAGATTTTCTAATCCGACGCAAAACTGATTGTTAACTGTCACGTTCAGGGCCCCCTAATGACGATGGAACACTCAAATTGCGTCGAGATTCAATACATCATCATCCAGCCGACTTGTATCCAAGGGGATATTGCTGTCTCGGGCACCATATGATCCTTCTCCTGTGAGTAGATTTTCGAATCCGACGCTAAAATGATAATTAATTGTAACGTTCAGCGCCTCCTAATGACGATGGAACACTCAAATTGCGTCGAGACTCAATACATCGTCCTAAAGCCGATTAGTCTCCAAGGGTCTATTGCTGCCTCGGGAACCTTATGGTCGTTCTCCTGTGAGTCTAGATTTTCGAATCCGACGCCAAAATCATAGTTAATTGTCACGTTCAGGGCCTCCTAATGACGATGGAACACTCAAATTGAGTCAAGATTCAATACATCGGCCTCCAGCCGACTTGTCTCCAAGGGTCTGTTGCTGCCTGGAGCACCTTATGATCGTTTTCCTGTGAGTCTAGATTTTCGAATCCGACGCGAAATTGATAGTTAATTCTAACGTTCAGGGCTTCCTAATGACGATGGAGCACTCAAATTGCGTCGAGATTCAATACATCGGCAATCAGACGATTTGTCTCCAAGTGTCTATTGCTGCCTCGGGCACCTGATGGTCGTTCCCCTGTGAGTCTAGATTTCAGAATCCGACGCAAAACTGATTTTTAATTGTAATGTTCAGGGCCTCCTAATGACGATGGAACACTCAAATTGCGTCGAGATTCAATACATCGGCCTCCAGCCGACTTGTCTCCAAGGGGATATTGCAGCCTCGGGCACCATATGGTCCGTCTCCTGTGAGTCTAGATTTTCGAATCCGACGCAAAAATGATAGTTAATTCAAACGTTCAGGGCTTCCTAATGACGATGGAGCACTCAAATTGCGTCGAGATTCAATACATCGGCCTCCAGCCGACTTGTCTCCAAGGGGATATTGCAGCCTCGGGCACCATATGGTCCGTCTCCAGTGAGTACAGATTTTCGATTCCGACGAGAAACTGATGGTTAATTGTATCATTCAGGACCACCTAATGACGATGGAACACTCAAATTGCGTCGAAATTCTATACATCGGCCTCCAGCCGACTTGTCTCCAAGGGGATATTGCTGTCTCGGCACAATATGATCCTTCTCCAGTGAGTCTAGTATTTCGAATCCGACGCAAAACTGATAGTTAAGTTCAGGGTCTCCTAATGACGATAAAACACTCAAATTGCGTCGCGCCCCAATACATCGTCCTCCAGCCGACTTGTCTCCAAGGGTCTATTGCTGTCTCGGGCACCTTATGATCGTTCTCCTGTGTGTCTAGATTTTCTAATCCGACGCAAAACTGATTGTTAATTGTAACGTTCAGGGAATCCTAATGACGATGGAACACTCAAATTGCGTCGAGATTCAATACATCATTATCCAGCCGACTTGTATCCAAGGGGATATTGCTGTCTCGTGCACCATATGATCCTTCTCCTGTGAGTAGATTTTCGAATCCGACGCTAAAATGATAGTTAATTGTAACGTTCAGCGCCTCCTAATGACGATGGAACACTCAAATTGCGTCGAGATTCAATACATCGGCCTCCAGCCGACTTATCTCCAAGGGTCTGTTGCTGCCTCGGGCACCTTATGATCGTTTTCCTGTGAGTCTAGATTTTCGAATCCGACGCGAAACTGATAGTTAATTCAAACGTTCAGGGCTTCCTAATGACGATGGAGCACTCAAATTGCGTCGAGATTCAATACATCGGAAATCAGACGATTTGTCTCCAAGTGTCTATTGCTGCCTCGGGCACCTAGTGGTCGTTCCCCTGTGAGTCTAGATTTCAGAATCCGACGCAAAACTGATTTTTAATTGTAATGTTCAGGGCCTCCTAATGACGATGGAACACTCAAATTGCGTCGAGGTTCAATACATCGGCCTCCAGCCGACTTGTCTCCAAGGGGATATTGCAGCCTCGGGCACCATATGGTCCGTCTCCAGTGAGTCTAGATTTTCGATTCCGACGAGAAACTGATGGTTAATTGTATCATTCAGGACCACCTAATGACGATGGAACACTCAAATTGCGTCGAAATTCTATACATCGGCCTCCAGCCGACTTGTCTCCAAGGGGATATTGCTGTCTCGGCACAATATGATCCTTCTCCAGTGAGTCTAGAATTTCGAATCCGACGCAAAACTGATAGTTAAGTTCAGGGTCTCCTAATGACGATAAAACACTCAAATTGCGTCGCGCCCCAATACATCGTCCTCCAGCCGACTTGTCTCCAAGGGTCTATTGCTGTCTCGGGCACCTTATGATCGTTCTCCTGTGTGTCTAGATTTTCTAATCCGACGCAAAACTGATTGCTAATTGTAACGTTCAGGGAATCCTAATGACGATGGAACACTCAAATTGCGTCGAGATTCAATACATCGTCGTCCAGCGGACTTGTATCCAAGGGGATATTGATGTCTCGGTCACCATAAGATCCTTCTTCTGTGAGTGGATTTTCGAATCCGACGCTAAAATGATAGTTAATTGTAACGTTCAGCGCCTCCTAATTACGATGGAACAATCAAATTGCGTCGAGATTCAATACATCGTCCTCCAGCGGACTGGTCTCCAAGGGGATATTGTTGCCTCGGGCACCTTATGGTCGTTCTCCTGTGAGTCTAGATTTTCGAATCCGACGCAAAACAGACAGTTAATTGTAACTTTCAGGGCCTCCTAATGACGAAGGAACACTCAAATTGCTTCGAGATTCACTACATCGTCCCCCAGCCGACTTGTCTCCAAGGGGATATCGCTGCCTCAGGCACCACTTGGTCCGTCTCCGGTGATTCTACGTTTTCGAATCCGACGCAAAACTGATAGTTAATTGCAACGTTCAGGGCTTCCTAATGACGATGGAGCACTCAAATTGCGTCGCGATTCAATACATCGTCCTCCAGCGGACTGGTCTCCAAGGGGATATTGTTGCCTCGGGCACCTAATGGTCCGTCTCCAGTGAGGCTAGATTTTCAAATCCGACGAAAAACTGATAGTTAAATGTACCATTCAGGGCCTCCTAATGACGATGGAAAACTCAAATTTTGTCGTGATCCAATGTATCGTCCTCCAGCCGACTTGTCTCCAAGGGTCTATTGCTGCCTCGGGCACCTTATGATCGTTCTCCTGTGAGTCTAGATTTTCAAACCCGACGCAAAAATGATAGTGAATTGTAACGTTCAGCGCCTCCTAATGACGATAGAACACTCAAAATGCGTCGAGATTCAATACATCGTCCTCCAGCCGACTTGTCTCCAAAGGGATATTGCTGCCTCGGGCACCAAATGGTCCGTCTCCTGTGAGTCTAGATTTTTGAATCCGACGCGAAACTGATAGTTAATTGTAGCGTTCAGAGTCTCTTAATGACGATGGAACACTCAAATTGCGACGTGATTCAATACATCGTCCTTCAGCCGACTTGTCCATAAGGGTCTATTGCTGCCTCGGGCACCTTATGGTCGTTCTCCTGTGAGTCTAGATTTTCGAATCCGACGCAAAACTGATAGTTAATTTTAGCGTTCAGGGCCTCCTAATGACGATGGAACACTCAAATTGCGTCGAGATTCAATACATCGGCCTCCAGCCGACTTGTCTCCAAGGGTCTATTGCTGCCTTGGGGACCTTATGGTCGTTCTCCTGTGAGTCTAGATTTTCGAATCTGACGCAAAACAGACAGTAAAATGTAACGTTCAGGGCCTCATAATGACGAAGGATCACTCAAATTGCGTCAGGATTCACTACATCGTCCTCCAGCCGACTTGTCTCCAAGGGGATATCGCAGCCTCGGGCGCCACATGGTCCGTCTCTGGTGATTCTACGTTTTCGAATCCGACGCAAAACTGATAGTTAATTGCAACGTTCAGGGCCTCCTAATGACGATGGAGCACTCAAATTGCGTCGCTATTCAATACATCGTCCTCCAGCGGACTGGTCGTTCTAGGGGATATTGCTGCCTCGGGCACCTTATGGTCCGTCTCCAGTGAGTCTAGATTTTTGATTCCAACGAGAAACTGATAGTCAATTGTAGCGTTCAGGGCCTCCTAATGACGATGGAACACTAAAATTGCGACGAGATTCAATACATCGTTCTTCAGCCGACTTGTCCCCAAGGGTCTATTGCTGCCTCGGGCACCTTATGGTCGTTCTCCTGTGAGTCTAGATTTTCGAATCCGACGCAAAACTGATAGTTAATTGTAGCGTTCACGGCCTCCAAATGACGATAGAACACTCAAATTGCGTCGAGTTTCAATACATCGTCCTCCAACCGACTTGTATCCAAGATGATATTGTTGTCTTGGGCACCATATGATCCGTCTCCTGTGAGTAGATTTTCGAATCCGACGCTAAAATGATAGTTAATTGTAACGTTCAGCACCTCCTCATGACGATTGAACACTCTAATTGCGTCGAGATTCAATAGTTCGTCCTCCAGCCGACTTGACTCCATGGGGATATTGCTGCCTCGGGCTCCTTATGGTCGCTCTCCTGTTAGTCTAGATTTTCGAATCCGACGCAAAACTGATAGTTAATTGTAACGTTCAGAGCTTCCTAATGACGTTGGAACACTCAAATTGCGTCGAGAATCAATACATCGTCCTTCAGCCGACTTGTCTGCAAGGGTCTATTGCTGCCTCGGGCACCCTATGGTCGTACTCCAGTGAGTCTAGATTTTCTAATCCGACGCAAAACTCATTATTAATTGTCACGTCCAGGGCCTCCTAATGACGATGGAACACTCAAATTGCGTCGAGATTCAATACATCATCCTCCAGCCGACTTGTCTCGAAGGGGATATTGCTGTCTCGGGCACCATATGATACTTCTCCTGTGAGTAGATTTTCGAATCCGACGCGAAACTGATAGCTAATTGCAACGTTCAGCGCCTCCTAATGACGATGGAATACTCAAATTGCGTCGAGATTCAATACACCATCCTCCAGCCGACTTGTGTCCAAGGGAATATTGCTGTCCCGGGCACCATATGGTCCTTCTCCTGTGAGTCTAGATTTTCGAAGCCGACGCGAAACTGATAGTTAATTGTACCTTCAGGGCCTCCTAATGACGATGGAACACTCAAATTGCGTCGGGATTCAATACTTCTGCTTCCAGCCGACTTGTCTCCAAGGGGACATTGCTGCCTCGGGCACCATATGGTCCGTCTCCGGTGAGTCTAGATTTTCGATTCCGATGCGAAGCTGATAGTTACTTGTAACGTTCAGGGCCTCCTAATGACGATGGAACACTCAAATTGCGTCGAGATTCAATACATCGGCCTCCAGCCGACTTGTCTTCAAATGTCTATTGCTGCCTCGGGCACCTTGTGGTCGTTCTCCTGTGAGTCTAGATTTTCGAATCCGACGCATAACTGATAGTTAATTGTAAAGGTCAGGAGCTCCTGATGACGATGGATCACTCAAATTGCGTCGAGAGTCAATACATCGTCCTCCAGCCGACTTGTCTACAAGGGAATATTGCTGCTTCGGGCTCCATGTGGTCCATCTCCTGTGAGTCTAGATTTTCGAATCCGACGCAAAACACATAGTTAATTGTAACGTTCAGATCCTCCTAATGACGATGGGGCACTCAAATGGCGTCGCGATTCAATACATCGTCCTCCAGCCGACTTGTATCCAGGGGGTTTTGATGTCTCGGGCACCATATGATCCTTCTCCTGTGAGTAGATTTTCGAATCCGACGTTAAAATGATTGTTAATTGTAAAGTTCAGGGCCTCCTAATGACGAAGGAACACTCAAATTGCGTCGAGAGACAATTTATCGGCCAACAGCTGACTTGTCTCCAAGAGGATATTGCTGCCTCGGGCTCCATGTTATCCGTCTCCTGTGAGTCTAGATTTTCGAATCCGACGCGAAACTGATAGTTAATTGAAACTATCAGGGCCTCCTAATGACGATGGAACACTCAGATTGCGTCGAGATTCAATACATCGTCATTCAGCCGATTTGTCTCCAAGGGTCTATTGCTGACTTGGGTACCTTATGGTCGTACCCCTGTGAGTCTAGATTTTAGAATCCGACGCAAAACTGATAGTTAATTGCAACGTTCAGCGCCTCCTAATGACGATGGAATACTCAAATTGCGTCGAGATTCAATACACCATCCTCCAGCCGACTTGTGTCCAAGGGAATATTGCTGTCCCGGGCACCATATGGTCCTTCTCCTGTGAGTCTAGATTTTCGAAGCCGACGCGAAACTGATAGTTAATTGTAACGTTAAGGGCCTCCTAATGACGATGGAGCACTCAAATTGCGTCGCGATTCAATACATCGTCCTCCAGCGGACTGGTCTCCAAGGGGATATTGCTGCTTCGTGCACCTTATGATTCGTCTCCGGTGAGTGTAGATTTTTTAATCCGACGAAAAACTGATAGTTAATTGTATCAATCAGGGCCTCCTAGTTTCGATGGAAAACTCAAACTGTGGCGCGATCCAATACATCGTCCTCCAGGCGACTTGTCTCCAAGGGTCTATTGCTGCCTCAGGCGCCTTATGGTCGTTACCCTGTGAGTCTAGATTTTAGAAGCCGACGCAAAACAGGTAGTTAATTGTAACGTTCATGGCCTTCTTATGACGATGGAGCACTAAAATTGCGTCGAGATTCAATACGTGGGCCTCGAGCCGACTTGTCTCAAAGTGTCTAATGCTTCCTCGGGCACCTTATGGTCGTTCTCCTGTGAGTCTAGATTTTCGAATCCGACGCAAAACAGATAGTTAATTGTAACGTTCAGGGCCTCCTAATGATGAAGGAACACTCAAATTGCGTCGAGATTCACTACATCGTCCTCCAGCCAACTTGTCTCCAAGGGGATATCGCAGCCTCGGGCACCACATGGTCCGTCTCCGGTGATTCTACGTTTTCGAATCCGACGCAAAACAGAAAGTTAATTGTAATGTTCAGGGCCTCCTAATGACGATGGAACACTCAAATTGCGTCGAGATTTAATCCGTCGGCCTCCAGCCGACTTGTCTACAACGGGATATTGCAGCCTCAGGCTCCATGTGGTCCATGTATTGTGAGTCTAGATTTTCGAATCCGACGCGAAAATGATAGTTAATTGTAACGTTCAGGGCCTCCTAATGACGATGGGGCACTCAAATGGCGTCGCGATTCAATACATCGTCCTCCAGCGGACTGGTCTCCAAGGGGATATTGCTGTCTCGGGCACCTTATGGACCGTCGTTAGTGAGCGTTCATTTTCGAATCCGACGAAAAACTGATAGTTAATTGTAACATTCTGGGCCTCCTAATGACGATGGATCACTCAAATTGCGTCGAGAGTCAATACATCGTCCTCCAGCCGACTTGTCTACAAGGGAATATTGCTGCTTCGGGCTCCATGTGGTCCGTCTCCTGTGAGTCTAGATTTTCGAATCCGACGCAAAACACATAGTTAATTGTAACGTTCAGATCCTCCTAATGACGATGGGGCACTCAAATGGCGTCGCGATTCAATACATCGTCCTCCAGCCGACTTGTATCCAGGGTGTTTTGATGTCTCGGGCATCATATGATCCTTCTCCTGTGAGTAGATTTTCGAATCCGACGTTAAAATGATTGTTAATTGTAGAGTTCAGGGCCTCCTAATGACGAAGGAACACTCAAATTCCGTCGAGAGTCAATACATCGGCCAACAGCTGACTTGTCTCCAAGAGGATATTGCTGCCTCGGGCTCCATGTGGTCCGTCTCCTGTGAGTCTAGATTTTCGAATCCGACGCGAAACTGATAGTTAATTGAAACTATCAGGGCCTCCTAATGACGATGGAACACTCAGATTGCGTCGAGATTCAATACATCGTCATTCAGCCGATTTCTCTCCAAGGGTCTATTGCTGACTTGGGTACCTTATGGTCGTACCCCTGTGAGTCTAGATTTTAGAATCCGACGCAAAACTGATAGTTAATTGTAATGTTCAGGGCCTCCTAATGACGATGGAACACTCAAATTGCGTCGAGATTTAATCCGTCGGCCTCCAGCCAACTTGTCTACAAGGGGATATTGCAGCCTCAGGCTCCATGTGGTCCATGTATTGTGAGTCTAGATTTTCGAATCCGACACGAAAATGATAGCTAATTGCAGCGGTCAGCGCCTCATAATAACGATGGAACACTCAAATTGCGTCGAGATTCAATACATCGTCAATCAGCCGACTTGTCTCCAAGGGTCTATTCCTGCCTCGTGCAGCTTATGGTCGTTCTCCTGTGAGTCTAGATTTTCGAATTCGACGCAAAACAGATAGTTAATTGTAGCTTCAGGGCCTCCTAATGACGATGGAACACTCAAATTGCGTCGAGATTCAATATATCGGTCTCCAGCCGACTTGTCTCTAGGGTCTATTGCTGCCTCGGGCACCTTATGGTCGTTCTCCTGTGAGTCTAGATTTTCGAATCCGACGCAAAACTGATAGTTAATTGCAACGTTCAGCGCCTCCTAATGACGATGGAATACTCAAATTGCGTCGAGATTCAATACATCATCCTCCAGCCGACTTGTGTCCAAGGGAATATTGCTGTCTCGGGCACCATATGGTCCTTCTCCTGTGAGTCTAGATTTTCGAAGCCGACGCGAAACTGATAGTTAATTGTAACGTTAAGGGCCTCCTAATGACGATGGAGCACTCAAATTGCGTCGCGATTCAATACATCGTCCGCCAGCGGACTGGTCTCCAAGGGGATATTGCTGCTTCGGGCACCTTATGATTCGTCTCCAGTGAGTGTAGATTTTTTAATCCGACGAAAAACTGATAGTTAATTGTATCAATCAGGGCCTCCTAGTTTCGATGGAAAACTCAAACTGTGGCGCGATCCAATACATCGTCCTCCAGCCGACTTGTCTCCAAGGGTCTATTGCTGTCTCAGGCGCCTTATGGTCGTTACCCTGTGAGTCTAGATTTTAGAATCCGACGCAAAACAGATAGTTAATTGTAACGTTCATGGCCTTCTTATGACGATGGAGCACTAAAATTGCGTCGAGATTCAATACGTGGGCCTCGAGCCGACTTGTCTCAAAGTGTCTAATGCTTCCTCGGGCACCTTATGGTCGTTCTCCTGTGAGTCTAGATTTTCGAATCCGACGCAAAACAGATAGTTAATTGTAACGTTCAGGGCCTCCTAATGATGAAGGAACACTCAAATTGCGTGGAGATTCACTACATCGTCCTCCAGCCAACTTGTCTCCAAGGGGATACCGCAGCCTCGGGCACCACATGGTCCGTCTCCGGTGATTCTACGTTTTCGAATCCGACGCAAAACAGAAAGTTAATTGTAATGTTCAGGGCCTCCTAATGACGATGGAACACTCAAATTGCGTCGAGATTTAATCCGTCGGCCTCCAGCCGACTTGTCTACAACGGGATATTGCAGCCTCAGGCTCCATGTGGTCCATGTATTGTGAGTCTAGATTTTCGAATCCGACGCGAAAATGATAGTTAATTGTAACGTTCAGGGCCTCCTAATGACGATGGAGCACTCAAATTGCGCCGCGATTCAATACATCGTCCTCCAGCGGACTGGTCTCCAAGAGGATATTGCTGCTTCGGGCACCTTATGATTCGTCTCCAGTGAGTGTAGATTTTCCAATCCGACGAAAAACTTATAGTTAATTGTAACTATCAGGGCATCCTAGTTAGGATGGAAAACTCAAACTGTGGCGCGATCAGATACATCGTTCTCCAGCCGACTTGTCCCCAAGGGTCTATTGCTGCCTCAGGCGCCTTATGGTCGTTCTCCTGTGAGTCTAGATTTTATAATCCGACGCAAATCAGATAGTTAATTGTAACGTTCAGGACCTCCTAATGACGAAGGAACACTCAAATTGCGTCGAGATTCAGTGCATCGTCCTCCAGCCAACTTGTCTCCAAGGGGATATCGCAGCCTCGGGCACCACATGGTCCGTCTCCGGTGGTTCTACGTTTTCGAATCCGACGCAAAACAGAAAGTTAATTGTAACGTTCAGGGGCTCCTAATGGCGATGGAGCACTCAAATTGCGTCGCGATTCAATACATCGTCCTCCAGCCGACTTGTCTACAAGGGAATATTGCTGCTTCGGGCTCCATGTGGTCCGTCTCCTGTGAGACTAGATTTTCGAATCCGACGCAAAACACATAGTTAATTGTAACGTTCAGATCCTCCTAATGACGATGGGGCACTCAAATGGCGTCGCGATTCAATACATCGTCCTCCAGCCGACTTGTATCCAGGGGGTTTTGATGTCTCGGGCACCATATGATCCTTCTCCTGTGAGTAGATTTTCGAATCCGACGCGAAACTGATAGTTAATTGAAACTATCAGGGCCTCCTAATGACGATGGAACACTCAGATTGCGTCGAGATTCAATACATCGTCATTCAGCCGATTTGTCTCCAAGGGTCTATTGCTGACTTGGGTACCTTATGGTCGTACCCCTGTGAGTCTAGATTTTAGAATCCGACGCAAAACTGATAGTTAATTGTAATGTTCAGGGCCTCCTAATGACGATGGAACACTCAAATTGCGTCGAGATTTAATCCGTCGGCCTCCAGCCAACTTGTCTACAAGGGGATATTGCAGCCTCAGGCTCCATGTGGTCCATGTATTGTGAGTCTAGATTTTCGAATCCGACGCGAAAATGATAGCTAATTGCAGCGGTCAGCGCCTCATAATAACGATGGAACACTCAAATTGCGTCGAGATTCAATACATCGTCAATCAGCCGACTTGTCTCCAAGGGTCTATTCCTGCCTCGTGCAGCTTATGGTCGTTCTCCTGTGAGTCTAGATTTTCGAATTCGACGCAAAACAGATAGTTAATTGTAGCTTCAGGGCCTCCTAATGACGATGGAACACTCAAATTGCGTCGAGATTCAATATATCGGTCTCCAGCCGACTTGTCTCTAGGGTCTATTGCTGCCTCGGGCACCTTATGGTCGTTCTCCTGTGAGTCTAGATTTTCGAATCCGACGCAAAACTGATAGTTAATTGCAACGTTCAGCGCCTCCTAATGACGATGGAATACTCAAATTGCGTCGAGATTCAATACATCATCCTCCAGCCGACTTGTGTCCAAGGGAATATTGCTGTCTCTGGCACCATATGGTCCTTCTCCTGTGAGTCTAGATTTTCGAAGCCGACGCGAAACTGATAGTTAATTGTAACGTTAAGGGCCTCCTAATGACGATGGAGCACTCAAATTGCGTCGCGATTCAATACATCGTCCTCCAGCGGACTGGTCTCCAAGGGGATATTGCTGCTTCGGGCACCTTATGATTCGTCTCCAGTGAGTGTAGATTTTTTAATCCGACGAAAAACTGATAGTTAATTGTATCAATCAGGGCCTCCTAGTTTCGATGGAAAACTCAAACTGTGGCGCGATCCAATACATCGTCCTCCAGCCGACTTGTCTCCAAGGGTCTATTGCTGCCTCAGGCGCCTTATGGTCGTTACCCTGTGAGTCTAGATTTTAGAATCCGACGCAAAACAGATAGTTAATTGTAACGTTCATGGCCTTCTTATGACGATGGAGCACTAAAATTGCGTCGAGATTCAATACGTGGGCCTCGAGCCGACTTGTCTCAAAGTGTCTAATGCTTCCTCGGGCACCTTATGGTCGTTCTCCTGTGAGTCTAGATTTTCGAATCCGACGCAAAACAGATAGTTAATTGTAACGTTCAGGGCCTCCTAATGATGAAGGAACACTCAAATTGCGTCGAGATTCACTACATCGTCCTCCAGCCAACTTGTCTCCAAGGGGATATCGCAGCCTCGGGCACCACATGGTCCGTCTCCGGTGATTCTACGTTTTCGAATCCGACGCAAAACAGAAAGTTAATTGTAATGTTCAGGGCCTCCTAATGACGATGGAACACTCAAATTGCGTCGAGATTTAATCCGTCGGCCTCCAGCCGACTTGTCTACAACGGGATATTGCAGCCTCAGGCTCTATGTGGTCCATGTATTGTGAGTCTAGATTTTCGAATCCGACGCGAAAATGATAGTTAATTGTAACGTTCAGGGCCTCCTAATGACGATGGAGCACTCAAATTGCGCCGCGATTCAATACATCGTCCTCCAGCGGACTGGTCTCCAAGGGGATATTGCTGCTTCGGGCACCTTATGATTCGTCTCCAGTGAGTGTAGATTTTCCAATCCGACGAAAAACTTATAGTTAATTGTAACAATCAGGGCCTCCTAGTTAGGATGGAAAACTCAAACTGTGGCGCGATCCAATACATCGTTCTCCAGCCGACTTGTCCCCAAGGGTCTCTTGCTGCCTCAGGCGCCTTATGGTCGTTCTCCTGTGAGTCTAGATTTTCGAATCCGACGCAAATCAGATAGTTAATTGTAACGTTCAGGACCTCCTAATGACGAAGGAACACTCAAATTGCGTCGAGATTCAGTGCATCGTCCTCCAGCCAACTTGTCTCCAAGGGGATATCGCAGCCTCGGGCACCACATGGTCCGTCTCCGGTGGTTCTACGTTTTCGAATCCGACGCAAAACAGAAAGTTAATTGTAACGTTCAGGGCCTCCTAATGGCGATGGAGCACTCAAATTGCGTCGCGATTCAATACATCGTCCTCCAGCGGACTGGTATCCAAGGAGATATAGCCTCGGAAACCTTATGGTCCGTCTCCAGTGAGTCTAGATTTTCGAATCCGATGTGAAACTGATAGTTAATTGTAACATTCAGGGCCTCCTAATGGCGATGGAACACTCAAATTGCGTCGCGATCTAATACCCCCTCCTCCAGCCGATTTGTCTCCAAGGTTCTGTTGCTGCCTCGGGCACTTTATGGTCGTTCTCCTGTGAGTCTAGATTTTCTAATCCGACGCAAAATTGATTCTTAAGTGTAACGGTCAGGGCCTCCTAATGACGATGGAACACTCAAATTGCGTCGAGATTCAATACATCGTTCTCCAGCCGACTTGTATCCAGGGGGTTTTGATGTCTCGGGCACCATATGATCCTTCTCCTGTGAGTAGATTTTCGCATCCGACGTTAAAATGATTGTTAATAGTAAAGTTCAGGGCCTCCTAATGACGAAGGAACACTCAAATTGCGTCGAGATTCAATACATCGGCCTCCAGCTGACTTGTCTCCAAGGGGATATTGCTGCCACGGGCTCCATGTGGTCCGTCTCATGTGAGTCTAGATTTTCGAATCCGACGCGAAACTGATAGTTAATTGAAACTATCAGGGCCTCCTAATGACGATGGAACACTCAAATTGCGTCGAGATTTAATCCGTCGACCTCCAGCCGACTTGTCTACAAGGGGATATTGCTGCCTCAGGCTCCATGTGGTCCATGTCCTGTGAGTCTAGATTTTCGAATCCGACGCGAAAATGATAGTTAATTGTAACGCTCAGGGCCTCCTAATGACGACGGAACACTCAAATTGCGTCGAGATTGAACACATCGGCTTCCAGCCGACTTGTCTCAGAGGGTCTATTGCTGCCTCGGGCACCTTATGGTCGTTCTCCTGTGAGTCTAGATTTTCGAATCCGACGCAAAAATAATAGTTAATTGTAACGTTCAGCGCCTCCTAATGACGATGGATCACTCAAATTGCGTCGGGGGTCAATACATCGTCCTCCAGCCGACTTGTCTACAAGGGAATATTGCTGCTTTTGGCTCCATGTGGTCCGTCTCCTGTGAGTCTAGATTTTCGAATCCGACGCAAAACTCATAGTTAATTGTAACGTTCAGGGCCTCCTAATGACGATGGGGCACTCAAATGGCGTCGCGATTCCATACATCGTCCTCCAGCGGACTGGTCTCCAAGGGGATATTGCTGTCTCGGGCACCTTTAGGACCGTCTCTCGTGACCGTTCATTTTCGAATCCGACGAAAAACTGATAGTTAATTGTAACATTCTGATCCTCCTAATGACGATGGAACACTCAAATTGCGTCGAGAGTCAATACATCGTCCTCCAGCCGACTTGTCTACAAGGGGATATTGCTGCCACTTGCTCAATGTGGTCCGTGTCCTGTGAGTCTAGATTTTCGAATCCGACGCGAAACGGATAGTTAATTGTAACGCTCAGGACCTCCTAATGACGACGGAACACTCAAATTGCGTTGAGATTGAATACATCGGCTTCCAGCCGACTTGTCTCAGAGGGTCTATTGCTGCCTCGGGCACCTTATGGTCGTTCTCCTGTGAGTCTAGATTTTCGAATCCGACGCAAAAATAATAGTTAATTGTAACGTTCAGCGCCTCCTAATGACGATGGATCACTCAAATTGTGTCGAGAGTCAATACATCGTCCTCCAGCCGACTTGTCTACAAGGGAATATTGCTGCTTCGGGCTCCATGTGGTCTGTCTCCTGTGAGTCTAGATTTTCGAATCCGACGCAAAACTCATAGTTAATTGTAACGTTCAGGGCCTCCTAATGACGATGGGGCACTCAAATTGCGTCGCGATTCAATACATCGTCCTCCAGCGGACTGGTCTCCAAGGGGATATTGCTGCTTCGGGCACCTTATGATTCGTCTCCAGTGAGTGTGGATTTTACAATCCGACGAAAAACTGATAGTTAATTGTATCAATCAGGGCCTCCTAGTTACGATGGAAAACTCAAACTGTGGCGCGATCCAATACATCGTCCTCCAGCCAACTTGTCTCCAAGGGTCTATTGCTGCCTCAGGCGCCTTATGGTCGTTACCCTGTGAGTCTAGATTTTAGAATCCGACGCAAAACAGATAGTTAATTGTAACGTTCATGGCCTTCTTATGACGATGGAGCACTAAAATTGCGTCGAGATTCAATACGTGGGCCTCGAGCCGACTTGTCTCCAAGGGTCTAATGCTTCCTCGGGCACCTTATGGTCTTTCTCCTGTGAGGCTAGCATTTCGAATCCGAAGCAATACAGATAGTTAATTGTAACGTTCAGGGCCTCCTAATGACGAAGGAACACTAAAATTGCGTCGAGATTCACTACATCGTCCTCCAGCCAACTTGTTTCCAAGGGGATATCGCAGCCTCGGGCACCACATGGTCCGTCTCCGGTGATTCTACGTTTTCGAATCCGACGCAAAACAGAAAGTTAATTGTAACATTCAGGGCCTCCTAATGACGATGGAGCACTCAAATTGCGTCGCGATCCAATACCCCGTCCTCCAGCCGATTTGTCTCCAAAGTTCTATTGCTGCCTCGGGCACCTTATGGTCGTTCTCCTGTGAGTCTAGATTTTCTAATCCGACGCAAAATTGATTCTTAATTGTAACGTTCAGGGCCTCCTAATGACGATGGAACACTCAAATTGCGTCGAGATTCCGTACATCGTCCTCCAGCCGACTTATATCCAGGGGGTTTTGATGTCTCGGGCACCATATGATCCTTCTCCTGTGAGTAGATTTTCGAATCCGACGTTAAAATGATAGTTAATTGTAAAGTTCAGGGCCTCCTAATGACGAAGGAACACTCAAATTGCGTCGAGAGTCAATACATCGGCCAACAGCTGACTTGTCTCCAAGAGGATATTGCTGCCTCGGGCTCTATGTGGTCCGTCTCCTGTGAGTCTAGATTTTCGAATCCGACGCGAAACTGATAGTTAATTGAAACTATCAGGGCCTCCTAATGACGATGGAACACTCAAATTGCGTCGAGATTCAATACATCGGCATTCAGCCGATTTGTCTCCAAGGGTCTATTGCTGACTTAGGTACCTTATGGTCGTACCCCTGTGAGTCTAGATTTTAGAATCCGACGCAAAACTGATAGTTAATTGTAATGTTCAGGGCCTCCTAATGACGATGGAACACTCAAATTGCGTCGAGATTTAATCCGTCGGCCTCCAGCCGACTTGTCTACAAGGGGATATTGCAGCCTCAGGCTCCATGTGGTCCATGTATTGTGAGTCTAGATTTTCGAATCCGACGCGAAAATGATAGCTAATTGCAACGGTCAGCGCCTCATAATAGCGATGGAACACTCAAATTGCGTCGAGATTCAATACATCGTCAATCAGCCGACTTGTCTCCAAGGGTCTATTCCTGCCTCGTGCAGCTTATGGTCGTTCTCCTGTGAGTATAGATTTTCGAATTCGACGCAAAACAGATAGTTAATTGTAGCTTCAGGGCCTCCTAATGACGATGGAACACTCAAAGTGCGTCGAGATTCAATACTTCTGCTTCCAGCCGACTTGTCTCCAAGGGGACATTGCTGCTTCGGGCACCATATGGTCCGTCTCCGGTGAGTCTAGATTTTCGATTCCGATGCGAAGCTGATAGTTACTTGTAACGTTCAGGGCCTCCTAATGACGATGGAACACTCAAATTGCGTCGAGATTCAATACATCGGCCTCCAGCCGACTTGTCTTCGAATGTCTATTGCTGCCTCGGGCACCTTGTGGTCGTTCTCCTGTGATTCTAGATTTTCGAATCCGACGCATAACTGACAGTTAATTCTAAAGGTCAGGAGCTCCTAATGACGATGGAACACTCAAATAGCGTGGAGATTCAATACATCGTCCTCCAGCCGACTTGTCTCCAAGGGGATATCGCTGCCTCGGGCACCACATGGTCCGTCTCCGGTGATTCTACATTTTCGAATCCGACGCAAAACTCATAGTTAATTGTAACGTTCAGGGCCTCCTAATGACGATGGAACACTCAAATTGCGTCGAGATTCAATACTTCGGCTTCCAGCCGACTTGTTTCCAAGGGGACATTGCTGCCTCGGGCACCATACGGTCCGTCTCCTGTGAGTCTAAATTTTCGGTTCCGATGCGAAACTGATAGTTAATTGTAACGTTCAGGGCCTCCTAATGACGAAGGGACACTCAAATTGCGTCGAGATTCACTACATCGTCCTCCAGCCAACTTGTCTCCAAAGGGATATCGCAGCCTCGGGCACCACATGGTCCGTCTCCGGTGATTCTACGTTTTCGAATCCGACGCAAAACAGAAAGTTAATTGTAACATTCAGGGCCTCCTAATGACGATGGAGCACTCAAATTGCGTCGCGATTCAATTCATCGTTCTCCAGCGGACTGGTATCCAAGGGGATATAGCCTCGGACACCTTATGGTCCGTCTCCAGTGAGTCTAGATTTTCGAATCCGACGAAAAACTGATAGTTAATTGTAACATTCAGGACCTCCTAATGGCGATGGAACACTCAAATTGCGTCGCGATCCAATACCCCGTCCTCCAGCCGATTTGTCCCCAAGGTTCTATTGCTGCCTCGGGCACCTTATGGTCGTTCTCCTGTGAGTCTAGATTTTCTAATCCGACGCAAAATTGATTCTTAATTGTAACGTTCAGGGCCTCCTAATGACGATGGAACACTCAAATTGCGTCGAGATTCAATACATCGTCCTCCTGCCGACTTGTATCCAGGGGGTTTTGATGTCTCGGGCACCATATGATCCTTCTCCTGTGAGTAGATTTTCAAATCCGACGTTAAAATGATAGTTAATTGTAAAGTTCAGGGCCTCCTAATGACGAAGGAACACTCAAATTGCGTCGAGATTCAATACATCGGCATTCAGCCGATTTGTCTCCAAGGGTCTATTGCTGACTTGGGTACCTTATGGTCGTTCTCCTGTGAGTCTAGATTTTCGAATTCGACGCAAAACAGATAGTTAATTGTAGCTTCAGGGCCTCCTAATGACGATGGAACACTCAAATTGCGTCGAGATTCAATACTTCTGCTTCCAGCCGACTTGTCTCCAAGGGGACATTGCTGCCTCGGGCACCATATGGTCCGTCTCCGGTGAGTATAGATTTTCGATTCCGATGCGAAGCTGATAGTTACTTGTAACGTTCAGGGCCTCCTAATGACGATGGAACACTCAAATTGCGTCGAGATTCAATACATCGGCCTCCAGCCGACTTGTCTTCAAATGTCTATTGCTGCCTCGGGCACCTTGTGGTCGTTCTCCTGTGAGTCTAGATTTTCGAATCCGACGCATAACTGATAGTTAATTGTAAAGGTCAGGAGCTCCTAATGACGATGGAACACTCAAATAGCGTGGAGATTCAATACATCGTCCTCCAGCCGACTTGTCTTGAAGGGGATATCGCTGCCTCGGGCACCACATGGTCCGTCTCCGGTGATTCTACATTTTCGAATCCGACGCAAAACTCATAGTTAATTGTAACGTTCAGGGCCTCCTAATGACGATGGAACACTCAAATTGCGTCGTGATTCAATACTTCGGCTTCCAGCCGACTTGTTTCCAAGGGGACATTGCTGCCTCGGGCACCATACGGTCCGTCTCCTGTGAGTCTAAATTTTCGATTCCGATGCGAAACTGATAGTTAATTGTAACGTTCAGGGCCTCCTAATGGCGATGGAACACTCAAATTGCGTCGAGATTCAATACTTCGTCCTTCAGCCGACTTGTCTCCAACTTTCAATTGCTGCGTCGCGCACCTTGTGGTCGTTCTCCTGTGAGTCTAGATTCTCGAATCCGACGCAAAAGTCATAGTTAATTGTAACTTTCAGGGCCTCCTAATGACGATGCGGCACTCAAATGGCGTCGCGATTCAATACATCGACCTCCAGCGGACTGGTCTCCAAGGGGATATTGCTGTCTCGGGCACCTTATGGACCGTCTCTAGTGAGTGTTCATTTTCGAATCCGACGAAAAACTGATAGTTAATTGTAACATTCTGGGCCTCCTAATGACGATGGGGCACTCAAATTGCGTCGAGGTTCAATACATCGTCCTCCAGCCGACTTGTCTCCAAGGGGTATTGCTCCCTCGGGCACCATATGGTCCGTCTAATGTGAGTCTAGATTTTCGAATCCGACGTAAAACTGATAGTTAATGGCAACGTTCAGGACCTCCTAATGACGAAGGAACACTCAAATTGCGTCGAGATTCACTACATCGTCCTCCAGCCAACTTGTCTCCAAGGGGATATCGCAGCCTCGGGCACCACATGGTCCGTCTCCGGTGGTTCTACGTTTTCGAATTCGACGCAAAACAGATAGTTAATTGTAGCTTCAGGTCCTCCTAATGACGATGGAACACTCAAATTGCGTCGAGATTCAATACTTCTGCTTCCAGCCGACTTGTCTCCAAGGGGACATTGCTGCCTCGGGCACCATATGGTCCATCTCCGTTGAGTCTAGATTTTCGATTCCGATGCGAAGCTGATAGTTACTTGTAACGTTCAGGGCCTCCTAATGACGATGGAACACTCAAATTGCGACGAGATTCAATACATCGGCCTCCAGCTGACTTGTCTTCAAATGTCTATTGCTGCCTCGGGCACCTTGTGGTCGTTCTCCTGTGAGTCTAGATTTTCGAATCCGACGCATAACTGATAGTTAATTGTAAAGGTCAGGAGCTCCTAATGACGATGGAACACTGAAATAGCGGGGAGATTCAATACATCGTCCTCCAGCCGACTTGTCTCCAAGGGGATATCGCTGCCTCGGGCACAACATGGTCCGTCTCCGGTGATTCTACATTTTCGAATCAGACGCAAAACTCATAGTTAATTGTAACGTTCAGGGCCTCCTAATGACGAGGGAACACTCAAATTGCGTCGCGATTCAATACTTCGGCTTCCAGCCGACTTGTTTCCAAGGGGACATTGCTGCCTCGGGCACCATACGGTCCGTCTCCTGTGAGTCTAAAATTTCGATTCCGATGCGAAACTGATAGTTAATTGTAACGTTCAGGGCCTCCTAATGACGATGGAACACTCAAATTGCGTCGAGATTCAATACTTCGTCCTCCAGCCGTCTTGTCTACAAGGGAATATTGCTGCTTCGGGCTCCATGTGGTCCGTCTCCTGTGAGTCTAAATTCTCGAATCCGACGCAAAAGTCATAGTTAATTGTAACGTTCAGGGCCTCCTAATGACGATGGGGCACTCAAATGGCGTCGCGATTCAATACATCGTCCTCCAGCGGACTTGTCTACAAGGGAATATTGCTGCTTCGGGCTCCATGTGGTCCGTCTCCTGTGAGTCTAAATACTCGAATCCGACGCAAAAGTCATAGTTAATTGTAACGTTCAGGGCCTATTAATGACGATGGGGCACTCAAATGGCGTCGCGATTCAATACATCGTCCTCCAGCGGACTGGTCTCCAAGGGGATATTGCTGTCTCGGGCACCTTGTGGACCGTCTCTAGTGAGTGTTCATTTTCGAATCCGACGAAAAACTGATAGTTAATTGTAACATTCTGGGCCTCCTAATGACGAAGGGGCACTAAAACTGCGTCGAGGTTCAATACATCGTCCTCCAGCAGACTTGTCTCCAAGGGGTATTGCTCCCTCGGGCACCATATTGTCCGTCTAATGTGAGTCTAGATTTTCGAATACGACGCAAAAATGATAGTTAATTGTAACGAACAGCGCCTCCTAATGACGATGGAACACTCAAATTCCGTCGAGTGTCAATACATCGTCCTCCAGCCGACTTGTCTACAAGGGGATATTGCTGCCACGGGCTCAATGTGGTCCGTGTCCTGTGAGTCTAGATTTTCGAATCCGACGCGAAACCGATAGTTAATTGTAACGCTCAGGACCTCCTAATGACGACGGAACACTCAAATTGCGTCGAGATTCAATATATCGGTCTCCAGCCGACTTGTCTCTAGTGTCTATTGCTGCCTCGGGCACCTTATGGTCGTTCTCCTGTGAGTCTAGATTTTCGAATCCGACGTAAAACTGATAGTTAATTGCAACGTTCAGCGCCTCGTAATGACGATGGAACACTCAAATTGCGTCGAGACTCAATACATCATCCTCCAGCCGACTTGTCTCCAAGGGCCTATTGCTGCCTCAGGCGCCTTATGGTCGTTCACCTGTGAGTCTAGATTTTCGAATCCGACGCAAAACAGGTAGTTAATTGTAACGTTCAGGACCTCCTAATGACGAAGGAACACTCAAATTGCGTCGAGATTCACTACATCGTCCTCCAGCCAACTTGTCTCCAAGGGGATATCGCAGCCTCGGGCACCACATGGTCCGTCTCCGGTGATTCTACGTTTTCGAATCCGACGCAAAACAGAAAGTTAATTGTAACGTTCAGGGCCTCCTAATGACGATGGAGCACTCAAATAGCGTCGCGATTCAATACATCATCCTCCAGCGGACTGGTATCTAAGGGGATATAGCCTCGGACACCTTATGGTCCGTCTCCAGTGAGTCTAGATTTTCGAATCCGACGAAAAACTGATAGTTAATTGTAACATTCAGGGCCTCCTAATGGCGATGGAACACTCAAATTGCGTCGCGAGTCAATACCCCGTCCTCCAGCCGATTTGTCTCCAAGGTTCTATTGCTGCCTCGGGCACCTTATGGTCGTTCTCCTGTGAGTCTAGATTTTCTAATCCGACGAAAAAATGGTTTCTTAATTGTAACGGTCAGGGCCTCCTAATCACGATGGAACACTCAAATTGCGTCGAGATTCAATAAATCGTCCTCCAGCCAACTTGTATCATGGGGGATTTGATGTCTCGGGCACCATATGATCCTTCTCCTGTGAGTACATTTTCGAATCCGACGTTAAAATGATAGTTAATTGTAAAGTTCAGGGCCTCCTAATGACGAAGGAACACTCAAATTGCGTCGAGATTCAATACATCGGCCTCCAGCTGACTTGTCTCCAAGGGGATATTGCTGCCTCGGGCTCCATGTGGTCCGTCTCCTGTGAGTCTAGATTTTCGAATCCGACGCGAAACTGATAGTTAATTGTAACGTTCAGGACCTCCTAATGACGATGGAACACTCAAATTGCGTCGAGATTCAATACATCAGCCTCGAGCCGACTTATCTCCTAGTGTCTATTGCTGCCTCGTTCACCTTATGGTCGTTCTCCTGTGAGTCGAGATTTTCGAATCCGACGCAAAACAGATGGTTAATTGTAACATTCAGGGCCTCCTAATGACGAAGGAACATTCAAATTGCGTCGAGATTTACTACAACGTCCTCCAGCCAACTTGTCTCCAAGGCGATATCGCTGCCTCGGGCACCGCATGGTCCGTCTCCGGTGATTCCACGTTGTCGAATCCGATGCAAAACTGATGGTTAAAAGTAACTTTCAGGGCCTCCTAATATAGATGGAACACTCAAATTGCGTCGCGGATCAATACATCGTCATCCAGCGGACTGGTCTCCAAGGGGATATTGCTGCCTCGTGCACCTTATGGTCCGTCTCCAGTGAGTCTAGAATTTCGAATCCGACGAAAAACTGATAGTTAATTGTAACATTCAGGGTCTCCTATAGACGATGGAACATTCAAATTGCGTCATGATCCAATACATCGTCCTCCAGCCGACTTGTCTCCAAGGGGATATTACTGTCTCGGGCACCATATGATCCTTCTCCTGTGAGTCTAGATTTTCGAATCCGACTCGAAACTGATAATTAATTGTAACGTTCAGGGCCTCCTAATGAAGATGGAACACTCAAATTGCGTCGAGATTCTAAGATTCTATACATCGGCCTCCAGCCGACTTGTCTCCAATGGGAAATTCTTCCTCGGGCACCTTATGGTCCGTCTCCTGTGAGTCTAGATTTTCGAATCCGACGCAAAAATGATAGTTAATTGTAACGTTCAGCGCCTCCTAATGACGATGGAGCACACAAATGGCGTCGAGACTCAATACATCGACCTCCAGCCGACTTGTTTCCAAGGGAATTACGCTGCCTCGGGCACCACATGGGCCGTCTCCGGTGATTCTACGCTTTCGAATCCGACTCAAAACTGCTAGTTAATTGTAACGTTCAGGGCCTCCTATGACGATGGAGCACTCAAATTGCGTCGCGATTCAATACATCGGCTTCCAGCCGACTTGTATCCAAGGGGATATTGCTGTCTCGTGCACCATATGATCCTTCTCCTGTGACTAGATTTTCGAATCCGACGCTAAAATGATAGTTAATTGTAACGTTCTGCGCCTCCTAATGACGATGGAACACTCAAATTGCGTCGAGAGGCAGTACATCGTCCTCCAGCCGACTTGTCTCCATGGGGATATTGCTGCCTCGGGTTCCTTATGGTCGGTCTCCTGTGAGTCTAGATTTTTGAATCCGACGCGAAACTGATTGTTAATTGATACGTTCAGGGCTTCCTAATGACGATGGAACACTCAAATTTCGTCGAGATTCAATACATCGTCCTTCAGCCGACTTGTCTCCAAGAGTCTATTGCTGCCTCGGGCACCTTATGGTCGTTCCCCTGTGAGTCTAGATTTTAGAATCCGACGCAAAACTGATAGTTAATTGCAATGTTCAGGGACTCCTAATGACGACGGAACACTCAAATTGCGTCGAGATTCAATACATCGGCTTCCAGCCGACTTGTCTCCAAGGGTCTATTGCTGCCTCGGGCACCTTATGGTTGTTCTCCTGTGAGACTAGATTTTCGAATCCGACGCAAAACAGATAGTTAATTGTAACGTTCAGGGCCTCCTAGTGACGAAGGAACACTCAAATTGCGTCGAGATTCACTACATCGTCCTCCAGCCGACTTGTCTCCAAGGGGATATCGCTGCCTCGGGCACCACATGGTCCGTCTCCGGTGATTGTACGATTTCGAATCAGAATCAAAACTGATAGTTAATTGTAACGTTCAGGGCCTCGTAATGGCGATAGAGCACTCAAATTGCGTCACGATTCAATACATCGTCCTCCAGCGGACTGGTCTCCAAGGGGATATTGCTGCCTCGGGCACCTTATGGTTGTTCTCCTGTGAGAGTAGATTTTCGAATCCGACGAAAAACTGATAGTTAATTGTAACGTTCAGGGCCACCTAATGACGATGGAACACTCAAATTGCGTCGAGATTCAATACATCGGCCTCCAGCCGACTTGTCTCCAAGGGGATATTGCTGTCTCGGGCACCATATGAACCTTCTTCTGTGAGTCTAGATTTCCGAATCCGACGCGAAACTGATAGTTAATTATAACGTTCAGAGCCTCCTAATGACGATGGAACACTCAAATTGCGTCGAGATTCAATACATCGTCCTTCAGCCGACTTGTCTCCAGGGGTCTATTGCTGCCACGGGCACCTTATGGTCGTTCTCCTGTGAGTCTAGATTTTCGAATTTGGCGCAAAACTGATAGTTAATTGTAACGTTCAGGGCCGCCTAATGACGATGGAACACTCATATTGCGTCGAGATTCAATACATCGTCCTTCAGCCGACTTGTTTCCAAGGGTCTATTGCTGCCTCGGGCACCATATGATCCTTCTCCAGTGACTAGATTTTCGAGTCCGACGCTAAAATGATAGTTAATTGTAACGTTCAGCGCCTCCTAATGACGGTGGAACACTCAAATTGCGTCGAGATTCAATACATCAGCCTCCCGCCGACTTGTCTCCAAGGGTCTATTGCTGCCTCGGGGACTTTATGATCGTTCTCCTGTGAGTCTAGATTTTCGAACCCGACGCAAAACTGATACTTAATTGTAACATTCAGGGCCTCCTAATGACGATGGAATACTCAAATTGCGTCGAGATTCAATACATCGTCCTCCAGACGACTTCTCTTCATGAGGATATGGTCGTTCTCCTGTGAGTCTAGATTTTCGAATCCGACGCGAACCTGATTGTTAATTGTAACGTTCAGGGCTTCCTAATGACGATGGAACACTGAAATTGCGACGAGATTCAATACCACGTCATTTAGCCGATTTGTCTCCAAGGGTCAATTGCTGCCTCGGGCACCTTATGGTCGTTCCCCTGTGAGTCTAAATTTTCGAATCCGACGCGAAAATGACAGTTAATTGTAGCGCTCAGGGCCTCCTAATGACGACGGAATACTCAAATTGCGTCGAGATTTAATACATCGGCTTCCAGCCGACTTGTCTCAGAGGGTCTATTGCTGCCTCGGGCACCTTATGGTCGTTCTACTGTGGGTCTAGATTTTCGAATCCGACGCATAACTGATAGCTAATTGCAACGGTCAGCGCCTCATAATAACGATGAAACACTCAAATTGCGTCAAGATTCAATACATCGTCATTCAGCCGACTTGTCTCCAAGGGTCTCCTGCTGCCTCGTGCAGCTTATGGTCGTTCTCCTGTGAGTCTAGATTTTCGAATCCGACGCAAAACAGATTGTTAATTGTAACGTTCAGGGCCTCCTAATGACGATGGAACACTCAAATTGCGTCGAGATTCAATACTTCTGCTTCCAGCCGACTTGTCTCCAAGGGGACATTGCTGCCTCGGGCACCATATGGTCCGTCCCGGTGAGTCTAGATTTTCGATTCCGATGCGAAGCTGAAGGTTACTTGTAACCTTCAGGGCCTCCTAATGACGATGGAACACTCAAATTGCGTCGAGATTCAATACATCGGCCTGCAGCCGACTTGTCATCAAATGTCTATTGCTGCCTCGGGCACCTTGTGGTCGTTCTCCTGTGAGTCTAGATTTTCGAATTCGACGCATAACTGATAGTTAATTGTAAAGGTCAGGAGCTCCTAATGACGATGGAACACTCAAATAGCGTGGAGATTCAATACATCGTCCTCCAGCCGACTTGTCTCCAAGGGGATATCGCTACCTCGGGCACCACATGGTCCGTCTCCGGTGATTCTACATTCTCGAATCCGACGCAAATCTCATAGTTAATTGTAACGTTCAGGGCCTCCTAATGACGATGGAACACTCAAATTGCGTCGAGATTCAATACTTCGGCCTCCAGCCGACTTGTTTCCAAGGGGACATTGCTGCCTCGGGCACCATACGGTCCGTCTCCTGTGAGTCTAAATTTTCGATTCTGATGCGAAACTGATAGTTAATTGTAACGTTCAGGACCTCCTAATGACGATGGAACACTCAAATTGCGTCGAGATTCAATACTTCGTCCTTCAGCCGACTTGTCTCCAACTTTCTATTGCTGCGTCGGGCACCTTATGGTCGTTCTCCTGTGAGTCTAGATTTTCGAATCCGATGCAAAAATAATAGTTAATTGTAACGTTCAGCGCCTCCTAATGACGATGGATCACTCAAATTGCGTCGAGAGTCAATACATCGTCCTCCAGCCGACTTGTCTACAGGGGAATATTGCTGCCTCGGGCTCCATGTGGTCCGTCTCATGTGAGTCTAGATTTTGGAATCCGACACGAAACTCATAGTTAATTGTAACGTTCAGGGCCTCCTAATGACGATGGGGCACTCAAATGGCGTCGCGATTCAATACATCGTCCTCCAGCGGACTGGTCTCCAAGGGGATATTGCTGTCTCGGGCACCCTATGGACCGTCTCTAGTGAGTGTTCATTTTCGAATCCGACGAAAAACTGATAGTTAATTGTAACATTCTGGGCCTCCTAATGACGATGGGGCACCCAAATTGCGTCGAGGTTCAATACATTGTCCTCCAGCCGACTTGTCTCCAAGGGGTATTGCTGCCTCGGGCACCATATGATCCGTCTCCTGTGAGTCTAGATTTTCGAATCCGACGCATAACTGATAGTTAATTGCAACGTCCAGCGCCACCTAATGACGATGGAACACTCAAATTGCATAGAGATTCAATACATCGGCCTCCAGCCGACTTGTCTCAAAATTTCTATTGCTGCCTCGGGCACCTTGTGGTCGTTCTCCTGTGAGTCTAGATTTTTCGAATCCGACGCGGAACTGATTGTTAGTTGTAACGTTCAGGGCTTCCTAATGACGATGGAACACAGAAATTGCGACGAGATTCAATACCTCGTCATTCAGCCGATCTGTCTCTAAGGCTGCCTCGGGCACCTTATGGTCGTTCTCCTGTGAGTCTACATTTTCGAAACCGACGCATATCTGATAGTTTATTGCAAACTTCAGCGCCTCCTAATGACGATGGAGCACTCAAATTGCGTCGAGAATCAATACATCGGCCTCCAGCCGACTTGTCTCCAAATGTCTATTGATACCTCGGGCACCTTGTGGTCGTTCTCCTGTGAGTCTAGATTTTCGAATCCGACGCAAAACAGATAGTTAATTGTAACGTTCAGGGCCTCCTAGTGACGAAGGAACACTCAAATTGCGTCGAGAATCACTACATCGTCCTCCAGCCGACTTGTCTCCAAGGGGATATCGCTGCCTCGGGCACCACATGGTCCGTCTCCGGTGATTGTACGATTTCGAATCAGAATCAAAACTGATAGTTAATTGTAACGTTCAGGGCCTCCTAATGGCGATAGAGCACTCAAATTGCGTCACGATTCAATCCATCGTCCTCCAGCGGACTGGTCTCCAAGGGGATATTGCTGCCTCGGGCACCTTATGGTCGTTCTCCTGTGAGTCTAGATTTTCGAATTTGGCGCAAAACTGATAGTTAATTGTAACGTTCAGGGCCGCCTAATGACGATGGAACACTCAAATTGCGTCGAGATTCAATACATCGTCCTTCAGCCGATATCTCTTCATGAGGATATGGTCGTTCTCCTGTGAGTCTAGATTTTTCGAATCCGACGCGAACCTGATTGTTAATTGTAACGTTCAGGGCTTCCTAATGACGATGGAACACTGAAATTGCGACGAGATTCAATACCACGTCATTCAGCCGATTTGTCTCCAAGGGTCAATTGCTGCCTCGGGCACCTTATGGTCGTTCCCCTGTGAGTCTAAATTTTCGAATCCGACGCGAAAATGACAGTTAATTGTAACGCTCAGGGCCTCCTAATGACGACGGAACACTCAAATTGCGTCGAGATTGAATACATCGGCTTCCAGCCGACTTGTCTCAGAGGGTCTATTGCTGCCTCGGGCACCTTATGGTCGTTCTCCTGTGAGTCTAGATTTTCGAATCCGATGCAAAAATAATAGTTAATTGTAACGTTCAGCGCCTCCTAATGACGATGGATCACTCAAATTGCGTCGAGAGTCAATACATCGTCCTCCAGCCGACTTGTCTACAAGGGAATATTGCTGCCTCGGGCTCCATGTGGTCCGTCTCCTGTGAGTCTAGATTTTCGAATCCGACACGAAACTCATAGTTAATTGTAACGTTCAGGGCCTCCTAATGACGATGGGGCACTCAAATGGCGTCGCGATTCAATACATCGTCCTCCAGCGGACTGGTCTCCAAGGGGATATTGCTGTCTCGGGCACCCTATGGACCGTCTCTAGTGAGTGTTCATTTTCGAATCCGACGAAAAACTGATAGTTAATTGTAACATTCTGGGCCTCCTACTGACGATGGGGCACTCAAATTGCGTCGAAGTTCAATACATTGTCCTCCAGCCGACTTGTCTCCGAGGGGTATTGCTGCCTCGGGCACCATATGATCCGTCTCCTGTGAGTCTAGATTTTCGAATCCGACGCGAAACTGATAGTTAATTGTAACGCTCAGGGCCTCCTAATGACGACGGAACACTCAAATTGCGGCGAGATTCAATATATCGGTCTCCAGCCGACTTGTCTCTGAGGGTCTATTGCTGCCTCGTTCACCTTATGGTCGTTCTCCTGTGAGTCTAGATTTTCGAATCCGACGCATAACTGATAGTTAATTGCAACGTTCAGCGCCTCCTAATGACGATGGAACACTCAAATTGCGTCGAGATTCAATACATCGTCCTCCACCCGAATTGCCTCCAAATGTCTATTGCTACCTCGGGCACCTTGTGGTCGTTCTCCTGTGAGTCTAGATTTTCGAATCCGACGCAAAACTGATAGTTAATTGTAACGTTCAGGGCCTCCTAATGACGATGGAACACCCAAATTGCGTCGAGATTCAATACAGTGTCCTTCAGCCGACTTGACTCCAAGAGTCTGTTGCTGTTTCGGATACCTTATGGTAGTTCTCCTGTGAGTCTAGATTTTCGAATCCGACGCATAACTGATAGTTAATTGCAACGTCCAGCGCCACCTAATGACGATGGAACACTCAAATTGCGTAGAGATTCAATACATCGGCCTCCAGCCGACTTGTCTCAAAATTTCTATTGCTGCCTCGGGCACCTTGTGGTCGTTCTCCTGTGAGTCTAGATTTTTCGAATCCGACGCGGAACTGATTGTTAGTTGTAACGTTCAGGGCTTCCTAATGACGATGGAACACAGAAATTGCGACGAGATTCAATACCTCGTCATTCAGCCGATCTGTCTCTAAGGCTGCCTCGGGCACCTTATGGTCGTTCTCCTGTGAGTCTACATTTTCGAAACCGACGCAAATCTGATAGTTTATTGCAAACTTCAGCGCCTCCTAATGACGATGGAGCACTCAAATTGCGTCGAGAATCAATACATCGGCCTCCAGCCGACTTGTCTCCAAATGTCTATTGATACCTCGGGCACCTTGTGGTCGTTCTCCTGTGAGTCTAGATTTTCGAATCCGACGCAAAACAGATAGTTAATTGTAACGTTCAGGGCCTCCTAGTGACGAAGGAACACTCAAATTGCGTCGAGAATCACTACATCGTCCTCCAGCCGACTTGTCTCCAAGGGGATATCGCTGCCTCGGGCACCACATGGTCCGTCTCCGGTGATTGTACGATTTCGAATCAGAATCAAAACTGATAGTTAATTATAACGTTCAGGGCCTCCTAATGGCGATAGAGCACTCAAATTGCGTCACGATTCAATCCATCGTCCTCCAGCGGACTGGTCTCCAAGGGGATATTGCTGCCTCGGGCACCTTATGGTCGTTCTCCTGTGAGTCTAGATTTTCGAATTTGGCGCAAAACTGATAGTTAATTGTAACGTTCAGGGCCGCCTAATGACGATGGAACACTCAAATTGCGTCGAGATTCAATACATCGTCCTTCAGCCGATTTCTCTTCATGAGGATATGGTCGTTCTCCTGTGAGTCTAGATTTTTCGAATCCGACGCGAACCTGATTGTTAATTGTAACGTTCAGGGCTTCCTAATGACGATGGAACACTGAAATTGCGACGAGATTCAATACCACGTCATTCAGCCGATTTGTCTCCAAGGGTCAATTGCTGCCTCGGGCACCTTATGGTCGTTCCCCTGTGAGTCTAAATTTTCGAATCCGACGCGAAAATGACAGTTAATTGTAACGCTCAGGGCCTCCTAATGACGACGGAACACTCTAATTGCGTCGAGATTGAATACATCGGCTTCCAGCCGACTTGTCTCAGAGGGTCTATTGCTGCCTCGGGCACCTTATGGTCGTTCTCCTGTGAGTCTAGATTTTCGAATCCGACGCATAACTGATAGCTAATTGCTACGGTCAGCGCCTCATAATAACGATGAAACACTCAAATTGCGTCGAGATTCAATACATCGTCATTCAGCCGACTTGTCTCCAAGGGTCTCCTGCTGCCTCGTGCAGCTTATGGTCGTTCTCCTGTGAGTCTAGATTTTCGAATCCGACGCAAAACAGATTGTTAATTGTAACGTTCAGGGCCTCCTAATGACGATGGAACACTCAAATTGCGTCGAGATTCAATACTTCTGCTTCCAGCCGACTTGTCTCCAAGGGGTCATTGCTGCCTCATGCACCATATGGTCCGTCCCGGTGAGTCTAGATTTTCGATTCCGATGCGAAGCTGAAGGTTACTTGTAACGTTCAGGGCCTCCTAATGACGATGGAACACTCAAATTGCGTCGAGATTCAATACTTCGGCTTCCAGCCGACTTGTTTCCAAGGGGACATTGCTGCCTCGGGCACCATACGGTCCGTCTCCTGTGAGTCTAAATTTTCGATTCCGATGCGAAACTGATAGTTAATTGTAACGTTCAGGACCTCCTAATGACGATGGAACACTCAAATTGCGTCGAGATTCAATACTTCGTCCTTCAGCCGACTTGTCTCCAACTTTCTATTGCTGCGTCGGGCACCTTATGGTCGTCCTCCTGTGAGTCTAGATTTTCGAATCCGATGCAAAAATAATAGTTAATTGTAACGTTCAGCGCCTCCTAATGACGATGGATCACTCAAATTGCGTCGAGAGTCAATACATCGTCCTTCAGCCGACTTGTTTCCAAGGGTCTATTGCTGCCTCGGGCACCATATGATCCTCCTCCAGTGACTAGATTTTCGAGTCCGACGCTAAAATGATAGTTAATTGTAACGTTCAGCGCCTCCTAATGACGGTGGAACACTCAAATTGCGTCGAGATTCAATACATCAGCCTCCCGCCGACTTGTCTCCAAGGGTCTATTGCTGCCTCGGGGACTTTATGATCGTTCCCCTGTGAGTCTAGAATTTCGAACCCGACGCAAAACTGATACTTAATTGTAATATTCAGGGCCTCCTAATGACGATGGAATACTCAAATTGCGACGAGATTCAATACATCGTCCTCCAGTAGACTTCTCTTCATGAGGATATGGTCGTTCTAATGTGAGTCTAGATTTTCGAATCCGACGCGAACCTGATTGTTAATTGTAACGTTCAGGGCTTCCTAATGACGATGGAACACTGAAATTGCGACGAGATTCAATACCACGTCATTCAGCCGATTTGTCTCCAAGGGTCAATTGCTGCCTCGGGCACCTTATGGTCGTTCCCCTGTGAGTCTAAATTTTCGAATCCGACGCGAAAATGACAGTTAATTGTAACGCTCAGGGCCTCCTAATGACGATGGAACACTCAAATAGCGTGGAGATTCAATACATCGTCCTCCAGCCGACTTGTCTCCAAGGGGATATCGCTACCTCGGGCACCACATGGTCCGTCTCCGGTGATTCTACATTTTCGAATCCAACGCAAAACTCATAGTTAATTGTAACGTTCAGGGCCTCCTAATGACGATGGAACACTCAAATTGCGTCGAGATTCAATTCTTCGGCTTCCAGCCGACTTGTTTCCAAGGGGACATTGCTGTCTCGGGCACCATACGGTCCGTCTCCTGTGAGTCTAAATTTTCGATTCTGATGCGAAACTGATAGTTAATTGTAACGTTCAGGACCTCCTAATGACGATGGAACACTCAAATTGCGTCGAGATTCAATACTTCGTCCTTCAGCCGACTTGTCTCCAACTTTCTATTGCTGCGTCCGGCACCTTATGGTCGTTCTCCTGTGAGTCTAGATTTTCGAATCCGATGCAAAAATAATAGTTAATTGTAACGTTCAGCGCCTCCTAATGACGATGGATCACTCAAATTGCGTCGAGAGTCAATACATCGTCCTCCAGCCGACTTGTCTACAAAGGAATATTGCTGCCTCGGGCTCCATGTGGTCCGTCTCCTGTGAGTCTAGATTTTCGAATCCGACACGAAACTCATAGTTAATTGTAACGTTCAGGGTCTCCTAATGACGATGGGGCACTCAAATGGCGTCGCGATTCAATACATCGTCCTCCAGCGGACTGGTCTCCAAGGGGATATTGCTGTCTCGGGCACCTTATGGACCGTCTCTAGTGAGTGTTCATTTTCGAATCCGACGAAAAACTGATAGTTAATTGTAACATTCTGGGCCTCCTAATGACGATGGGGCACTCAAATTGCGTCGGGGTTCAATACATTGTCCTCCAGCCGACTTGCCTCCAAGGGGTATTGCTGCCTCGGGCACCATATGGTCCGTCTCCTGTGAGTCTAGATTTTCGAATCCGACGCATATTTGATAGTTAATTGCAACGTTCAGCGCCTCCTAATGACAATGGAACACTCAAATTGCGTCGAGATTCAATACATCGTCCTCTGCCCGAATTGTCTCCAAATGTCTATTGCTACCTCGGGCACCTTATGGTCGTTCTCCTGTGAGTCTAGATTTTCGAATCCGATGCAAAAATAATAGTTAATTGTAACGTTCAGCGCCTCCTAATGACATTGGATCACTCAAATTGCGTCGAGAGTCAATACATCGTCCTCCAGCCGACTTGTCTACAAGGGAATATTGCTGCCTCGGGCTCCATGTGGTCCGTCTCCTGTGAGTCTAGATTTTCGAATCCGACACGAAACTCATAGTTAATTGTAACGTTCAGGGCCTCCTAATGACGATGGATCACTCAAATTGCGTCGAGAGTCAATACATCGTCCTCCAGCCGACTTGTCTACAAGGGAATATTGCTGCCTCGGGCTCCATGTGGTCCGTCTCCTGTGAGTCTAGATTTTCGAATCCGACGCGAAACTGATAGTTAATTGTAACGCTCAGGGCCTCCTAATGACGACGGAACACTCAAATTGCGGCGAGATTCAATATATCGGTCTCCAGCCGACTTGTCTCTGAGGGTCTATTGCTGCCTCGTTCACCTTATGGTCGTTCTCCTGTGAGTCTAGATTTTCGAATCCGACGCATAACTGATAGTTAATTGCAACGTCCAGCGCCACCTAATGACGATGGAACACTCAAATTGCGTAGAGATTCAATACATCGGCCTCCAGCCGACTTGTCTCAAAATTTCTATTGCTGCCTCGGGCACCTTGTGGTCGTTCTCCTGTGAGTCTAGATTTTTCGAATCCGACGCGGAACTGATTGTTAATTGTAACGTCCAGGGCTTCCTAATGACGATGGAACACAGGAATTGCGACGAGATTCAATACCTCGTCATTCAGCCGATCTGTCTCTAAGGCTGCCTCGGGCACCTTATGGTCGTTCTCCTGTGAGTCTACATTTTCGAAACCGACGCATATCTGATAGTTTATTGCAAACTTCAGCGCCTCCTAATGGCGATGGAGCACTCAAATTGCGTCGAGAATCAATACATCGGCCTCCAGCCGACTTGTCTCCAAATGTCTATTGATACCTCGGGCACCTTGAGGTCGTTCTCCTGTGAGTCTAGATTTTCGAATCCGACGCAAAACAGATAGTTAATTGTAACGTTCAGGGCCTCCTAGTGACGAAGGAACACTCAAATTGCGTCGAGAATCACTACATCGTCCTCCAGCCGACTTGTCTCCAAGGGGATATCGCTGCCTCGGGCACCACATGGTCCGTCTCCGGTGATTGTACGATTTCGAATCAGAATCAAAACTGATAGTTGATTGTAACGTTCAGGGCCTCCTAATGGCGATAGAGCACTCAAATTGCGTCACGATTCAATCCATCGTCCTCCAGCGGACTGGTCTCCAAGGGGATATTGCTGCCTCGGGCACCTTATGGTCGTTCTCCTGTGAGTCTAGATTTTCGAATTTGGCGCAAAACTGATAGTTAATTGTAACGTTCAGGGCCGCCTAATGACGATGGAACACTCAAATTGCGTCGAGATTCAATACATCGTCCTTCAGCCGATTTCTCTTCATGAGGATATGGTCGTTCTCCTGTGAGTCTAGATTTTTCGAATCCGACGCGAACCTGATTGTTAATTGTAACGTTCAGGGCTTCCTAATGACGATGGAACACTGAAATTGCGACGAGATTCAATACCACGTCATTCAGCCGATTTGTCTCCAAGGGTCAATTGCTGAATCGGGCACCTTATGGTCGTTCCCCTGTGAGTCTAAATTTTCGAATCCGACGCGAAAATGACAGTTAATTGTAACGCTCAGGGCCTCCTAATGACGACGGAACACTCAAATTGCGTCGAGATTGAATACATCGGCTTCCAGCCGACTTGTCTCAGAGGGTCTATTGCTGCCTCGGGCACCTTATGGTCGTTCTCCTGTGAGTCTAGATTTTCGAATCCGACGCATAACTGATAGCTAATTGCAACGGTCAGCGCCTCATAATAACGATGAAACACTCAAATTGCGTCGAGATTCAATACATCGTCATTCAGCCGACTTGTCTCCAAGGGTCTCCTGCTGCCTCGTGCAGCTTATGGTCGTTCTCCTGTGAGTCTAGATTTTCGAATCCGACGCAAAACAGATTGTTAATTGTAACGTTCAGGGCCTCCTAATGACGATGGAACACTCAAATTGCGTCGAGATTCAATACTTCTGCTTCCAGCCGACTTGTCTCCAAGGGGTCATTGCTGCCTCATGCACCATATGGTCCGTCCCGGTGAGTCTAGATTTTCGATTCCGATGCGAAGCTGAAGGTTACTTGTAACGTTCAGGGCCTCCTAATGACGATGGAACACTCAAATTGCGTCGAGATTCAATACTTCGGCTTCCAGCCGACTTGTTTCCAAGGGGACATTGCTGCCTCGGGCACCATACGGTCCGTCTCCTGTGAGTCTAAATTTTCGATTCCGATGCGAAACTGATAGTTAATTGTAACGTTCAGGACCTCCTAATGACGATGGAACACTCAAATTGCGTCGAGATTCAATACTTCGTCCTTCAGCCGACTTGTCTCCAACTTTCTATTGCTGCGTCGGGCACCTTATGGTCGTCCTCCTGTGAGTCTAGATTTTCGAATCCGATGCAAAAATAATAGTTAATTGTAACGTTCAGCGCCTCCTAATGACGATGGATCACTCAAATTGCGTCGAGAGTCAATACATCGTCCTTCAGCCGACTTGTTTCCAAGGGTCTATTGCTGCCTCGGGCACCATATGATCCTCCTCCAGTGACTAGATTTTCGAGTCCGACGCTAAAATGATAGTTAATTGTAACGTTCAGCGCCTCCTAATGACGGTGGAACACTCAAATTGCGTCGAGATTCAATACATCAGCCTCCCGCCGACTTGTCTCCAAGGGTCTATTGCTGCCTCGGGGACTTTATGATCGTTCCCCTGTGAGTCTAGAATTTCGAACCCGACGCAAAACTGATACTTAATTGTAACATTCAGGGCCTCCTAATGACGATGGAATACTCAAATTGCGTCGAGATTCAATACATCGTCCTCCAGTAGACTTCTCTTCATGAGGATATGGTCGTTCTAATGTGAGTCTAGATTTTCGAATCCGACGCGAACCTGATTGTTAATTGTAACGTTCAGGGCTTCCTAATGACGATGGAACACTGAAATTGCGACGAGATTCAATACCACGTCATTCAGCCGATTTGTCTCCAAGGGTCAATTGCTGCCTCGGGCACCTTATGGTCGTTCCCCTGTGAGTCTAAATTTTCGAATCCGACGCGAAAATGACAGTTAATTGTAACGCTCAGGGCCTCCTAATGACGACGGAACACTCAAATTGCGTCGAGATTTAATACATCGGCTTCCAGCCGACCTGTTTCAGAGGGTCTATTGCTGCCTCGGGCACCTTATGGTCGTTCTCCTGTGGGTCTAGATTTTCGAATCCGACGCATAACTGATAGCTAATTGCAACGGTCAGCGCCTCATAATAACGATGAAACACTCAAATTGCGTCGAGATTCAATACATCGTCATTCAGCCGACTTGTCTCCAAGGGTCTCCTGCTGCCTCGTGCAGCTTATGGTCGTTCTCCTGTGAGTCTAGATTTTCGAATCCGACGCAAAACAGATTGTTAATTGTAACGTTCAGGGCCTCCTAATGACGATGGAACACTCACATTGCGTCGAGATCCAATACTTCTGCTTCCAGCCGACTTGTCTCCAAGGGGACATTGCTGCCTCGGGCACCATATGGTCCGTCCCGGTGAGTCTAGATTTTCGATTCCGATACGAAGCTGAAGGTTACTTGTAACGTTTAGGGCCTCCTAATGACGATGGAACACTCAAATTGCGTCGAGATTCAATACATCGGCCTGCAGCCGACTTGTCATCAAATGTCTATTGCTGCCTCGGGCACCTTGTGGTCGTTCTCCTGTGAGTCTAGATTTTCGAATTCGACGCATAACTGATAGTTAATTGTAAAGGTCAGGAGCTCGTAATGACGATGGAACACTCAAATAGCGTGGAGATTCAATACATCGTCCTCCAGCCGACTTGTCTCCAAGGGGATATCGCTACCTCGGGCACCACATGGTCCGTCTCCGGTGATTCTACATTTTCGAATCCGACGCAAAACTCATAGTTAATTGTAACGTTCAGGGCCTCCTAATGACGATGGAACACTCAATTTGCGTCGAGATTCAATTCTTCGGCTTCCAGCCGACTTGTTTCCAAATGGACATTGCTGTCTCGGGCACCATACGGTCCGTCTCCTGTGAGTCTAAATTTTCGATTCTGATGCGAAACTGATAGTTAATTGTAACGTTCAGGACCTCCTAATGACGATGGAACACTCAAATTGCGTCGAGATTCAATACTTCGTCCTTCAGCCGACTTATCTCCAACTTTCTATTGCTGCGTCCGGCACCTTATGGTCGTTCTCCTGTGAGTCTAGATTTTCGAATCCGATGCAAAAATAATAGTTAATTGTAACGTTCAGCGCCTCCTAATGACGATGGATCACTCAAATTGCGTCGAGAGTCAATACATCGTCCTCCAGCCGACTTGTCTACAAAGGAATATTGCTGCCTCGGGCTCCATGTGGTCCGTCTCCTGTGAGTCTAGGTTTTCGAATCCGACACGAAACTCATAGTTAATTGTAACGTTCAGGGCCTCCTAATGACGATGGGGCACTCAAATGGCGTCGCGATTCAATACATCGTCCTCCAGCGGACTGGTCTCCAAGGGGATATTGCTGTCTCGGGCACCTTATGGACCGTCTCTAGTGAGTGTTCATTTTCGAATCCGACGAAAAACTGATAGTTAATTGTAACATTCTGGGCCTCCTAATGACGATAGGGCACTCAAATTGCGTCGAGGTTCAATACATTGTCCTCCAGCCGACTTGCCTCCAAGGGGTATTGCTGCCTCGGGCACCATATGGTCCGTCTCCTGTGAGTCTAGATTTTCGAATCCGACGCATAACTGATAGTTAATTGCAACGTTCAGCGCCTCCTAATGACAATGGAACACTCAAATTGCGTCGAGATTCAATACATCGTCCTCTGCCCGAATTGTCTCCAAATGTCTATTGCTACCTCGGGCACCTTGTGGTCGTTCTCCTGTGAGTCTAGATTTTCGAATCCGACGCAAAACTGATAGTTAATTGTAACGTTCAGGGCCTCCAAATGACGATGGAACACCCAAATTGCGTCGAGATTCAATACAGTGTCCTTCAGCCGACTTGACTCCAAGAGTCTGTTGCTGTTTCGGATACCTTATGGTCGTTCTCCTGTGAGTCTAGATTTTCGAATCCGACGCATAACTGATAGTTAATTGCAACGTTCAGCGCCACCTAATGACGATGGAACACTCAAATTGCGTAGAGATTCAATACATCGGCCTCCAGCCGACTTGCCTCAAAATTTCTATTGCTGCCTCGGGCACCTTGTGGTCGTTCTCCTGTGAGTCTAGATTTTTCGAATCCGACGCGAAACTGATTGTTAATTGTAACGTTCAGGGCCTCCTAGTGACGAAGGAACACTCAAATTGCGTCGAGAATCACTACAGCGTCCTCCAGCCGACTTGTCTCCAAGGGGATATCGCTGCCTCGGGCACCACATGGTCCGTCTCCGGTGATTGTACGATTTCGAATAAGAATCAAAACTGACAGTTAATTGTAACGTTCAGGGCCTCCTAATGGCGATAGAGCACTCAAATTGCGTCACGATTCAATCCATCGTCCTCCAGCGGACTGGTCTCCAAGGGGATATTGCTGTTTCGGGCACCTTATGGTCGTTCTCCTGTGAGTCTAGATTTTCGAATTTGGCGCAAAACTGATAGTTAATTGTAACGTTCAGGGCCGCCTAATGACGATGGAACACTCAAATTGCGTCGAGATTCAATACATCGTCCTTCAGCCGACTGGTTTCCAAGGGTCTATTGCTGCCTCGGGCACCATATGATCCTTCTCCAGTGACTAGATTTTCGAGTCCGACGCTAAAATGATAGTTAATTGTAACGTTCAGCGCCTCCTAATGACGGTGGAACACTCAAATTGAGTCGAGATTCAATACATCGGCCTCCCGCCGACTTGTCTCCAAGGGTCTATTCCTGCCTCTGGGACTTTATGATCGTTCTCCTGTGAGTCTAGATTTTCGAACCCGACGCAAAACTGATAGTTAATTGTAACATTCAGGGCCTCCTAATGACGATGGAATACTCAAATGGCGTCGAGATTCAATACATCGTCCTCCAGATGACTTCTCTTCATGAGGATATGGTCGTTCTCCTGTGAGTCTAGATTTTCGAATCCGACGCGAACCTGATTGTTAATTGTAACGTTCAGGGCTTCCTAATGACGATGGAACACTGAAATATCGACGAGATTCAATACCACGTCATTCAGCCGATTTGTCTCCAAGGGTCAATTGCTGCCTCGGGCACCTTATGGTCGTTCCCCTGTGAGTCTAAATTTTCGAATCCGACGCGAAAATGACAGTTAATTGTAACGCTCAGGGCCTCCTAATGACGACGGAACACTCAAATTGCGTCGAGATTCAATACTTCGGCTTCCAGCCGACTTGTCTCAGAGGGTCTATTGCTGCCTCGGGCACCTTATGGTCGTTCTCCTGTGAGTCTAGATTTTCGAATCCGACGCATAACTGATAGCTAATTGCAACGGTCAGCGCCTCATAATAACGATGAAACACTCAAATTGCGTCGAGATTCAATACATCGTCATTCAGCCGACTTGTCTCCAAGGGTCTCCTGCTGCCTCGTGCAGCTTATGGTCGTTCTCCTGTGAGTCTAGATTTTCGAATCCGACGCAAAACAGATTGTTAATTGTAACGTTCAGGGCCTCCTAATGACGATGGAACACTCAAATTGCGTCGAGATTCAATACTTCTGCTTCCAGCCGACTTGTCTCCAAGGGGTCATTGCTGCCTCATGCACCATATGGTCCGTCCCGGTGAGTCTAGATTTTCGATTCCGATGCGAAGCTGAAGGTTACTTGTAACGTTCAGGGCCTCCTAATGACGATGGAACACTCAAATTGCGTCGAGATTCAATACTTCGGCTTCCAGCCGACTTGTTTCCAAGGAGACATTGCTGCCTCGGGCACCATACGGTCCGTCTCCTGTGAGTCTAAATTTTCGATTCCGATGCGAAACTGACAGTTAATTGTAACGTTCAGGACCTCCTAATGACGATGGAACACTCAAATTGCGTAGAGATTCAATACATCGGCCTCCAGCCGACTTGTCTCAAAATTTCTATTGCTGCCTCGGGCACTTTGTGGTCGTTCTCCTGTGAGTCTAGATTTTTCGAATCCGACGCGAAACTGATTGTTAATTGTAACGTTCAGGGCTTCCTAATGACGATGGAACACAGAAATTGCGACGAGATTCAATACCTCGTCATTCAGCCGATCTGTCTCTAAGGCTGCCTCGGGCACCTTATGGTCGTTCTCCTGTGAGTCTACATTTTCGATTCTTACGCATATCTGATAGTTTATTGCAAACTTCAGCGCCTCCTAATGACGATGGAGCACTCAAATTGCGTCGAGATTCAATACATCGGCCTCCAGCCGTCTCCAAATGTCTATTGATACCTCGGGCACCTTGTCATCGTTCTCCTGTGAGTCTAGATTTTCGAATCCGAAGCAAAACTATAGTTAATTGTAACGTTCAGGGCCGCCTAATGACGATGGAATACTCAAAATGCGTCGAGATTCAATACATCGGCTTCGAGCCGACTTGTCTCCAAGGGGACATTGCTGCCTCGGGCACCATATGGTCCGTCTCCTGTGAGTCTAGATTTTCGATTCCGATGCGAAACTGATAGTTAATTGTAACGTTCAGGGCCTCCTTATGACGATGGAACACTCAAATTGCGTCGAGATTCAACACAGCGTTCTTCAGCCGACTTGATCCCAATAGTCTATTGCTGGCTCGGACACCTTATTGTCGTTCTCCTGTGAGTCTAGATTTTCGAATCCGACGCAAAACTGATAGTTAATTGTAACGCTCAGGGCCTCCTAATGACGATGGAACACTCAAATTGCGTCGAGATTCAATACATCGTCCTCCAGCCGACTTCTCTCCATGGGGATACTGCTGCCTCGGGCATCTATGGTCGTTCTTCTGTGAGTCGAGATTTTCGAATCCGACGCGAAACTTATAGTTAACTGTAACGTTCAGGGCCTCCTAATGACGATGGGACACTCAAATTGCGACGAGATTCACTTCATCGGCCCACCAGCCGACTTGACTCCAACGGTCTATCGCTGCCTCGGGCACCTTATGATCGTTCTCCTGTGAGTCTAGATTTTCGAACCCGACGCAAAACTGATAGTTAATTGTAACGTTCAGGGCCTCCTAACGACGATGGAATACTCAAATTGCGTCGAGATTCACTACATCGTCCTCCAGCCGACTTGTCCCCAAGTGGATATCGCTGCCTCGGGCACCACTTGGTCTGTCTCCGGTGATTCTACGTTTTCGATTCCGACGCAAAATTGATAGTTAATTGTAACGTTCAGGGTCCCCTAATGACGATGGAGCACTCAAATTGCGTCGCGGTTCAATACATCGTCCTCCAGCCGACTTGTCTCCAAGGGGTACTGCTGCCCGGGCACCATATGGTCCGTCTCTTGTGAGACTAGATTTTCGAATTCGACGCAAAACTGATAGTTAATTGTAACGCTCAGGGCCTCCTAATGACGATGGAACACTCAAATTGCATCGAGATTCAATACATCGTCCTCCAGCCGACTTGTCTCCAAGGGTCTATTGCTTCCTCGGGCACCTTATGGTTGTTCTCCTGTGAGTCAAGATTTTCGAATCCGACGCAAAAATGATAGTTAATTGTAACGTTCAGCGCGTCCTAATGACGATGGAACACTCAAATTGCGTCGAGATTCAATACATCGGCCTCCACCGGAATTGTCTCCAAATGTCTATTGCTACCTCGGGCACCTTGTGGTCGGTCTCCAGTGATTCTAGATTTTCGAATCCGACGCAAAACTGATAGTTACTTGTAACGTTCAGGGCCTCATAATGACGATGGAACACTCAAAACGCGTCGAGATTCAATACAGTGTCCTTCGGCCGACTTGACTCCAAGAGTCTATTGCTGCCTCGGACACCTTATGGTCGTTCTCCTGTGAGTCTAGATTTTTGAATCCGATGCGAAACTGATAGTTAATTGTGACGTTCAGGGCCTCCTAATGACGATGGAACACTCAAATTGCGTCGAGATTCAATACATCGGCCACCAGCCGACTTGTCTCCAAGGGTCTACTGCTCCCTCGGGCACCTTATTCGCGTCCTCCTGTGAGTCTAGATTTTCGAATCCGACGCATAACTGATAGCTAATTGTAACGTTCAGGGCCTCCTAATGACGAAGGAACACTCAAATTGCGTCGAGATTCACTACATCGTCCTCCAGCCGACTTGTCCCCAAGGGGATATCCCTACCTCGGGCACCACTTGGTCTGTCTCCGGTGATTCTACGTTTTCGATTCCGACGCAAAATTGATAGTTAATTGTAACGTTCAGGGCCCCCTAATGACGATGGAGCACTCAAATTGCGTCGCGGTTCAATACATCCTCCTCCAGCCGACTTGTCTCCAAGGGGTACTGCTGCCCGGGCACCATATGGTCCGTCTCCTGTGAGACTAGATTTTCGAATTCGACACAAAAATCATAGTTAATCGTAACGTTCAGCGCCTCCTAATGACGATGGAGCACTCAAATTGCGGCGCGATTCAATGCATCGTCCTCCAGCCGACTAGTCTCCAAATGTCTATTGCTACCTCGGGCACCTTGTGGTCGTTCTCCTGTGAGTCTAGATTTTCGAATCCGACGCATAACTGATAGTTAATTGTAAAGTTCAGGGCCTCCTAATGTCGATGGAGCACTCAAATTGCATCGAGATTCAATACATCGTCCTCCAGCCGACTTGTCTCCAAGGGTCTAATGCTTCCTCGGGCTCCTTATGGTTGTTCTCCTGTGAGTCTACGTTTTCGAATCCGACGCAACAATGATACTTAATTGTAACGTTCAGCGCGTCCTAATGACGATGGAACACTCAAATTGCGTCGAGATTCAATACATCGGCCTCCACCGGAATTGTCTCCAAATGTCTATTGCTACCTCGGGCCCCTTGTGGTCGGTCTCCAGTGATTCTAGATTTTCGAATCCGACGCAAAACTGATAGTTAATTGTAACGTTCAGGGCCTCATAATGACGATGGAACACTCAAATTGCGTCGAGATTCAATACAGTGTCCTTCAGCCGACTTGACGCCAAGAGTCTATTGCTGCCTCGGACACCTTATGGTCGTTCTCCTGTGAGTCTAGATTTTTCGATTCCGACGCATAACTAATAGTTAATTGCAACGTTCAGCGCCTCCTAATGATGATGGAACACTCAAATTGCGTTGAGAATCAATTCATCGTCCTCCAGCCGACTTCTCTCCATGGGGATATTCATGCCTCGGGCACCTTATGGACGATGGAACACTCAAATTGCGTCGATATTCAATACCTCGTCATTCAGCCGATTTGTCTCCAAGGGTCTATTGCTGCCTTGGGCACCTTATGGTCATTCCCCTGTGAGTCTAGATTTTACAGTTCAACGCAAAACTGATAGTTAATTGTAATGTTCAGGGCCTCCTAATGACGATGGAACACTCAAATTGCGTCGAGATTCAATACATCGGCCTCCAGTCGACTTGTCTCCAAGGGGACATTGCTGCCTCGGGCACCTTATTCGCGTCCTCCTGTGAGTCTAGATTGTCGAATCCGACGCGAGACTTATAGTTCATTGTAACGTTCAGGGCCACCTAATGACGATGAAACACTCAAATTGCGTCGAGATTCAATACATCGGCCTCCAGCCGACGTGTCTCCATGGGAACATTGCTGCCTCGGACACCTTATGGTCGTTCTCCGGTGATTTTACAATTTCTAATCCGACGCAAAACTGATAGTTAATTGTAACGTTCAGGGCCTCCTAATGACGAAGGAACACTCAAATTGCATCGAGATTCACTACATCGTCCTCCAGCCGACTTGTCTCCAAGGGGATATCGTTGCCTCGGGCACCACTTGGTCTGTCTCCGGTGATTCTACGATTTCGAATCCGACGCAAAACTGATAGTTAATTGTAACGTTCAGGGCCTCCTAATGACGATGGAGCACTCAAATTGCGTCGCGACTCAATACACCGTCCTCCAGCGGACTGTTCACCAAGGGGATATTGCTGCCTCGGGCACCTTATGGTCCGTCTCCATTGAGTCCAGATTTTCGAATCCGTCGAAAAACTGATAGTTAATTATAACATTCAGGGCCTCCTAATGACGGTGGAACACTCAAATTTTGTCGTGATCCAATATATCGTCCTCCAGCCGACTTGTCTCCAAGGGTATACTGCTGCCTCGGGCACCTTATGATCGTTTTCCTGTGAGTCTAGATTTTCGAACCCGACGCAAAAATGATAGTGAATTGTAACGTTCAGCGCCATCTAATGGCGATAGAACATTCAAAATGCGTCGAGGTTCAATACATCGTCCTTCAGCCGACTTGTCTCCAAGGGGTACTGCTGCCCGGGCACAATATGGTCCGTGTCCTGTGAGTCTAGATTTTTGAATCCGACGCGAAACTGAAAGTTAATTGTAACGCTCAGGGGCTCCTAATGACGATGGAACACTCAAATTGCGTCGAGATTCAATACATCGTCCTCCAGCCGATTTCTCTCCATGGGGATATTTCTGCCTCGGGCATCTTATGGTCGTTCTCCTGTGAGTCTAGATTTTCGAATCCGACGCAAAACTGATAGTTAATTGTAATGTTGAGGGACTCCTAATGACGATGGAACACTCAAATTGCGTCGAGATTCAATACATGGTCCTCCAGCCGACTTGTCTCCAAGGGTCTATCGCTGCCTCGGGCACCTTATGGTCGTTCCCCTGTGAGTCTAAATTTTAGAATGCGACGCAAAACTGATAGTTAATTGAAATGTTCATCGCCTCCTAATGACGATGGAACACTCAAATTGCGTCGAGATTCAATACATGGTCCTCCAGCCGACTTGTCTCCAAGGGGTACTGCTGCCCGGGCACCATATGGTCCGTCTCCTGTGAGACTAGATTTTCGAATTCGACGCAAAAAATGATAGTTAATTGTAACGTTCAGCGCCTCCTAATAACGATGGAGCACTCAAATTGCGGCGCGATTCAATACATCCTCCTCCAGCGGAATGGTCTCCAAGGGGATATTTCTGCCTCGGGCACCTTATGATCCGTCTCCAGTGAGTCGAGATTTTCGAATCCGACGAAAAACTGAGAGTAAATTGTAACATTCAGGGCCTCCAAATGACGATGGAAAACTCAAATTGAGTCGCAATCCAATACATCGTCTCCAGCCGACTTGTCTCCGAGAGTCTATTGCTGCCTCGGGCACCTTATGGTCGTTCCCCTGTGGGTCTAGATTTTAGAATCCGACGCAAAACTGATAGTTAATTGTAATGTTGAGGGACTCCTAATGACGATGGAACACTCAAATTGCGTCGAGATTCAACACATCGGCTTCCAGCCGACTTGTATCCAAGGGGATATTGCTGTCTCGTGCACCATATGATCCTTCTCCTGTGACTAGATTTTCGAATCCGACGCTAAAATGATAGTTAATTGTAACGTTCTGCGCCTCCTAATGACGATGGAACACTCAAATTGCGTCGAGAGGCAATACATCGTCCTCCAGCCGTCTTGTCTCCATGGGGATATTGCTGCCTCGGGTTCCTTATGGTCGCTCTCCTCTGAGTCTAGATTTTTGAATCCGACGCGAAACTGATTGTTAATTGATACATTCAGGGCTTCCTAATGACGATGGAACACTCAAATTGCGTCCAGATTCAATACATCGTCCTTCAGCCGACTTGTCTCCAAGAGTCTATTGCTGCCTCGGGCACCTTATGGTCGTTCCCCTGTGAGTCAGGATTTTAGAATCCGACGCAAAACTGATAGTTAATTGTAACGTTCAGGGCCTCCTAGTGACGAAGGAACACTCAAATTGCATCGAGATTCACTACATCGTCCTCCAGCCGACTTGTCTCCAAGGGGATATCGCTGCCTCGGGCACCACATGGCCCGTCTCCGGTGATTCTACGATTTCGAATCCGAGGCAAAACTGATAGTTAATTGTAACGTTCAGGGCCTCCTAATGGCGATAGAGCACTCAAATTGCGTCACGATTCAATACTTCCTCCTCCAGCGGACTGGTCTCCAAGGGGATATTGCTGCCTCGGGCACCTTATGGTTGTTCTCCTGTGAGACTAGATTTTCGAATCCGACGAAAAACTGATAGTTAATTGTATCGTTCAGGGCCACCTAATGACGATGGAACACTCAAATTACGTCGAGATTCAATACATCGGCCTCCAGCCGACTTGTCTCCAAGGGGATATTGCTGTCTCGGGCACCATATGAACGTTCTTCTGTGAGTCTAGATTTTCGAATCCGACGCGAAACTGATAGTTAATTATAACGTTCAGAGCCTCCTAATGACGATGGAACACTCAAATTGCGTCGAGATTCAATACATCGTCCTTCAGCTGACTTGTCTCCAGGGGTCTATTGCCGCCTCGGGGACCTTATGATCGTTCTCCTGTGAGTCTAGATTTTCGAACCCGACGCAAAACTGATAGTTAATTGTAACATTCAGGGCCTCCTAATGACGATGGAATACTCAAATTGCGTCGAGATTCAATACATCGTCCTCCAGCCGACTTCTCTTCATGAGGATATGGTCGTTCTCCTGTGAGTCTAGATTTTCGAATCCGACGCGAACCTGATTGTTAATTGTATCGTTCAGGGCTTTCTAATGACGATGGAACACTCAAATTGCGACGAGATTCAATACATCGGCCTCCAGCCGACTTGTCTTCAAATGTCTATTGCTGCTTAGGGCACCTTGTGGTCGTTCTAATGTGAGTCTAGATTTTCGAATCCGACGCATAACTGATAGTTAATTGCAACGTTCAGCGCCTCCTAATGACGATGGAACTCTCAAATTGCGTCGAGAGTTAATACATCGTCCTCCAGCTGACTTGTCTACAAGGGGATATTGCTGCCTCAGGCTCCATGTGGTCCATGTCCTGTGAGTCTAGATTTTCGAATCCGACGCGAAAATGATAGTTCATTGTAACGCTCAGGGCCTCCTAATGACAACGGAACACTCAAATTGCGTCGAGATTGAATACATCGGCTTCCAGCCGACTTGTCTCAGAGGGTCTATTGCGGCCTCGGGCACCTTATGGTCGTTCTCCTGTGAGTCTAGATTTTCGAATCCGACGCATAACTGATAGCTCATTGCAACGGTCAGCGCCTCATAATAACGATGAAACACTCAAATTGCGTCGAGATTCAATACATCGTCATTCAGCCGACTTGTCTCCAAGGGTCTCCTGCTGCCTCGTGCAGCTTATGGTCGTTCTCCTGTGAGTCTAGATTTTCGAATCCGACGCAAAACAGATTGTTAATTGTAACTTCAGGGCCTCCTAATGACGATGGAACACTCAAATTGCGTCGAGATTCAATACTTCTGCTTCCAGCCGACCTGTCTCCAAGGGGACATTGCTGCCTCGGGCACCATATGGTCCGTCTCCGGTGAGTCTAGATTTTCGATTCCGATGCGAAGCTGAAGGTTACTTGTAACGTTCAGGGCCTCCTAATGACGATGGAACACTCAAATTGCGTCGAGATTCAATACATCGGCCTCCAGCCGACTTGTCTTCAAATGTCTATTGCTGCCTCGGGCACCTTGTGGTCGTTCTCCTGTGAGTCTAGACTTTCGAATCCGACGCATAACTGATAGTTAATTGTAAAGGTCAGGAGCTCCTAATGACGATGGAACACTCAAATAGCGTGGAGATTCAATACATCGTCCTCCAGCCAACATGTCTCCAAGGGGATATCGCTGCCTCGGGCACCACATGGTCCGACTCCGGTGATTCTGCAGTTTCGAATCCGACGCAAAACTCATAGTTAATTGTAAAGTTCAGGGCCTCCTAATGACGATGGAACACTCAAATTGCGTCGAGATTCAATACTTCGGCTTCCAGGTGACTTGTTTCCAAGGGGACATTGCTGCCTCGGGCACCATACGGTCCGTCTCCTGTGAGTCTAAATTTTCGATTCCGATGCGAAACTGATAGTTAATTGTAACGTTCAGGGCCTCCTAATGACGATGGGGCACTCAAATGGCGTCGCGATTCAATACATCGTCCTCCAGCGGACAGGTCTCCAAGTGGATACTGCTGTCTCGGGCACCTTATGGACAGTCTCTAGTGAGTGTTCATTTTCGAATCCGACGAAAAACTGATAGTTAATTGTAACATTCTGGGCCTCCTAATGACGATGGGGCACTCAAATTGCGTCGAGGTTCAATACATTGTCCTCCAGCCGACTTGTCTCCAAGGGGTATTGCTGCCTCGGGCACCATATGGTCCGTCTCCTCTGAGTCTAGATTTTCGAATCCGACTCGAAACTGATAGTTAATTGTAACGCTCAGGGCCTCCTAATGACGACGGAACACTCAGATTGCGTCGAGATTCAATATATCGGTCTCCAGCCGACTTGTCTCTGAGGGTCTATTGCTGCCTCGGGCACCTTATGGTCGTTCTCCTGTGAGTCTAGATTTTCGAATCCGACGAAAAACTGATAGTTAATTGTAACGTTCAGGGCCTCCTAATGACGATGGAACACCCAAATTGCGTCGAGATTCAATACAGTGTCCTTCAGCCGACTTGACTCCAAGAGTCTGTTGCTGCCTCGGATACCTTATGGTCGTTCTCCTGTGAGTCTAGATTTTTCGAATCCGACGCGAATCTGATTGTTAATTGTAACGTTCAGGGCTTCCTAATGACGATGGAACACAGAAATTGCGACGAGACTCAATACCTCGTCATTCAGCCGATCTGTCTCCAAGGCTGCCTCGGGCACCTTATGGTCGTTCCCCTGTGAGTCTAGATTTTCGAAACCGACGCGAAACCGATTGTTAATTGTAACGTTCAGGGCTTCCTAATGACGATGGAACACTCAAATTGCGTCGAGATTCAATACATCGTCATTTAGCCGACTTATCTCCAAGGGTCTATTGCTGCCTCGAGCAGTTATGGTCGTTCTCCTGTGAGTCTACATTTTCGAATCCGACGCAAAATTGATAGTTAATTGTAACTTCAGGGCCTCCTAATGACAATGGAACACTCAAATTGCGTCGAGATTCAATACTTCTGCTTCCACCCGACTTGTCTCCAAGGGGACATTGCTGCCTCGGGCACCACATGGTCCGTATCCGGTGATTCTACATTTTCGAATCCGACGCAAAACTCATAGTTAATTGTAACGTTCAGGGCCTCCTAATGACGATGGAACACTCATATTGCGTCGAGATTCAATACCTCGTCATTCAGCCGACTTCTCTCCATGAGGATATTACTGCCTCGGGAACCTTATGGCCGTTCTCCTGTGAGTCTAGATTTTCGAATCCGACGCGAAACTAATTGTTAACAGTAACGTTCAGGGCTTCCTAATGACGATGGAACACTGAAATTGCGTCGAGATTCAATACCTCGTCATTCAGCCGATTTGTCTCCAAGGGTCTATTGCTGCCTCGGACACCTTATGATCGTTCCCCTGTGAGTCTAGATTTTCAAATCCGACGCGTAACTGATTGTTAATTGTAATTTTCTGGGCTTCCTAATGACGATGGAACACTCAAATTGCGTCGAGATTCAATACATCGTCATTCAGCCGACTTGTCTCCAAGGGTCTATTGCTGCCTCGGGCAGCTTGTTGTCGTTCTTCTGTGAGTCTAGGTTTTCGAATCCGACGCAAAATAGATTGTTAATTGTAACGTTGAGGGCCTCCTAATGACGATGGAATACTCAAATTGCGTCGAGATTCAATACATCGGCCTCGAGCCGACTTGCCTCCAAGGGGACATTGCTGCCTCGGACACCATATGGTCCGTCTCCTGTGAGTCTAGATTTTCGATTCCGATGCGAAACTGATAGTTAATTGTAACGTTCAGGGCATCCTAATGACGATGGAACACTGAAATTGCGTCGAGATTCAATACCTCGTCATTCAGCCGATTTGTCTCCAAGGGTCTATTGCCGACTCGGGCACCTTATGGTCGTTCTCCTGTGAGTCTAGATTTTCGAATCCGACGCATAACTGATAGTTAATTGCAACGTTCAGCGCCTCCTAATGACGATGGAACACTCAGATTGCGTCGAGAATCAACATATCGTCATTCAGCCGACTTGTCTCCAAGGGTCTCCTGCTGCCTCGTGCAGCTTATGGTCGTTCTCCTGTGAGTCTAAATTTTCGAATCCGACGCAAAACAGATTGTTAATTGTAACTTCAGGGCCTCCTAATGACGATGGAACACTCAAATTGCGTCGAGATTCAATACTTCTGCTTCCAGCCGACCTGTCTCCAAGGGGACATTGCTGCCTCGGACACCATATGGTCCGTCTCCGGTGAGTCTAGATTTTCGATTCCGATGCGAAGCTGAAGGTTACTTGTAACGTTCAGGGCCTCCTAATGACGATGGAACACTCAAATTGCGTCGAGATTCAATACATGGTCCTCCAGCCGATTTCTCTCCATGGGGATATTTCTGCCTCGGGCATCTTATGGTCGTTCTCCTGTGAGTCTAGATTTTCGAATCCGACGCAAAACTGATAGTTAATTGTAATGTTGAGGGACTCCTAATGACGATGGAACACTCAAATTGCGTCGAGATTCAATACATGGTCCTCCAGCCGACTTGTCTCCAAGGGTCTATCGCTGCCTCGGGCACCTTATGGTCGTTCCCCTGTGAGTCTAAATTTTAGAATCCGACGCAAAACTGATAGTTAATTGAAATGTTCATCGCCTCCTAATGACGATGGAACACTCAAATTGCGTCGAGATTCAATACATGGTCCTCCAGCCGACTTGTCTCCAAGGGGTACTGCTGCCCGGGCACCATATGGTCCGTCTCCTGTGAGACTAGATTTTCGAATTCGACGCAAAAAATGATAGTTAATTGTAACGTTCAGCGCCTCCTAATAACGATGGAGCACTCAAATTGCGGCGCGATTCAATACATCCTCCTCCAGCGGACTGGTCTCCAAGGGGATATTTCTGCCTCGGGCACCTTATGATCCGTCTCCAGTGAGTCGAGATTTTCGAATCCGACGAAAAACTGAGAGTAAATTGTAACATTCAGGGCCTCCAAATGGCGATGGAAAACTCAAATTGAGTCGCAATCCAATACATCGTCTCCAGCCGACTTGTCTCCAAGAGTCTATTGCTGCCTCGGGCACCTTATGGTCGTTCCCCTGTGGGTCTAGATTTTAGAATCCGACGCAAAACTGATAGTTAATTGTAATGTTGAGGGACTCCTAATGACGATGGGACACTCAAATTGCGTCGAGATTCAACACATCGGCTTCCAGCCGACTTGTATCCAAGGGGATATTGCTGTCTCGTGCACCATATGATCCTTCTCCTGTGACTAGATTTTCGAATCCGACGCTAAAATGATAGTTAATTGTAACGTTCTGCGCCTCCTAATGACGATGGAACACTCAAATTGCGTGTAGAGGCAATACATCGTCCTTCAGCCGTCTTGTCTCCATGGGGATATTGCTGCCTCGGGTTCCTTATGGTCGCTCTCCTCTGAGTCTAGATTTTTGAATCCGACGCGAAACTGATTGTTAATTGAAACATTCAGGGCTTCCTAATGACGATGGAACACTCAAATTGCGTCCAGATTCAATACATCGTCCTTCAGCCGACTTGTCTCCAAGAGTCTATTGCTGCCTCGGGCACCTTATGGTCGTTCCCCTGTGAGTCAGGATTTTAGAATCCGACGCAAAACTGATAGTTAATTGTAACGTTCAGGGCCTCCTAGTGACGAAGGAACACTCAAATTGCATCGAGATTCACTACATCGTCCTCCAGCCGACTTGTCTCCAAGGGGATATCGCTGCCTCGGGCACCACATGGCCCGTCTCCGGTGATTCTACGATTTCGAATCCGTGGCAAAACTGATAGTTAATTGTAACGTTCAGGGCCTCCTAATGGCGATAGAGCACTCAAATTGCGTCACGATTCAATACATCCTCCTCCAGCGGACTGGTCTCCAAGGGGATATTGCTGCCTCGGGCACCTTATGGTTGTTCTCCTGTGAGACTAGATTTTCGAATCCGACGAATAACTGATAGTTAATTGTATCGTTCAGGTCCACCTAATGACGATGGAACACTCAAATTACGTCGAGATTCAATACATCGGCCTCCAGCCGACTTGTCTCCAAGGGGATATTGCTGTCTCGGGCACCATATGAACGTTCTTCTGTGAGTCTAGATTTTCGAATCCGACGCGAAACTGATAGTTAATTATAACGTTCAGAGCCTCCTAATGACGATGGAATACTCAAATTGCGTCGAGATTCAATACATCGTCCTCCAGACGACTTCTCTTCATGAGGATATGGTCGTTCTCCTGTGAGTCTAGATTTTCGAATCCGACGCGAACCTGATTGTTAATTGTATCGTTCAGGGCTTCCTAATGACGATGGAACACTCAAATTGCGACGAGATTCAATACATCGGCCTCCAGCCGACTTGTCTTCAAATGTCTATTGCTGCTTAGGGCACCTTGTGGTCGTTCTAATGTGAGTCTAGATTTTCGAATCCGACGCATAATTGATAGTTAATTGCAACGTTCAGCGCCTCCTAATGACGATGGAACTCTCAAATTGCGTCGAGAGTTAATACATCGTCCTCCAGCTGACTTGTCTACAAGGGGATATTGCTGCCTCAGGCTCCATGTGGTCCATGTCCTGTGAGTCTAGATTTTCGAATCCGACGCGAAAATGATAGTTCATTGTAACGCTCAGGGCCTCCTAATGACAACGGAACACTCAAATTGCGTCGAGATTGAATACATCGGCTTCCAGCCGACTTGTCTCAGAGGGTCTATTGCTGCCTCGGGCACCTTATGGTCGTTCTCCTGTGAGTCTAGATTTTCGAATCCGACGCATAACTGATAGCTCATTGCAACGGTCAGCGCCTCATAATAACGATGAAACACTCAAATTGCGTCGAGATTCAATACATCGTCATTCAGCCGACTTGTCTCCAAGGGTCTCCTGCTGCCTCGTGCAGCTTATGGTCGTTCTCCTGTGAGTCTAGATTTTCGAATCCGACGCAAAACAGATTGTTAATTGTAACTTCAGGGCCTCCTAATGACGATGGAACACTCAAATTGCGTCGAGATTCAATACTTCTGCTTCCAGCCGACCTGTCTCCAAGGGGACATTGCTGCCTCGGGCACCATATGGTCCGTCTCCGGTGAGTCTAGATTTTCGATTCCGATGCGAAGCTGAAGGTTACTTGTAACGTTCAGGGCCTCCTAATGACGATGGAACACTCAAATTGCGTCGAGATTCAATACATCGGCCTCCAGCCGACTTGTCTTCAATTGTCTATTGCTGCCTCGGGCACCTTGTGGTCGTTCTCCTGTGACTCTAGACTTTCGAATCCGACGCATAACTGATAGTTAATTGTAAAGGTCAGGAGCTCCTAATGACGATGGAACACTCAAATAGCGTGGAGATTCAATACATCGTCCTCCAGCCAACATGTCTCCAAGGGGATATCGCTGCCTCGGGCACCACATGGTCCGACTCCGGTGATTCTACAGTTTCGAATCCGACGCAAAACTCATAGTTAATTGTAACGTTCAGGGCCTCCTAATGACGATGGAACACTCAAATTGCGTCGAGATTCAATACTTCGGCTTCCAGATGACTTGTTTCCAAGGGGACATTGCTGCCTCGGGCACCATACGGTCCGTCTCCTGTGAGTCTAAATTTTCGATTCCGATGCGAAACTGATAGTTAATTGTAACGTTCAGGGCCTCCTAATGACGATGGGGCACTCAAATGGCGTCGCGATTCAATACATCGTCCTCCAGCGGACAGGTCTCCAAGTGGATATTGCTGTCTCGGGCACCTTATGGACCGTCTCTAGTGAGTGTTCATTTTCGAATCCGACGAAAAACTGATAGTTAATTGTAACATTCTGGGCCTCCTAATGACGATGGGGCACTCAAATTGCGTCGAGGTTCAATACATTGTCCTCCAGCCGACTTGTCTCCAAGGGGTATTGCTGCCTCGGGCACCATATGGTCCGTCTCCTCTGAGTCTAGATTTTCGAATCCGACGCGAAACTGATAGTTAATTGTAACGCTCAGGGCCTCCTAATGACGACGTAACACTCAGATTGCGTCGAGATTCAATATATCGGTCTCCAGCCGACTTGTCTCTGAGGGTCTATTGCTGCCTCGGGCACCTTATGGTCGTTCTCCTGTGAGTCTAGATTTTCGAATCCGACGAAAAACTGATAGTTAATTGTAACGTTCAGGGCCTCCTAATGACGATGGAACACCCAAATTGCGTCGAGATTCAATACAGTGTCCTTCAGCCGACTTGACTCCAAGAGTCTGTTGCTGCCTCGGATACCTTATGGTCGTTCTCCTGTGAGTCTAGATTTTTCGAATCCGACGCGAATCTGATTGTTAATTGTAACGTTCAGGGCTTACTAATGACGATGGAACACAGAAATTGCGACGAGACTCAATACCTCGTCATTCAGCCGATCTGTCTCCAAGGCTGCCTCGGGCACCTTATGGTCGTTCCCCTGTGAGTCTAGATTTTCGAATCCGACGCGAAACCGATTGTTAATTGTAACGTTCAGGGCTTCCTAATGACGATGGAACACTCAAATTGCGTCGAGATTCAATACATCGTCATTCAGCCGACTTATCTCCAAGGGTCTATTGCTGCCTCGAGCAGTTATGGTCGTTCTCCTGTGAGTCTACATTTTCGAATCCGACGCAAAATTGATAGTTAATTGTAACTTCAGGGCCTCCTAATGACAATGGAACACTCAAATTGCGTCGAGATTCAATACTTCTGCTTCCACCCGACTTGTCTCCAAGGGGACATTGCTGCCTCGGGCACCACATGGTCCGTATCCGGTGATTCTACATTATCGAATCCGACGCAAAACTCATAGTTAATTGTAACGTTCAGGGCCTCCTAATGACGATGGAACACTCATATTGCGTCGAGATTCAATACCTCGTCATTCAGCCGACTTCTCTCCATGGGGATATTACTGCCTCGGGAACCTTATGGCCGTTCTCCTGTGAGTCTAGATTTTCGAATCCGACGCGAAACTGATTGTTAATAGTAACGTTCAGGGCTTCCTAATGACGATGGAATACTGAAATTGCGTCGAGATTCAATACCCCGTCATTCAGCCGATTTGTCTCCAAGGGTCTATTGCTGCCTCGGACACCTTATGATCGTTCCCCTGTGAGTCTAGATTTTCAAATCCGACGCGAAACTGATTGTTAATTGTAACTTTCTGGGCTTCCTAATGACGATGGAACACTCAAATTGCGTCGAGATTCAATACATCGTCATTCAGCCGACTTGTCTCCAAGGGTCTATTGCTGCCTCGGGCAGCTTATTGTCGTTCTTCTGTGAGTCTAGGTTTTCGAATCCGACGCAAAATAGATTGTTAATTGTAACGTTGAGGGCCTCCTAATGACGATGGAATACTCAAATTGCGTCGAGATTCAATACATCGGCCTCGAGCCGACTTGCCTCCAAGGGGACATTGCTGCCTCGGACACCATATGGTCCGTCTCCTATGAGTCTAGATTTTCGATTCCGATGCGAAACTGATAGTTAGTTGTAACGTTCAGGGCATCCTAATGACGATGGAACACTGAAATTGCGTCGAGATTCAATACCTCGTCATTCAGCCGATTTGTCTCCAAGGGTCTATTGCCGACTCGGGCACCTTATGGTCGTTCTCCTGTGAGTCTAGATTTTCGAATCCGACGCATAACTGATAGTTAATTGCAACGTTCAGCGCCTCCTAATGACGATGGAACACTCAAATTGCGTCGAGAATCAACACATCGTCATTCAGCCAACTTGTCTCCAAGGGTCTCCTGCTGCCTCGTGCAGCTTATGGTCGTTCTCCTGTGAGTCTAGATTTTCGAATCCGACGCAAAACAGATTGTTAATTGTAACTTCAGTACCTCCTAATGACGATGGAACACTCAAATTGCGTCGAGATTCAATACTTCTGCTTCCAGCCGACCTGTCTCCAAGGGGACATTGCTGCCTCGGGCACCATATGGTCCGTCTCCGGTGAGTCTAGATTTTCGATTCCGATGCGAAGCTGAAGGTTACTTGTAACGTTCAGGGCCTCCTAATGACGATGGAACACTCAAATTGCGTCGAGATTCAATACATCGGCCTCCAGCCGACATGTCTTCAAATGTCTATTGCTGCCTCGGGCACCTTGTGGTCGTTCTCCTGTGAGTCTAGATTTTCGAATCCGACGCATAACTGATAGTTAATTGTAAAGGTCAGGAGCTCCTAATGACGATGGAACACTCAAATAGCGTGGAGATTCAATACATCGTCCTCCAGCCAACTTGTCTCCTCGGGGATATCGCTGCCTCGGGCACCACATGGTCCGTCTCCTGTGAGTCTAAATTTTCGATTCCGATGCGAAACTGATAGTTAATTGTAACGTTCAGGGCCTCCTAATGACGATGGGGCACTCAAATGGCGTCGCGATTCAATACATCGTCCTCCAGCGGACTGGTCTCCAAGTGGATATTGCTGTCTCGGGCACCTTATGGACCGTCTCTAGTGAGTGTTCATTTTCGAATCCGACGAAAAACTGATAGTTAATTGTAACATTCTGCGCCTCCTAATGACGATGGGGCACTCAAATTGCGTCGAGGTTCAATACATTGTCCTCCAGCCGACTTGTCTCCAAGGGGTATTGCTGCCTCGAGCACCATATGGTCCGTCTCCTCTGAGTCTACATTTTCGAATCCGACGCGAAACTGATAGTTAATTGTAACGCTCAAGACCTCCTAATGACGACGGAACACTCAAATTGCGTCGAGATTCAATATATCGGTCTCCAGCCGACTTGTCTCTGAGGGTCTATTGCTGCCTCGGGCACCTTATGGTCGTTCTAATGTGAGTCTAGATTTTCGAATCCGACGCAAAACTGATAGTTAATTGTAACGTTCAGGGCCTCCTAATGACGATGGAACACCCAAATTGCGTCGAGATTCAATACAGTGTCCTTCAGCCGACTTGACTATAAGAGTCTGTTGCTGCCTCGGATACCTTATGGTCGTTCTCCTGTGAGTCTAGATTTTTCGAATCCGACGCGAATCTGATTGTTAACTGTAACGTTCAGGGCTTCCTAATGACGATGGAATACTGAAATTGCGTCGAGATTCAATACCCCGTCATTCAGCCGATTTGTCTCCAAGGGTCTATTGCTGCCTCGGACACCTTATGATCGTTCCCCTGTGAGTCTAGATTTTCAAATCCGACGCGAAACTGATTGTTAATTGTAACTTTCTGGGCTTCCTAATGACGATGGAACACTCAAATTGCGTCGAGATTCAATACATCGTCATTCAGCCGACTTGTCTCCAAGGGTCTATTGCTGCCTCGGGCAGCTTATTGTCGTTCTTCTGTGAGTCTAGATTTTCGAATCCGACGCAAAATAGATAGTTAATTGTAACGTTGAGGGCCTCCTAATGACGATGGAATACTCAAATTGCGTCGAGATTCAATACATCGGCCTCGAGCCGACTTGCCTCCAAGGGGACATTGCTGCCTCGGACACCATATGGTCCGTCTCCTGTGAGTCTAGATTTTCGATTCCGATGCGAAACTGATAGTTAATTGTAACGTTCAGGGCTTCCTAATGACGATGGAACACTGAAATCGCGTCGAGATTCAATACCTCGTCATTCAGCCGATTTGTCTCCAAGGGTCTATTGCTGCCTCGGGCACCTTATGGTCGTTCTCCTGTGAGTCTAGATTTTCGAATCCGGCGCAGAACTGATATATAATTGCAACGTTCAGCGCCTCCTAATGACGATGGAAAACTCAAATTGCGTCGAGAATCAACACATCGGCCTCCACCCGAATTGTCTCCAAATGTCTATTGGTACCTCGGGCACCTTGTGGGCGTTCTCCTGTGAGTCTAGATTTTCGAATCCGACGCAAAAATGATAGTTAATTGTAACGTTCAGCGCGTCCTAATGACGATGGAACACTCAAATTGCGTCGAGATTCAATACATCGGCCTCCACCGGAATTGTCTCCAAATGTCTATTGCTACCTCGGGCACCTTGTGGTCGGTCTCCAGTGATTCTAGATTTTCGAATCCGACGCAAAACTGATAGTTAATTGTAACGTTCAGGGCCTCATAATGGCGATGGAAGACTCAAATTGCGTCGAGATTCAATAGAGTGTCCTTCAGCCGACTTGACTCCAAGAGTCTATTGCTGCCTCGGACACCTTATGGTCGTTTTCCTGTGAGTCTAGATTTTCGAATCCGACGCGAAACTGATAGTTAATTGTGACGTTCAGGGCCTCCTAATGACGATGGAACACTGAAATTGCGTCGAGATTCAATACAGCGTTCTTCAGCCGACTTGATCCCAATTGTCTATTGCTGGCTCGGACACCTTATTGTCGTTCTCCTGTGGGTATAGATTTTCGAATCCGACGCAAAACTGATAGTTAATTGTAAAGTTCAGGGCCTCCTAATGTCGATGGAACACTCAAATTGCATCGAGATTCAATACATCGTCCTCCAGCCGACTTGTCTCCAAGGGTCTATTGCTTCCTCGGGCACCTTATGGTTGTTCTCCTGTGAGTCTAGATTTTCGAATCCGACGCAAAAATGATAGTTAATTGTAACGTTCAGCGCGTCCTAATGACGATGGAACACTCAAATTGCGTCGAGATTCAATACATCGGCCTCCACCGGAATTGTCTCTAAATGTCAATTGCTACCTCGGGCACTTTGTGGTCGGTCTCCAGTGATTCTAGATTTTCGAATCCGACGCAAAACTGATAGTTAATTGTAACGTTCAGGGCCTCATAATGGCGATGGAAGACTCAAATTGCGTCGAGATTCAATAGAGTGTCCTTCAGCCGACTTGACTCCAAGAGTCTATTGCTGCCTCGGACACCTTATGGTCGTTTTCCTGTGAGTCTAGATTTTTCGAATCCGACGCGAATCTGATTGTTAATTGTAACGTTCAGGGCTTCCTAATGACGATGGAACACAGAAATTGCGACGAGACTCAAAACCTCGTCATTCAGCCGATCTGTCTCCAAGGCTGCCTCGGGCACCTTATGGTCGTTCCCCTGTGAGTCTAGATTTTCGAATCCGACGCGAAACCGATTGTTAATTGTAACGTTCAGGGCTTCCTAATGACGATGGAACACTCAAATTGCGTCGAGATTCAATACATCGTCATTCAGCCGACTTATCTCCAAGGGTCTATTGCTGCCTCCAGCAGTTATGGTCGTTCTCCTGTGAGTAGATTTTCGAATCCGACGCAAAATTGATAGTTAATTGTAACTTCAGGGCCTCCTAATGACAATGGAACACTCAAATTGCGTCGAGATTCAATACTTCTGCTTCCACCCGACTTGTCTCCAAGGGGACATTGCTGCCTCGGGCACCACATGGTCCGTATCCGGTGATTCTACATTATCGAATCCGACGCAAAACTCATAGTTAATTGTAACGTTCAGGGCCTCCTAATGACGATGGAACACTCATATTGCGTCGAGATTCAATACCTCGTCATTCAGCCGACTTCTCTCCATGGGGATATTACTGCCTCGGGAACCTTATGGCCGTTCTCCTGTGAGTCTAGATTTTCGAATCCGACGCGAAACTGATTGTTAATAGTAACGTTCAGGGCTTCCTAATGACGATGGAATACTGAAATTGCGTCGAGATTCAATACCCCGTCATTCAGCCGATTTGTCTCCAAGGGTCTATTGCTGCCTCGGACACCTTATGATCGTTCCCCTGTGAGTCTAGATTTTCAAATCCGACGCGAAACTGATTGTTAATTGTAACTTTCTGGGCTTCCTAATGACGATGGAACACTCAAATTGCGTCGAGATTCAATACATCGTCATTCAGCCGACTTGTCTCCAAGGGTCTATTGCTGCCTCGGGCAGCTTATTGTCGTTCTTCTGTGAGTCTAGGTTTTCGAATCCGACGCAAAATAGATTGTTAATTGTAACGTTGAGGGCCTCCTAATGACGATGGAATACTCAAATTGCGTCGAGATTCAATACATCGGCCTCGAGCCGACTTGCCTCCAAGGGGACATTGCTGCCTCGGACACCATATGGTCCGTCTCCTATGAGTCTAGATTTTCGATTCCGATGCGAAACTGATAGTTAGTTGTAACGTTCAGGGCATCCTAATGACGATGGAACACTGAAATTGCGTCGAGATTCAATACCTCGTCATTCAGCCGATTTGTCTCCAAGGGTCTATTGCCGACTCGGGCACCTTATGGTCGTTCTCCTGTGAGTCTAGATTTTCGAATCCGACGCATAACTGATAGTTAATTGCAACGTTCAGCGCCTCCTAATGACGATGGAACACTCAAATTGCGTCGAGAATCAACACATCGTCATTCAGCAGACTTGTCTCCAAGGGTCTCCTGCTGCCTCGTGCAGCTTATGGTCGTTCTCCTGTGAGTCTAGATTTTCGAATCCGACGCAAAACAGATTGTTAATTGTAACTTCAGGGCCTCCTAATGACGATGGAACACTCAAATTGCGTCGAGATTCAATACTTCTGCTTCCAGCCGACCTGTCTCCAAGGGGACATTGCTGCCTCGGGCACCATATGGTCCGTCTCCGGTGAGTCTAGATTTTCGATTCCGATGCGAAGCTGAAGGTTACTTGTAACGTTCAGGGCCTCCTAATGACGATGGAACACTCAAATTGCGTCGAGATTCAATACATCGGCCTCCAGCCGACATGTCTTCAAATGTCTATTGCTGCCTCGGGCACCTTGTGGTCGTTCTCCTGTGAGTCTAGATTTTCGAATCCGACGCATAACTGATAGTTAATTGTAAAGGTCAGGAGCTCCTAATGACGATGGAACACTCAAATAGCGTGGAGATTCAATACATCGTCCTCCAGCCAACTTGTCTCCTCGGGGATATCGCTGCCTCGGGCACCACATGGTCCGTCTCCTGTGAGTCTAAATTTTCGATTCCGATGCGAAACTGATAGTTAATTGTAACGTTCAGGGCCTCCTAATGACGATGGGGCACTCAAATGGCGTCGCGATTCAATACATCGTCCTCCAGCGGACTGGTCTCCAAGTGGATATTGCTGTCTCGGGCACCTTATGGACCGTCTCTAGTGAGTGTTCATTTTCGAATCCGACGAAAAACTGATAGTTAATTGTAACATTCTGGGCCTCCTAATGACGATGGGGCACTCAAATTGCGTCGAGGTTCAATACATTGTCCTCCAGCCGACTTGTCTCCAAGGGGTATTGCTGCCTCGAGCACCATATGGTCCGTCTCCTCTGAGTCTAGATTTTCGAATCCGACGCGAAACTGATAGTTAATTGTAACGCTCAAGACCTCCTAATGACGACGGAACACTCAAATTGCGTCGAGATTCAATATATCGGTCTCCAGCCGACTTGTCTCTGAGGGTCTATTGCTGCCTCGGGCACCTTATGGTCGTTCTAATGTAAGTCTAGATTTTCGAATCCGACGCAAAACTGATAGTTAATTGTAACGTTCAGGGCCTCCTAATGACGATGGAACACCCAAATTGCGTCGAGATTCAATACAGTGTCCTTCAGCCGACTTGACTCCAAGAGTCTGTTGCTGCCTCGGTAACCTTATGGTCGTTCTCCTGTGAGTCTAGATTTTTCGAATCCGACGCGAATCTGATTGTTAACTGTAACGTTCAGGGCTTCCTAATGACGATGGAACACAGAAATTGCGACCAGATTCAATACCTCGTCATTCAGCCGATCTGTCTCCAAGGCTGCCTCGGGCACCTTATGGTCGTTCCCCTGTGAGTCTAGATTTTCAAATCCGACGCGAAACCGATTGTTAATTGTAACGTTCAGGGCTTCCTAATGACGATCGAACACTCAAATTGCGTCGAGATTCAATACATCGTCATTCAGCGGACTTATCTCCAAGGGTCTATTGCTGCCTCGAGCAGTTATGGTCGTTCTCCTGTGAGTCTACATTTTCGAATCCGACGCATAATTAATGGTTCATTGTAACTTCAGGGCCTCCTAATGACAATGGAACACTCAAATTGCGTCGAGATTCAATACTTCTGCTTCCACCCGACTTGTCTCCAAGGGGACATTGCTGCCTCGGGCACCACATGGTCCGTATCCGGTGATTCTACATTTTCGAATCCGACGCAAAACTCATAGTTAATTGTAACGTTCAGGGCCTCCTAATGACGATGGAACACTCAAATTGCGTCGAGATTCAATACCTCGTCATTCAGCCGACTTCTCTCCATGGGGATATTACTGCCTCGGGAACCTTATGGCCGTTCTCCTGTGAGTCTAGATTTTCGAATCCGACGCGAAACTGATTGTTAATAGTAACGTTCAGGGCTTCCTAATGACGATGGAACACTGAAATTGCGTCGAGATTCAATGCCTCGTCATTCAGCCGATTTGTCTCCAAGGGTCTATTGCTACCTCGGACACCTTATGATCGTTCCCCTGTGAGTCTAGATCTTCAAATCCGACGCGAAACTGATTGTTAATTGTAACTTTCTGGGCTTCCTAATGACGATGGAACACTCAAATTGCGTCGAGATTCAATACATCGTCATTCAGCCGACTTGTCTCCAAGGCTCTATTGCTGCCTCGTGCAGCTTATTGTCGTTCTTCTGTGAGTCTAGATTTTCGAATCCGACGCAAAATAGATAGTTAATTGTAACGTTGAGGGCCTCCTAATGACGATGGAATACTCAAATTGCGTCGAGATTCAATACATCGGCCTCGAGCCGACTTGCCTCCAAGGGGACATTGCTGCCTCGGACACCATATGGTCCGTCTCCTGTGAGTCTAGATTTTCGATTCCGATGCGAAACTGATAGTTAATTGTAACGTTCAGGGCTTCCTAATGACGATGGAACACTGAAATCGCGTCGAGATTCAATACCTCGTCATTCAGCCGATTTGTCTCCAAGGGTCTATTGCTGCCTCGGGCACCTTATGGTCGTTCTCCTGTGAGTCTAGATTTTCGAATCCGACGCAGAACTGATAGTTAATTGCAACGTTCAGCGCCTCCTAATGACGATGGAAAACTCAAATTGCGTCGAGAATCAACACATCGGCCTCCACCCGAATTGTCTCCAAATGTCTATTGGTACCTCGGGCACCTTGTGGGCGTTCTCCTGTGAGTCTAGATTTTCGAATCCGACGCAAAACTGATAGTTAATTGCAACGTTCAGGGCCTCCTAATGACGATGGAACACCCAAATTGCGTCGAGATTCAATACAGTGTCCTTCAGCCGACTTGACTCCAAGAGTCTGTTGCTGCCTCGGATACCTTATGGTCGTTCTCCTGTGAGTCTAGATTTTCGAATCCGACGCATAACAGATAGTTAATTGCAACGTTCAGGGCCTCCTAATGACGATGGAACACTCAAATTGCGTAGAGATTCAATACATCGGCCTCCAGCCGACTTGTCTCAAAATTTCTATTGCTGCCTCGGGCACCTTGTGGTCGTTCTCCTGTGAGTCTAGATTTTTCGAATCCGACGCGAAACTGATTGTTAATTGTAACGTTCAGGGCTTCCTAATGACGATGGAACACTCAAATTGCGTCGAGATTCAATACATCGGCCTCGAGCCGACTTGCCTCCAAGGGGACATTGCTGCCTCGGACACCATATGGTCCGTCTCCTGTGAGTCTAGATTTTCGATTCCGATGCGAAACTGATAGTTAATTGTAATGTTCAGGGCCACCTTATGACGATGGAACACTGAAATTGCGTCGAGATTCAATACAGCGTTCTTCAGCCGACTTGATCCCAATTGTCTATTGCTGGCTCGGACACCTTATTGTCGTTCTCCTGTGGGTATAGATTTTCGAATCCGACGCAAAACTGATAGTTAATTGTAAAGTTCAGGGCCTCCTAATGTCGATGGAACACTCAAATTGCATCGAGATTCAATACATCGTCCTCCAGCCGACTTGTCTCCAAGGGTCTATTGCTTCCTCGGGCACCTTATGGTTGTTCTCCTGTGAGTCTAGATTTTCGAATCCGACGCAAAAATGATAGTTAATTGTAACGTTCAGCGCGTCCTAATGACGATGGAACACTCAAATTGCGTCGAGATTCAATACATCGGCCTCCACCGGAATTGTCTCCAAATGTCTATTGCTACCTCGGGCACCTTGTGGTCGGTCTCCAGTGATTCTAGATTTTCGAATCCGACGCAAAACTGATAGTTAATTGTAACGTTCAGGGCCTCATAATGGCGATGGAAGACTCAAATTGCGTCGAGATTCAATAGAGTGTCCTTCAGCCGACTTGACTCCAAGAGTCTATTGCTGCCTCGGACACCTTATGGTCGTTTTCCTGTGAGTCTAGATTTTCGAATCCGACGCGAAACTGATAGTTAATTGTGACGTTCAGGGCCTCCTAATGACGATGGAACACTCAAATTGCGTCGAGATTCAATACATCGGCCACCAGCCGACTTGTCTCCAAGGGTCTATTGCTGCCTCGGGCACCTTATTCGCGTCCTCCTGTGAGTCTAGATTTTCGAATCCAACGCATAACTGATAGTTAATTGTAACGTTCAGGGCCTCCTAATGAAGAAGGAACACTCAAATTGCGTCGAGATTCACTACATCGTCCTCCAGCCGACTTGTCCCCAAGGGGATATCGCTACCTCGGGCAGCACTTGGTCTATCTCCGGTGATTCTACGTTTTCGATTCCGACGCAAAATTGATAGTTAATTGTAACGTTCAGCGCGTCCTAATGACGATGGAACACTCAAATTGCGTCGAGATTCAATACATCGGCCTCCACCGGAATTGTCTCCAAATGTCTATTGCTACCTCGGGCCCTTGTGGTCGGTCTCCAGTGATTCTAGATTTTCGAATCCGACGCAAAACTGATAGTTAATTGTAACGTTCAGGGCCTCATAATGACGATGGAAAACTCAAATTGCGTCGAGATTCAATACAGTGTCCTTCAGCCGACTTGACTCCAAGAGTCTATTGCTGCCTCGGACACCTTATGGTCGTTCTCCTGTGAGTCTAGATTTTCGAATCCGACGCATAACTGATAGTTAATTGTGACGTTCAGGGCCTCCTAATGACGATGGAACACTCAAATTGCGTCGAGATTCAATACATCGGCCACCAGCCGACTTGTCTCCAAGGGTCTATTGCTGCCACGGGCACCTTATTCGCGTCCTCCTGTGAGTCTAGATTTTCGAATCCGACGCATAACTGATAGTTAATTGCAACGTTCAGCGCCTCCTAATGATGATGGAACACTCAAATTGCGTAGAGATTCAATTCATCGGCCTCCAGCCGACTTGCTCCAAATTTCTATTGCTGCCTCGGGCACCTTGAGGTCGTTCTCCTGTGAGTCTAGATTTTTCGATTCCGACGCATAACTAATAGTTAATTGTAAAGTTCAGGACCTCCTAATGACGATGGAACACTCAAATTGCGTTGAGAATCAATTCATCGTCCTCCAGCCGACTTCTCTCCATGAGGATATTCATACTTCGGGCACCTTATGGATGATAGAACACTCAAATTGCGTCGAGATTCAATACCTCGTCATTCAGCCGATTTGTCTCCAAGGGTCTATTGCTGCCTTGGGCACCTTATGGTCATTCCCCTGTGAGTCTAGATTTTAGAGTTCAACGCAAAACAGATAGTTAATTGTAATGTTCAGGGCCTCCTAATGACGATGGAACACTCAAATTGCGTCGAGATTCAATACATCGTCCTCCAGCTGACTTGTCTCCAAGGGGATATCGTTGCCTCGGGCACCACTTGGTCTGTCTCCGGTGATTCTACGATTTCGAATCCGACGCAAAACTGATAGTTAATTGTAACGTTCAGGGCCTCCTAATGACGATGGATCACGCAAATTGCATCGCGACTCAATACATCGTCCTCCAGCGGACTGTTCTCCAAGGGGATATTGCTGCCTCGGGCACCTTATGGTCCGTCTCCAGTGAGTCTAGATTTTCGAATCCGTCGAAAAACTGATAGTTAATTATAACATTCAGGGCCTCCTAATGACGGTGGAACACTCAAATTTTGTCGTGATCCAATATATCGTCCTCCAGCCGACTTGTCTCAAAGGGTCTATTGCTGCCTCGGGCACCTTATGATCGTTCTCCTGTAAGTCTAGATTTTCGAACCCGACGCAAAAATGATAGTGAATCGTAACGTTCAGCGCCTCCTAATGACGATAGAACACTCAAAATGCGTCGAGGTTCAATACATCGTCCTTCAGCCGACTTGTCTCCAAGGGGTACTGCTGCCCAGGCACCATATGGTCCGTGTCCTGTGAGTCTAGATTTTCGAATCCGACGCGAAACTGATAGTTAATTGTAACGCTCAGGGCCTCCTAATGACGATGGAACACTCAAATTGCGTCGAGATTCAATACATCGTCCTCCAGCCGACTTCTCTCCATGGGGATATTGCTGCCTCGGGCATCATATGGTCGTTCTCCTGTGAGTCTAGATTTTCGAATCCGACGCGAAACTTATAGTTAACTGTAACGTTCAGGGCCTCCTAATGACGATGGGACACTCAAAGTGCGACGAGATTCACTTCATCGGCCCACCAGCCGACTTGTCTCCAACGGGATATTGCTGTCTCGGGCACCATATGATCCTTTTCCTGTGAGTAGATTTTCGAATCCGACGCTAAAATGATAGTTAATTGTAACGTTCAAAGCTTCCTAATGACGATGGAACACTCAAATTGCGTCGAAATTCAATACCTCGTCATTCAGCCGATTTGTCTCCAAGGGTCTATTGCTGCCTCGGGCACCATATGGCCCGTCTCCTGTGAGACAAGATTTTCGAATTCGACGCAAAAATGTTAGTTAATTGTAACGTTCAGCGCCTCCTAATGACGATGGAGCACTCAAATTGCGGCGCGATTCAATACATCGTCCTCCAGCCGACTAGTCTCCAAATGTCTATTGCTACCTCGGGCACCTTGTGGTCGTTCTCCTGTGAGTCTAGATTTTCGAATCCGACGCATAACTGTTAGTTAATGGTAAAGTTCAGGGCCTCCTAATGTCGATGGAACACTCAAATTGCATCGAGATTCAATACATCGTCCTCCAGCCGACTTGTCTCCAAGGGTCTATTGCTTCCTCGGGCACCTTATGGTTGTTCTCCTGTGAGTCTAGATTTTTGAATCCGACGCAAAAATGATAGTTAATTGAAACGCTCAGCGCCTCCTAATGACGATGGAACACTCATTTGCGTCGAGATTCAATATATCGGCCTCCACCCGAATTGTCTCCAAATGTCTATTGCTACCTCGGGCACCTTGTGGTCGGTCTCCTGTGATTCTAGATTTTCGAATCCGACGCAAAACTGATAGTTAATTGTAACTTTCAGGGCCTCATAATGACGATGGAACACTCAAATTGCGTCGAGATTCAATACAGTGTCCTTCAGCCGACTTGACTCCAAGAGTCTATTTCTGCCTCGGACACCTTATGGTCGTTCTCCTGTGAGTCTAGATTATCGAATCCGACGCATAACTGATAGTTAATTGTGACGTTCAGTGCCTCCTAATGACGATGGATCACTCAAATTGCTTCGAGATTCAATACATCGTCCTCCAGCCGACTTGTCTCCAAGGGTCTATTGCTTCCTCGGGCACCTTATGGTTGTTCTCCTGTGAGTCTAGATTTTTGAAACCGACGCAAAAATGATAGTTAATTGTAACGTTCAGGGCCACCTAATGACGATGGAACACTCAAATTGCGTCGAGATTCAATACATCGACCTCCAGCCGACTTCTCACCATGGGGATATTGCTGCCTCGGGCATCTTATGGTCGTTCTCCTGTGAGTCTAGATTTTCGAATCCGACGCGAAATTTATAGTTAACTGTAACGTTCAGGGCCTCCTAATGACGATGGGACACTCAAATTGCGTAGAGATTCAATTCATCGGCCTCCAGCCGACTTGTCTCCAAATTTCTATTGCTGCCTCGGGCACCTTGTGGTCGTACTCCTGTGAGTCTAGATTTTTCGAATCCGACGCATAACTAATAGTTAATTGTAAAGTTCCGGACCTCTCAATGACGATGGAACACTCAAATTGCGTTGAGATTCAATGCATCGTCCTCCAGACGACTTCTTTCCATTGGGATATTCATGCCTCGGGCACCTTATGGACGATGGAACACACAAAATGCGTCGAGATTCAATACCTCGTCATTCAGCCGATTTGTCTCCATGGGTCTATTGCTGCCTTGGGCACCTTATGGTAGTTCCCCTGTGAGTCTAGATTTTAGAATTCAACGCAAAACTGATAGTTAATTGTAATGTTCAGGGCCTCCTAATGCCGATGGAACACTCAAATTGCGTCGAGATTCAGTACATCGGCCTCCAGTCGACTTGTCTCCAAGGGGACATTGCAGCATCGGGCACCTAATGGTCGTTCTCCTGCGAGTCTAGATTGTCGAATCCGACGCGAAACTTATAGTTAATTGTAACGTTCAGGGCCTCCTAATGACGATGGAACACTCAAATTGCGTCGAGATTCAATTCATCGGCCACCAGCCGACTTGTCTCCAAGGGTCTATCGCCGCCTCGGGCACCTTATGATCGTTCTCCTGTGAGTCTAGATTTTCGAACCCGACGCAAAACTGATAGTTAATTGTAACGTTCAGGGCCTCCTAATGACGATGGAATACTCTAATTGCGTCGAGATTCAATTCATCGTCATCCAGCCGACTTCTCTTCATGGGGATATTGCTGCCTCGGGCACCTTATGGTCGTTCTCTTGTGAGTATAGATTTTCGAATCCGACGCGAAACTGATTGTTAATTGTAACGTTCAGGGCTTCCTAATGACGATGGAACACCCAAATTGCGTCGAGATTCAATACATCGTCCTCCAGCCGACTTCTCTCCATGGGGATATTGCTGCCTCGGGCATCATATGGTCGTTCTCCTGTGAGTCTAGATTTTCGAATCCGACGCGAAACTTATAGTTAACTGTAACGTTCAGGGCCTCCTAATGACGATGGGACACTCAAAGTGCGACGAGATTCACTTCATCGGCCCACCAGCCGACTTGTCTCCAACGGGATATTGCTGTCTCGGGCACCATATGATCCTTTTCCTGTGAGTAGATTTTCGAATCCGACGCTAAAATGATAGTTAATTGTAACGTTCAAAGCTTCCTAATGACGATGGAACACTCAAATTGCGTCGAAATTCAATACCTCGTCATTCAGCCGATTTGTCTCCAAGGGTCTATTGCTGCCTCGGGCACCATATGGCCCGTCTCCTGTGAGACAAGATTTTCGAATTCGACGCAAAAATGTTAGTTAATTGTAACGTTCAGCGCCTCCTAATGACGATGGAGCACTCAAATTGCGGCGCGATTCAATACATCGTCCTCCAGCCGACTAGTCTCCAAATGTCTATTGCTACCTCGGGCACCTTGTGGTCGTTCTCCTGTGAGTCTAGATTTTCGAATCCGACGCATAACTGTTAGTTAATGGTAAAGTTCAGGGCCTCCTAATGTCGATGGAACACTCAAATTGCATCGAGATTCAATACATCGTCCTCCAGCCGACTTGTCTCCAAGGGTCTATTGCTTCCTCGGGCACCTTATGGTTGTTCTCCTGTGAGTCTAGATTTTTGAATCCGACGCAAAAATGATAGTTAATTGAAACGCTCAGCGCCTCCTAATGACGATGGAACACTCATTTGCGTCGAGATTCAATATATCGGCCTCCACCCGAATTGTCTCCAAATGTCTATTGCTACCTCGGGCACCTTGTGGTCGGTCTCCTGTGATTCTAGATTTTCGAATCCGACGCAAAACTGATAGTTAATTGTAACTTTCAGGGCCTCATAATGACGATGGAACACTCAAATTGCGTCGAGATTCAATACAGTGTCCTTCAGCCGACTTGACTCCAAGAGTCTATTTCTGCCTCGGACACCTTATGGTCGTTCTCCTGTGAGTCTAGATTATCGAATCCGACGCATAACTGATAGTTAATTGTGACGTTCAGTGCCTCCTAATGACGATGGATCACTCAAATTGCTTCGAGATTCAATACATCGTCCTCCAGCCGACTTGTCTCCAAGGGTCTATTGCTTCCTCGGGAACCTTATGGTTCTTCTCCTGTGAGTCTAGATTTTTGAAACCGACGCAAAAATGATAGTTAATTGTAACGTTCAGGGCCACCTAATGACGATGGAACACTCAAATTGCGTCGAGATTCAATACATCGACCTCCAGCCGACTTCTCACCATGGGGATATTGCTGCCTCGGGCATCTTATGGTCGTTCTCCTGTGAGTCTAGATTTTCGAATCCGACGCGAAATTTATAGTTAACTGTAACGTTCAGGGCCTCCTAATGACGATGGGACACTCAAATTGCGTAGAGATTCAATTCATCGGCCTCCAGCCGACTTGTCTCCAAATTTCTATTGCTGCCTCGGGCACCTTGTGGTCGTACTCCTGTGAGTCTAGATTTTTCGAATCCGACGCATAACTAATAGTTAATTGTAAAGTTCCGGACCTCTCAATGACGATGGAACACTCAAATTGCGTTGAGATTCAATGCATCGTCCTCCAGACGACTTCTTTCCATTGGGATATTCATGCCTCGGGCACCTTATGGACGATGGAACACACAAAATGCGTCGAGATTCAATACCTCGTCATTCAGCCGATTTGTCTCCATGGGTCTATTGCTGCCTTGGGCACCTTATGGTAGTTCCCCTGTGAGTCTAGATTTTAGAATTCAACGCAAAACTGATAGTTAATTGTAATGTTCAGGGCCTCCTAATGCCGATGGAACACTCAAATTGCGTCGAGATTCAGTACATCGGCCTCCAGTCGACTTGTCTCCAAGGGGACATTGCAGCATCGGGCACCTAATGGTCGTTCTCCTGCGAGTCTAGATTGTCGAATCCGACGCGAAACTTATAGTTAATTGTAACGTTCAGGGCCTCCTAATGACGATGGAACACTCAAATTGCGTCGAGATTCAATTCATCGGCCACCAGCCGACTTGTCTCCAAGGGTCTATCGCCGCCTCGGGCACCTTATGATCGTTCTCCTGTGAGTCTAGATTTTCGAACCCGACGCAAAACTGATAGTTAATTGTAACGTTCAGGGCCTCCTAATGACGATGGAATACTCTAATTGCGTCGAGATTCAATTCATCGTCATCCAGCCGACTTCTCTTCATGGGGATATTGCTGCCTCGGGCACCTTATGGTCGTTCTCTTGTGAGTATAGATTTTCGAATCCGACGCGAAACTGATTGTTAATTGTAACGTTCAGGGCTTCCTAATGACGATGGAACACCCAAATTGCGTTGAGATTCAATACATCGGCCTCCAGCCGACTTGTCTCCAAGGGTCTATTGTTGCCTCGGGCACCTTATGGGCGTTCTCCTGTGAGTCTAGATTTTCGAATCCGACGCATAACTGATAGTTAATTGCAACGTACAGCGCCGCCTAATGACGATGGAACACTCAAATTGCGTAGAGATTCAATACATCGGCCTCCAGAAGACTTGTCTCCAAATTTCTATTGCTGCCTCGGGCACCTTGGGGTCGTTCTCCTGTGAGTCTAGATTTTCGAATCCGACGCATAACTGATAGTTAATTGCAACGTTCAGCTCCTCCTAATGACGATGGACCACTCTAGTTGCGTCGAGATTCAATACATGGGTCTGCAGCCGCTTTGTCTCCAGTTGTCTATTGCTGCCTCGGGCATCTTATGGTCGTTCTCCTGTGAGTCTAGATTTTCGAAGCCGACGCATGACTGATAGTTAATTGCAACGTTCAGCGCCCTCTAATGACGATGGAACACTCAAATTGCGTCGAGATTCAATCCATCGGCCTCCAGCCGGCTTGTCTCCAAGGGGATATTGCTGCATCGGGCACCATATGGTCCGTCTCCTTTGAGTCTAGATTTTCGAATCCGACGCAAAACTGATAGCTAATTGTATCGTTCAGGGCCTCCTAATGCCGATGGATCACTCAAATTGCGTCGAGATTCAATACATCTCTCCTTCAGTCGACTTGTCTCCAATAATCCATTGCTGCCTCGGGCACCTTATGGTCGTTCTCCTGTGAGTCTAGATTTTCGAATCCGACGCAAAACAGATAGTTAATTGTATCGTTCATGACCTCCAAATGACGATGGAACACTCAAATTGTGTCGAGATTCAATACATCGGCCTCGAGCCGACTTGTCTGCTAGGGTCTATTGCTGCTTCGGGCACCTTTTGGTCCGTCTCCAAGGAGTCTAGATTTTCGAATCCGACGAAAAACTGATAGTTATTTGTAACATTCGGGGCCTCCTAATGACGATGGAACACTCAAATTTTGTCGTGATCCAATATATCGTCCTCCAGCCGACTTGTTTCCAAGGGTCTATTGCTGCCTCGGGCACCTTATGATCGTACTCCTGTGAGTCTAGATTTTCGAAAACGACGCAAAATCGATAGTGAATTGTAACGTTCAGCGCCTCTTAATGGTGATAGAACATTCAAAATGCGTCGAGATTCAATACATCGTCCTCCAGCCGACTTGTCTCCAAAGGTATATTCTGACTCGGGCACCAAATGGTCCGTCTCCTGTGAGTCTAGATTTTTGAATGCGACGCGAAACTGATAGTTAATTGTAGCGTTCAGGGCCTCCTAATGACGATAGAACACTCAAATTGCGTCGAGATTCAATACATCGTCCTCCAGCCGACTTGTATCCAAGGGGATATTGTTGTTTCGGGCACCAAATGATCCTTCTCCTGTGAGTAGATTTTCGAATCCGACGCTAAAATGATAGTTAATTGTAACGTTCAGCGCCTCCTAATGACGATGGAACACTCAAATTGCGTCGACATTCAATACATCGGCCTCCAGCCGACTTGTCTCCAAGGGGACCTAGCTGCCTCGGGCACCATATGGTCCGTCTTCTGTGAGTCTAGATTTTCTTTTCCGACGCGAAACTGATAGTTAATTGTAACGTTCAGGGCCTCCTAATGACGATGGAACACTCAAATTGCATCGAGGATCAATACATCGTCCTCCAGCCGACTTGTCTCCAAGGGGTATTACTGCCTCGGGCACCATATGGTCCATCTCATGTGAGGCTAGATTTTCGAATCCGACGAAAGGTGATAGTTAATTCTAACGTTCAGTACCTCCTAATGATGATGGAACACTCAAATTGCGTCGAGAGTCAATAATACATCCTCCTCCGCCGACTTGTCTACAAGCGGATATTGCTACCTCGGGCTCCATGTGGTCCGTTTCCTGTGAGTCTCGATTTTGGAATCCGACGCGAAACTGATAGTTAATTGTATCGTTCTGGGCCTCCTAATGACGATGGAACACTCAAATTGCGTCGAGATTCAATACATCGGTCTGCAGCCGACTTGTCTCCAATTGTCTATTGCTGCCTTGGGCATCATATGGTCGTTCTCCTGCGAGTCTAGATTTTCGAATCCGACGCATGACTGATAGTTAATAGCAACGTTCAGCGCCCCCTAATGACGATGGAACACTCAAATTGCGTCGAGATTCAATACATCGGCCTCCAGCCGACTTGTCTCCAAGAGTCTATTTTTGCCTCGGGCACCTTATGTTCGTTCTCCTGTGAGTCAAGATTCTCGAATCCGACGCAAAACTTATAGTTAATTGTAATGTTCAGGGCCTCCTAATGACGATGGAACACTCAAATTGCGTCGAGATTCAATCCATCGGCCTCCAGCCGACTTGTCTCCAAGGGGATATTGCTGCCTCGGGCACCGTATGGTCCGTCTCCTGTAAGTCTAGATTTTCGAATCCGACGCGAAACTGATAGCTAATTGTAACGTTCAGGGCCTCCTAATGACGAAGTATCACTCAAATTGCGTCGAGATTCAATACATCGTCCTACAGCCGACTTGTCTCCAATAGTCCATTGCTGCCTCGGGCACCTTATGGTTGTACTCCTGTGAGTTTAGATTTTCGAATCCGACGCAAAACTTATAGTTAATTGTAATGTTCAGGGCCTCCTAATGACGATGGAACACTCATATTGCGTCGAGATTCAATCCATCGGCCTCCAGCCGACTTGTCTCCAAGGGGATATTGCTGCCTCGGGCACCATATGGTCCGTCTCCAGTGAGTCTAGATTTTCGAATCCGACGAAAAACTGATAGTTAATTGTAACATTCAGGGCCTCCTAATGACGATGGAACACTCAAATTTTGTCGTGATCCAATATATCGTCCTCCAGCCGACTTGTCTCCAAGGGTCTATTGCAGCCTCGGGCACCTTATGATCGTTCTCCTGTGGGTCTAGATTTACGAACCCGACGAAAAAATGATAGTGAATTGTAACGTTCAGCGCCTCCTAATGGCGATCGAAAACTCAAAATGCGTCGAGATTCAATACATCGTCCTCCAGCCGACTTGTCTCCAAAGGTATATTCTGAGTCGGGCACCAAATGGTCCGTCTCCTTTGAGTCTAGATTATTGAATCCGACGCGAAACTGATAGTTTATTGTAGCGTTCAGGGCCTCCTAATGACGATGGAACACTCAAATTGCGACGAGATTCAATACATCGTCCTTCAGCCGACTTGTCCCCAAGGGTCTATTGCTGCCTCGGGCACCTTATGGTCGTTCTCCTGTGAATCTAGATTTTTGAATCCGACGCAAAACTGATAGTTAATTGTAGCGTTCAGGGCCTCCTATTGACGATAGATTACTCCAATTGCGTCGAGATTCAATACATCGTCCTCCAGCCGACTTGTATCCAAGGGTATATTGTTGTCTCAGGCACCATATGATCCTTCTCCTGTGAGTAGATTTTCGAATCCGACGCTAAAATGATAGTTAATTGTAACGTTCAGCGCCTCCTAATGACGATGGAACACTCAAATTGCGTCGAGATTCAATACATCGGCCACCAGCAGACTTAACTCCAAGGGTCTATTGCTGCCTCGGGCACCTTATGGGCGTTCTACTGTGAGTCTATATTTTCGAATCCGACGCATAACTGATAGTTAATTGCAACGTTCAGCGCTTCCTAATGCCGATGGAACACTCAAATTGCGTAGAGATTCAATACATCGGCCCCCAGAAGACTTGTCTCCAAATTTCTATTGTTGCCTCGGGCACCTTGTGGTCGTTCTCCTGTGAGTCTAGATTTTTCGAATCCGACGCATAACTAATAGTTAATTGTAAAGTTCAGGACCTCCTAATGACGATGGAACACTCAAATTGCGTTGTGATTCCATACATCGTCCTCCAGCCGACTTCTCTCCATGGGGATATTCATGCCTCGGGCACCTTATGGTCGTTCTCCTGTGAGTCTAGATTTTCGAATCCGACGTGAAACTGATTGTTAATTGTAAAGTTCAGGACTTCCTAATGACGATAGAACACTCAAATTGCGTCAAGATTCAATACCTCGTCATTCAGCCGATTTGTCTCCAAGGGCCTATTGCTGCCTCGGGCACCTTACGGTCGTTCCCCTGTGAGTCTAGATTTTAGAATCCAACGCAAAACTGATAGTTAATTGTAATGTTCAGGGCCTCCTAATGACGATGGAACACTTAAATTGCGTCGAGATTCAATACATCGGCCTCCAGCCGACTTGTCTCCAAGGGGACATTGCTGCCTCGGGCACCATATGGTCCGTCTCCTGTGAGTCTAGATTTTCGTTTCCGACGCGAAACTGATAGTTAATTGTAACGTTCAGGGCCTCCTAATGACGATGGAACACTCAAATTGCACCGAGTTTCAATACATCGTCCCCCAGCCGACTTGTCTCCAAGGGGTATTACTGCCTCGGGCACCATATGGTCCATCTCATGTGAGTCTAGATTTTCGAATCCGACGCAAAAATGATAGTTAATTCTAACGTTCAGTTCCGCCTAATGACGATGGAACACTTAAATTGCGTAGAAATTCAATACATCGGCCTCCAGAAGTCTTGTCTCCAAACTTCTATTGCTGCCTCGGGCACCTTTTGTTCGTTCTTCAGTGAGTCTAGATTTTCGAATCCGACGCATAACTGATTGTTAATTGTAACGCTCAGCGCCTCCTAATGACGATGGAACACTCAAATTGCGTCGAGAATCAATACATCGTCCTCCAGCCGACTGTCTCCAAGGAGATATTGCCGCCCCGGGAACCATATTCTCCGTCTCCTGTGACTCTAGATTTTCGAATCCGACGCGAAACTGATAGTTAATTGTAACGTTCAGGGCCTCGTAATGACGATGGAACACTCAAATTGCGTCGATATTTAATACATCGTCCTTCAGCCGACTTGTCTCCAAGAGGCTATTGCTGCCTCGGGCACCTTATGGTCGTTCTCCTGTGAGTCTAGATTTTCGAATCCGACGCAAAACAGATAGTTAATTGTATCGTTCAGGACCTCCAAATGACGATGGAACACTCAAATTGCGTCGAGTTTCAATACATCGGCCTCGAGCCGACTTGTCTCCTAGGGTCTATTGCTGCCTCGGGCACCTCATTGTCCGTCTCCAGTGAGTCTAGATTTTCGAATCCGACGAAAAAGTGATAGTTAATTGTACCATTCAGGGCCTCCTAATGACGATGGAACACTCAAATTTTGTCGTGATCCAATATATCGTCCTCCAGCCGACTTGTCTCCAAGGGTCTATTGCTGCCTCGGGCACCTTATGATCGTTCTCCTGTGAGTCTAGATTTTCTAACCCGACGCAAAAATGATAGTGAATTGTAACGTTCAGCGCCTCCTAATGGCGATAGAACACTCAAAATGCGTCGAGATTCAATACATCGTCCTCCAGCCGACTTGTCTCCAAAGGTATATTCTGCCTCGCGCACCAAATGGTCCGTCTCCTGTGAGTCTAGATTTTTGAATCCGACGCGAAACTGATAGTTAATTGTAGCGTTTAGGGCCTCCTAATGACGATGGAACACTCAAATTGCGATGAGACTCAATACAACGTCCTTTAGCCGACTTGTCCCCAAGGGTCTATTGCTGCCTCGGGCAAATTATGGTCGTTCTCCTGTGAATCTAGATTTTCGAATCCGACGCAAAACTGATACTTAATTGTAGCGTTCAGGGCCTCCTAATGACGACAGAACACTCAAATTGCGTCGAGATTCAATACATCGTCCTCAAGCCGACTTGTCTCCAAGGGGACCTAGCTGCCTCGAGCACCATATAGTCCGTCTCCTGTGAGTCTAGATTTCTTTTCCGACGCGAAACTGATAGTTAATTGTAACGTTCAGGGCCTCCTGATGACGATGGTACACTCAAATTGCATCGATGATCAATACATCGTCCTCCAGCCGACTTGTCTCCAAGGGGTATTACTGCCTCGGGCACCATATGGTCCAGCTCATGTGAGGCTAGATTTTCGAATCCGACGCAAAAATGATAGTTAATTCTAACGTTCAGTTCCTCCTAATGATGATGGAACACTCAAATTGCGTCGAGAGTCAATAATACATCCTCCTCCGCCGACTTGTCTACAAGCGGATATTGCTACCTCGGGCTCCATGTGGTCCGTTTCCTGTGAGTCTCGATTTTGGAATCCGACGCGAAACTGATAGTTAATTGTAACGTTTTGGGCCTCCTAATGACGGTGGAACACTCAAATTGCGTCGAGATTCAATACATCGGTCTGCAGCCGACTTGTCTCCAATTGTCTATTGCTGCCTCGGGCATCATATGGTCGTTCTCCTGCGAGTCTAGATTTTCGAATCCGACGCATGACTGATAGTTAATTGCAACGTTCAGCGCCCCCTAATGACGATGGAACACTCAAATTGCGTCGAGATTCAATACATCGGCCTGCAGCCGACTTGTCTCCAAATGTCTATTGCTGCCTCGGGCACCTTTTCTTCGTTCTCCAGTGAGTCTAGATTTTCGAATCCGACGCATAACTGATTGTTAATTGTAACGCTCAGCCCCTCCTAATGACGATGGAACACTCAAATTGCGTCGAGATTCAATACATCGTCCTTCAGCCGTCTTGTCTCCAAGAGTCTATTTTTGCCTCGGGCACCTTATGTTCGTTCTCCTGTGAGTCTAGATTTTCGAACCCGACGAAAAAATGATAGTGAATTGTAACGTTCAGCGCCTCCTAATGGCGATAGAAATCTCAAAATGCGTCGGGATTCAATACATCGTCCTCCAGCCGACTTGTATCCAAGGGGATATTGTTGTCTCGGGCACCAAATGGTCCGTCTCCTGTGAGTCTAGATTTTTGAATCCGACGCGAAACTGATAGTTAATTGTAACGTTCAGCGCCTCCTAATGACGATGGAACACTCAAATTGCGTCGAGATTCAATACAGTGTCCTTCAGCCGACTTGACTCCGAGAGTCTATTGCTGCCTCGGACACCTTATGGTCGTTCTCCTGTGAGTCTAGATTTTCGAATCCGACGCATAACTGATAGTTAATTGTGACGGTCAGGGCCTCCTAATGACGATGGAACACTCAAATTGCGTCGAGAATCAATACATCGGCCACCAGCAGACTTAACTCCAACGGTCTATTGCTGCCTCGGGCACCTTATGGGCGTTCTCCTGTGAGTCTATATTTTCGAATCCGACGCATAACTGATAGTTAATTGCAACGTTCAGCGCCTCCTAATGCCGATGGAACACTCAAATTGCGTAGAGATTCAATGCATCGGCCTCCAGAAGACTTGTCTCCAAATTTCTATTGCTGCCTCGGGCACCTTGTGGTCGTTCTCCTGTGAGTCTAGATTTTTCGAATCCGACGCATAACTAATAGTTAATTGTAAAGTTCAGGACCTCCTAATGACGATGGAACACTCAAATTGCGTTGAGATTCAATGCATCGTCCTCCAGCCGACTTCTCTCCATGGGGATATTCATGCCTCGGGCACCTTATTTTCGTTCTCCTGTGAGTCTAGATTTTCGAATCCGACGTGAAACTGATTGTTAATTGTAAAGTTCAGGACTTCCTAATGACGATAGAACACTCAAATTGCGTCAAGATTCAATACCTCGTCATTCAGCCGATTTGTCTCCAAGGGCCTATTGCTGCCTCGGGCACCTTATGGTCGTTCCCCTGTGAGTCTAGATTTTCGAATCCGACGCATAACTGATAGTTAATTGTGACGGTCAGGGCCTCCTAATGACGATGGAACACTCAAATTGCGTCGAGAATCAATACATCGGCCACCAGCAGACTTAACTCCAAGGGTCTATTGCTGCCTCGGGCACCTTATGGGCGTTCTCCTGTGAGTCTATATTTTCGAATCCGACGCATAACTGATAGTTAATTGCAACGTTCAGCGCCTCCTAATGCCGATGGAACACTCAAATTGCGTAGAGATTCAATACATCGGCCTCCAGAAGACTTGTCTCCAAGGGGATATTGCTGCCTCGGGCACCAAATGGTCCGTCTCCAGTGAGTCTGGATTTTCGAATCCGACGAAAAGCTGATAGTTAATTGTAACATTCAGGGCCTCCTAATGACGAAGGAACACTCAAATTTTGTCGTGATCCAATATATCGTCCTCCAGCCGACTTGTCTCCAAGGGTCTATTGCTGCCTCGGGCACCTTATGATCGTTCTCCTGTGAGTCTAGATTTTCGAACCCGACGAAAAAATGATAGTGAATTGTAACGTTCAGCGCCTCCTAATGGCGATAGAAATCTCAAAATGCATCGGGATTCAATACATCGTCCTCCAGCCGACTTGTATCCAAGGGGATATTGTTGTCTCGGGCACCAAATGGTCCGTCTCCTGTGAGTCTAGATTTTTGAATCCGACGCGAAACTGATAGTTAATTGTAACGTTCAGCGCCTCCTAATGACGATGGAACACTCAAATTGCGTCGAGATTCAATACAGTGTCCTTCAGCCGACTTGACTCCGAGAGTCTATTGCTGCCTCGGACACCTTATGGTCGTTCTCCTGTGAGTCTAGATTTTCGAATCCGACGCATAACTGATAGTTAATTGTGACGGTCAGGGCCTCCTAATGACGATGGAACACTCAAATTGCGTCGAGAATCAATACATCGGCCACCAGCAGACTTAACTCCAAGGGTCTATTGCTGCTTCGGGCACCTTATGGGCGTTCTCCTGTGAGTCTATATTTTCGAATCCGACGCATAACTGATAGTTAATTGCAACGTTCAGCGCCTCCTAATGCCGATGGAACACTCAAATTGCGTAGAGATTCAATACATCGGCCTCCAGAAGACTTGTCTCCAAATTTCTATTGCTGCCTCGGGCACCTTGTGGTCGTTCTCCTGTGAGTCTAGATTTTTCGAATCCGACGCATAACTAATAGTTAATTGTAAAGTTCAGGACCTCCTAATGACGATGGAACACTCAAATTGCGTTGAGATTCAATGCATCGTCCTCCAGCCGACTTCTCTCCATGGGGATATTCATGCCTCGGGCACCTTATTTTCGTTCTCCTGTGAGTCTAGATTTTCGAATCCGACGTGAAACTGATTGTTAATTGTAAAGTTCAGGACTTCCTAATGACGATAGAACACTCAAATTGCGTCAAGATTCAATACCTCGTCATTCAGCCGATTTGTCTCCAAGGGCCTATTGCTGCCTCGGGCACCTTATGGTCGTTCCCCTGTGAGTCTAGATTTTAGAATCCAACGCAAAACTGATAGTTAATTGTAATGTTCAGGGCCTCCTAATGACGATGGAACACTTAAATTGCGTCGAGATTCAATACATCGGCCTCCAAACGACTTGTCTCCAAGGGGACATTGCTGCCTCGGGCACCATATGGTCCGTCTCCTGTGAGTCTAGATTTTCGTTTCCGACGCGAAACTGATAGTTAATTGTAACGTTCAGGGCCTCCTAATGACGATGGAACACTCAAATTGCATCGAGACTCAATACATCGTCCCCCAGCCGACTTGTCTCCAAGGGGTATTACTGCCTCGGGCACCATATGGTCCATCTCATGTGAGTCTAGATTTTCGAATCCGACGCAAAAATGATAGTTAATTATAACGTTCAGTTTCTCCTAATGACGATGGAACACTTAAATTGCGTAGAGATTCAATACATCGGCCTCCAGAAGTCTTGTCTTTAAACTTCTGTTGCTGCGTCGGGCACCTTTTGTTCGTTCTCCAGTGAGTCTAGATTTTCGAATCCGACGCATAACTGATTGTTAATTGTAACGCTCAGCGCCTCCTAATGACGATGGAACACTCAAATTGCGTCGAGATTCAATACATCGTCCTCCAGCCGACTGTTTCCAAGGAGATATTGCCGCCCCGGGCACCATATTCTCCGTCTCCTGTGACTCTAGATTTTCGAATCCGACGCGAAACTGATAGTTAATTGTAACGTTCAGTGCCTCCTAATGACGATGGGACACTCATATTGCGTCGATATTTAATACATCGTCCTTCAGCAGACTTGTCTCCAAGAGCCTATTGCTGCCTCGGGCACCTTATGGTCGTTCTCCTGTGAGTCTAGACTTTCGAATCCGACGCAAAACAGATAGTTAATTGTATCATTCAAGACCTCCAAATGACGATGGAACACTCAAATTGCGTCGAGATTCAATATATCGTCCTTCAGCCGTCTTGTGTCCAAGAGTCTATTTTTGCCTCGGGCACCTTATGTTCGTTCTCCTGTGAGTCTAGATTTTCGAATCCGACGCAAAACTTATAGTTAATTGTAATGTTCAGGGCCTCCTAATGACGATGGAACACTCAAATTGCGTCGAGATTCAATCCATCGGCCTCCAGCCGACTTGTCTCCAAGGGGATATTGCTGCCTCGGGCACCATTTGGTCCGTCTCCTGTGAGTCTAGATTTTCGAATCCGACGCGAAACTGATAGCTAATTGTAACGTTCAGGGCCTCCTAATGACGATGGATCACTCAAATATCGTCGAGATTCAATACATCGTCCTTCAGCCGACTTGTCTCCAATAGTCCATTGCTGCCTCGGGCTCCTTATGGTCGTACTCCTGTGAGTTTAGATTTTCGAATCCGACGCAAAACGTATAGTTAATTGTAATGTTCAGGGCCTCCTAATGACGATGGAACACGCAAATTGCGTCGAGATTCAATCCATCGGCCTCCAGCCGACTTGTCTCCAAGGGGATATTGCTGCCTCGGGCACCAAATGGTCCGTCTCCAGTGAGTCTAGATTTTCGAATCCGACGAAAAACTGATAGTTAATTGTAACATTCAGGGCCTCCTAATGACGAAGGAACACTCAAATTTTGTCGTGATCCAATATATCGTCCTCCAGCCGACTTGTCTCCAAGGGTCTATTGCTGCCTCGGGCACCTTATGATCGTTCTCCTGTGAGTCTAGATTTTCGAACCCGACGCAAAAATGATAGTGAATTGGAACGTTCAGCGCCTCCTAATGGCGATAGAAATCTCAAAATGCGTCGGGATTCAATACATCGTCCTCCAGCCGACTTGTCTCCAAAGGTATATTCTGAGTCGGGCACCAAATGGTACGTCTCCTGTGAGTCTAGATTTTTGAATCCGACGCGAAACTGATAGTTTATTGTAGCGTTCAGGGCCTCCTAGTGACGATGGAACACTCAAATTGCGACGAGATTCAATACATCGTCCTTCAGCCGACTTGTCTCCAATAGTCCATTGCTGCCTCGGACACCTTATGGTCGTTCTCCTGTTAGTCTAGATTTTCGAATCCGACGCATAACTGATAGTTAATTGTGACGGTCAGGGCCTCCTAATGACGATGGAACACTCAAATTGCGTCGAGATTCAATACATCGGCCTCCAGAAGACTTGTCTCCAAATTTCGATTGCTGCCTCGGGCACCTTGTGGTCGTTCTCCTGTGAGTCTAGATTTTTCGAATCCGACGCATAACTAATAGTTAATTGTAAAGTTCAGGACCTCCTAATGACGATGGAACACTCAAATTGCGTTGAGATTCAATACATCGTCCTCCAGCCGACTTCTCTCCATGGGGATATTCATGCCTCGGGCACCTTATGTTCATTCTCCTGTGAGTCTAGATTTTCGAATCCGACGTGAAACTGATTGTTAATTGTAAAGTTCAGGACTTCCTAATGACGATAGAACACTCAAATTGCGTCAAGATTCAATACCTCGTCATTCAGCCGATTTGTCTCCAAGGGCCTATTGCTGCCTCGGGCACCTTATGGTCGTTCCCCTGTGAGTCTAGATTTTAGAATCCAACGCAAAACTGATAGTTAATTGTAATGTTCAGGGCCTCCTAATGACGATGGAACACTTAAATTGCGTCGAGATTCAATACATCGTCCTCCAGCCGACTGTCTCCAAGGAGATATTGCCGCCCCGGGCACCATATTCTCCGTCTCCTGTGACTCTAGATTTTCGAATCCGACGCGAAACTGATAGTTAATTGTAACGTTCAGGGCCTCCTAATGACGATGGAACACTCAAATTGCGTCGATATTTAATACATCGTCCTTCAGCCGACTTGTCTCCAAAAGACTATTGCTGCCTCGGGCACCTTATGGTCGTTCTCCTGTGAGTCTAGACTTTCGAATCCGACGCAAAACAGATAGGTAATTGTATCGTTCAAGACCTCCAAATGACGATGGAACACTCAAATTGCGTCGAGATTCAATACATCGTCCTCCAGCCGACTTGTCTCCAAGCGGATATTGCTGCCTAGTTCTCCTTATGGTCGCTCTCCTGTGAGTCTAGATTTTCGAATCCGACGCGAAACTGATTGTTAATTGTAACGTTCAGGGCTTCCTAATGACGATGCAACACTCAAATTGCCTCGAGATTCAATTCATCGTCCTTCAGCCGACTTGTCTCCAAGGGTCTATTGCTGCCTCGGGCACCTTATGATCGTTCTCCTGTAAGTCTAGATTTTCTAATCCGACGCAAAACTGATTGTTAATTGTAACGTTCAGGGCCTCCTAATGACGATGGAACACTCAAATTGCATCGAGATTCAGTACATCGTCCTCCAGCCGACTTGTATCCGAGGGGATATTGTTGTCTCGGGCACCATATGATCCTTCTCCTGTAAGTAGATTTTCGAATCCGACGCAAAAATGATAATTAATTGTAACGTTCAGGGCCTCCTAATGACGATGGAACACTCAAATTGCGTTGAGATTCAATACATCGTCCTCCAGCCGACTTGTCTCCAAGGGAATTTTGCTGCCTCGGGCAGCACTTGGTCCGACTCCGGTGATTCTACGTTTTCGAATCCGACGCAAAACTGATAGTTAATTGTAATGTTCAGGGCCTCCTAATGACGATGGAGCATTCAAATTGCGTCGCGATTCAATACATCGTCCTCCAGCGGACTGGTCTCCAAGGGGATATTGCTGCCTCGGGCACCTTATGGTCAGTCTCCAGTGAGTCCAGATTTTTGAATCCGACGCGAAACTGATAGTTAATTGTAGCGTTCAGGGCGTCCTAATGACGATGGAACACTCAAATTGCGTCGAGATTCTATACATCGTCCTCCAGCCGACTTATCTCTAAGGGGATATCGCTGCCTCGGGCACCACATGGTCCGTCTCCGGTGATCCCACGTTTTCGAATTCGACGCAAAACTGATAGTTAATTGTAACGTTCAGAGCCTCCTAATGACGATGTAGCGTCGCGATACAAAACATCGTCCTCCAGCGGACTGGTCTCCAAGAGGATATTTCTGACTCGGGCACCTTATGGTCGTTCTCCTGTGAGTCTAGATTTTCGAATCCGACGCAAAAACAGATAGTTAATTGTAACGTTCATGGACTCCTAATGACGAAGGAACACTCAAATTGCGTAGAGATTCAATACATAGTCCTCCAGGCGATTTGTCTCCATGGGGATATTGCTGCCTCGGGCTCCTTATGGTCGCACTCCTGTGAGTCTAGATTTTAGAATCCGACGCGAAACTGATTGTTAATTGTAACGTTCAGGGTTTCCTAATGACGATGGATCACTCAAATTGCGTCGAGAATCAATACATCGGCCTCCAGCCGACTTATCTCCAAGGGGATATTGCTGCCTCGGGCACCATATGGTCCGTCTCCTGTGAGTCTAGATTTTCGAATCCGACGCAAAAATGATAGTTAATTGTAACGATCAGCGCCTCCTAATGACGATGGAACACTCAAATTGCGTCGAGAGTAGATACAACGACCTCCAGCCGACTTGTCAACAAGGGGATATTGCTGCCTCGGGCTCCATGTGGTCCGTCTCCTGTGAGTCTAGATTTTCGAATCCGACGCGAAACTGATAGTTAATTATAACGTTCAGGGCCTCCTAATGACGATGGAACACTCAAATTGCGTCGAGATTCAATACATCGTCATTCAGCCGACTTGTCTCCAAGAGTCTATTGCTGCCTCGGGCACATTATGTTCGTTCTCCTGTGAGTCTAGATTTTCGAATCCGACGCAAAACAGGTAGTTAATTGTAACGTTCAGGGCGTCCTAATGACGATGGAACACTCAAATTGCGTCGAGATTCACTACATCGTCCTCCAGCCGACTTGTCTCCAAGGGAATATCGCTGCCTCGGGCACCACATGGTCCGTCTCCATGATTCTACGTTTTCGAATTCGACGCAAAACTGATAGTTAATTGTAACGTTCAGGGCCTCCTAATGACGATGGAGCGTCGCAATTCAAAACATTGTCCTCCGGCGGACTGGTCTCCAGGAGGGTATTTCTGAATCGGGCACCTTATGGTCCGTCTCCAGTGAGTCGAGATTTTCGAATCCGACGAAAAACTGATAGTTAATTGTAACAGTCAGGGCCTCCTAATGACGATGGAACACTCAAATTGCGTCGAGATTCAATACATCGGCATTCAGCCGATTTGTCTCCAAGGGTCTATTGCTGCCTTGGGCACCTTGTGGTCGAACCCCTGTGAGTCTAGATTTTAGAATCCGACGCAAAACTGATAGTTAATTGTAATGTTCAGGGCCTCCTAATGACGATGGAACACTCATATTTTGTCGTGATTCAATATATCGCCCTGCAGCCGACTTGTCTCCAAGGGTCTATTGCTGCCTCGGGCACCTTATGATCGTTCTTCTGTGAGTCTAGATTTTCGAACCCGACGCAAAAATGATAGTGAATTGTAACGTTCAACGCCTCCTAATGACGATGGAACACTCAAATTGCGTCGAGATTCAATACAGTGTCCTTCAGCTGACTTGACTCCGAGAGTCTATTGCTGCCTCGGACACCTTATCGTCGTTCTCCTGTGAGTCTAGATTTTCGAATCCGACGCATAACTGATAGTTAATTGTGACGGTTAGGGCCTCCTAATGACGATGGAACACTCAAATTGCGTCGAGATTCGATACATCGGCCACCAGCAGACTTGACTCCAAGGGTCTATTGCTGCCTCGGGCACCTTATGGGCGTTCTCCTGTGAGTCTATATTTTCGAATCCGACGCATAACTGATAGTTAATTGCAACGTTCAGCCCCTCCTAATGCCGATGGAACACTCAAATTGCGTAGAGATTCAATACATCGGCCTCCAGAAGACTTGTCTCCAAATTTCTATTGCTGCCTCGGGCACCTTGTGGTCGTTCTTCTGTGAGTCTAGATTTTTCGAATCCGACGCATAACTAATAGTTAATTGTAAAGTTCAGGACCTCCTAATGACGATGGAACACTCAAATTGCGTTGAGATTCAATACATCGTCCTCTAGCCGACTTCTCTCCTTGGGGATATTCATGCCTCGGGCACCTTATGGTCGTTCTCCTGTGAGTCTAGATTATTGAATCCGACGTGAAACTGATTGTTAATTGTAAAGTTCAGGACTTCCTAATGACGATAGACCACTCAAATTGCGTCAAGATTCAATACCTCGTCATTCAGCCGATTTGTCTCCAAGGGCCTATTGCTGCCTCGGGCACCTTATGGTCGTTCCCCTGTGAGTCTAGATTCTAGAATCCAACGCAAAACTGATAGTTAATTTTAATGTTCAGGGTCTCCTAATGACGATGGAACACTTAAATTGCGTCGAGATTCAATACATCGGCCTCCAGCCGACTTGTCTCCAAGGGGACATTGCTGCCTCGGGCACCATATGGTCCGTCTCCTGTGAGTCTAGATTTTCGTTTCCGACGCGAATCTGATAGTTAATTGTAACGTTCAGGACCTCCAAATGACGATGGAACACTCAAATTGCGTCGAGAGTCAATACATCGGCCTCGAGCCGATTTGTCTCCTGGGCTCTATTGCTGCCTCGGGCACCTTATTGTCCGTCTTCAGTGAGTCTAGATTTTCGAATCCGACGAAAAAGTGATAGTTAATTGTACCATTCAGGGCCTCCTAATGACGATGGAACACTCACATTTTGTCGTGATCCAATATATCGCCCTCCAGCCGACTTGTCTCCAAGGGTCTATTGCTGCCTCGGGCACCTTATGATCGTTCTCCTGTTAGTCTAGACTCTCGAACCCGACGCAAAAATGATAGTGAATTGTAAGGTTCAGCGCCTCCTAATGGCGATAGAACACTCAAAATTCGTCGAGATTCAATACATCGTCCTTCAGCCGACTTGACTCCTAGAGTCTATTGCTGCCTCGGACACCTTATGGTCGTTCTCCTGTGAGTCTAGATTTTCGAATCCGACGCATAACTGATGGTTAATTGTGACGTTCAGGGCCACCTAATGACGATGGACCACTCAAATTGCGTCGAGATTCAATACATCGGCCACCAGCCGACTTGTCTCGAAGGGTCTATTGCTGCCTGGGGCACCTTATGGGCGTTCTCCTGTGAGTCTAGATTTTCCAATCCGACGCATAACTGATAGTTAATTGCAACGTACAGCGCCTCCTAATGACGATGGAACACTCAAATTGCATAGAGATTCAATACATCGGCCTCCAGAAGACTTGTCTCCAAATTTCTATTGCTGGCTCGGGCACCTTGTGGTCGTTCTCCTGAGAGTCTAGATTTTTCGAATCCCACGCATAACTAATAGTTAATTATAAAGTTGAGGACCTCCTAATGACGATGGAACACTGAAATTGCGTTGAGATTCAATACATAGTCCTCCAGCCGACTTCTCTCCATGGGGATATTGCCGCCTCGGGCACCATATGGTCCGTCTCCTGAGAGTCTAGATTTTCGAATCCGACGCAAAAATGATAGCTAATTGTAACGTTCAGGGCCTCCTAATGACGATGGATCACTCCAATTGCGTCGAGATTCAATACATCGTCCTTCAGCCGACTTGTCTCCAAGAGTCCATTAGTGCCTCGGGCACCTTATGGTCGTTATCCTGTGAATCTAGATTTTCGAATCCGACGCAAAAATGATAGCTAATTGTAACGTTAAGGGCTTCCTAATGACGATGGAACACTCAAATTGCGTCGAGATTCAATACCTCGTCATTCAGCCGATTTGTCTCCAAGGGTCTATTGCTGCCTTGGGCACCTTGTGGTCGAACCCCTGTGAGTCTAGATTTTAGAATCCGACGCAAAACTGATAGTTAATTGTAATGTTCAGGGCCTCCTAATGACGATGGAACACTCAAATTGCGTCGAGATTCAATCCATCGGCCTCCAGCCGACTTCTCTCCAAGGGGATATTGCCGCCTCGGGCACCATATGGTCCGTCTCCTGAGAGTCTAGATTTTCGAATCCGACGCAAAAATGATAGCTAATTGTAACGTTCAGGGCCTCCTAATGACGATGGATCACTCCAATTGCGTCGAGATTCAATACATCGTCCTTCAGCCGACTTGTCTCCAAGAGTCCATTAGTGCCTCGGGCACCTTATGGTCGTTATCCTGTGAATCTAGATTTTCGAATCCGACGCAAAACAGATAGTTACTTGTAACGTTCAGGACCTCCCAATGACGATGGAACACTCAAATTGCGTCGAGATTCAATACATCGGCCACGAGCCGACTTGTCCCCTAGGGTCTATTGCTGCCTCGGGCACCTTATGGTCCGTCTCCAGTGAGTCTAGAATTTCGAATCTGACGAAAAACTGATAGTTAATTGTAACATTCAGGGCTTCCTAATAACGATGGAGCACTCAAATTTTGTCGTGATTAAATATATCGCCCTCCAGCCGACTTGTCTCCAAGGGTCTATTGCTGCCTCGGTCACCTTATGATCGTTCTCCTGTGAGTCTAGATTTTCGAACCCGACGCAAAAATGATAGTGAATTGTAACGTTCAGCGCCTCCTAATGACGATAGAACACTCAAATTGCGTCGAGATTCAATACACCGTCCTCCAGCCGACTTTTATCCAGGGGGATATTGATGTCTCGGGCACCATATGTACCTTCTCCTGTAAGTATATTCTCGGATCCGACGCTAAATTAAAAATTAATTGTAATGTTCAGCGCCTCCTAATGACGACGGAGCACTCAAATTGCGTCGCGATTTAATACATCGTCCTCTAGCGGACTGGTCTCCAAGGGGATATTGCTGCTTCGGACACCTTATGATTCGTCTCCAGTGAGTCTAGATTTGCGAATCCGACGAAAAACTGATAGTTAATTGTAACAATCAGGGCCTCCTAGTTAAGATGGAACACTCAGATTGTGTCGCGATCCAATGCATCGTCCTAGTGCCGACTTGTCTCCAAGGGTCTATTGCTGCCTCGGGCACCTTATGGTTTTTCCCCTGTGAATCTAGATTTTGGAATCCGACGCAAAACAGATAGTTAATTGTAACGTTCAACGCCTCCTAATGACGATGGAACACTCAAATTGCGTCGAGATTCAATACAGTGTCCTTCAGCCGACTTGACTCCGAGAGTCTATTGCTGCCTCGGACACCTTATCGTCGTTCTCCTGTGAGTCTAGATTTTCGAATCCGACGCATAACTGATAGTTAATTGTGACGGTTAGGGCCTCCTAATGACGATGGAACACTCAAATTGCGTCGAGATTCAATACATCGGCCACCAGCAGACTTGACTCCAAGGGTCTATTGCTGCCTCGGGCACCTTATGGGCGTTCTCCAGTGAGTCTATATTTTCGAATCCGACGCATAACTGATAGTTAATTGCAACGTTCAGCCCCTCCTAATGCCGATGGAACACTCAAATTGCGTAGAGATTCAATACATCGGCCTCCAGAAGACTTGTCTCCAAATTTCTATTGCTGCCTCGGGCACCTTGTGGTCGTTCTCTTGTGAGTCCAGATTTTTCGAATCCGACGCATACCTAATAGTTAATTGTAAAGTTCAGGACCTCCTAATGACGCTGGAACACTCAAATTGCGAAGAGATTCAATACATCGTCCTCTAGCCGACTTCTCTCCTTGGGGATATTCATGCCTCGGGCACCTTATGGTCGTTCTCCTGTGAGTCTAGATTTTCGAATCCGACGTGAAACTGATTGTTAATTGTAAAGTTCAGGACTTCCTAATGACGATAGACCACTCAAATTGCGTCAAGATTCAATACCTCGTCATTCAGCCGATTTGTCTCCAAGGGCCTATTGCTGCCTCGGGCACCTTATGGTCGTTCCCCTGTGAGTCTAGATTCTAGAATCCAACGCAAAACTGATAGTTAATTGTAATGTTCAGGGTCTCCTAATGACGATGGAACACTTAAATTGCGTCGAGATTCAATACATCGGCCTCCAGCCGACTTGTCTCCAAGGGGACATTGCTGCCTCGGGCACCATATGGTCCGTCTCCTGTGAGTCTAGATTTTCGTTTCCGACGCGAATCTGATAGTTAATTGTAACGTTCAGGACCTCCAAATGACGATGGAACACTCAAATTGCGTCGAGAGTCAATACATCGGCCTCGAGCCGATTTGTCTCCTGGGCTCTATTGCTGCCTCGGGCACCTTATTGTCCGTCTTCAGTGAGTCTAGATTTTCGAATCCGACGAAAAAGTGATAGTTAATTGTACCATTCAGGGCCTCCTAATGACGATGGAACACTCACATTTTGTCGTGATCCAATATATCGCCCTCCAGCCGACTTGTCTCCAAGGGTCTATTGCTGCCTCGGGCACCTTATGATCGTTCTCCTGTGAGTCTAGACTCTCGAACCCGACGCAAAAATGATAGTGAATTGTAAGGTTCAGCGCCTCCTAATGGCGATAGAACACTCAAAATTCGTCGAGATTCAATACATCGTCCTTCAGCCGACTTGACTCCTAGAGTCTATTGCTGCCTCGGACACCTTATGGTCGTTCTCCTGTGAGTCTAGATTTTCGAATCCGACGCATAACTGATGGTTAATTGTGACGTTCAGGGCCACCTAATGACGATGGACCACTCAAATTGCGTCGAGATTCAATACATCGGCCACCAGCCGACTTGTCTCGAAGGGTTTATTGCTGCCTGGGGCACCTTATGGGCGTTCTCCTGTGAGTCTAGATTTTCCAATCCGACGCATAACTGATAGTTAATTGCAACGTTCAGCGCCTCCTAATGACGATGGAACACTCAAATTGCATAGAGATTCAATACATCGGCCTCCAGAAGACTTGTCTCCAAATTTCTATTGCTTGCTCGGGCACCTTGTGGTCGTTCTCCTGAGAGTCTAGATTTTTCGAATCCCACGCATAACTAATAGTTAATTGTAAAGTTGAGGACCTCCTAATGACGATGGAACACTCAAATTGCGTTGAGATTCAATACATCGTCCTCCAGCCGACTTCTCTCCATGGGGATATTCATGAATCGGGCACCTTATGGTCGTTCTCCTGTGAGTCTAGATTTTCGAATCCGACGCGAAACTGATTGTTAATTGTAAAGTTCAGGGCTTCCTAATGACGATGGAACACTCAAATTGCGTCGAGATTCAATACCTCGTCATTCAGCCGATTTGTCTCCAAGGGCCTATTGCTGCCTCGGGCACCTGATGGACGTTCCCCTGTGAGTCTAGATTTTCGAATCCGACGCAAAAATGATAGTTAATTCTAACGTTCAGTTCCTCCTAATGATGATGGAACACTCAAATTGCGTCGAGAGTCAATAATACATCCTCCTCCGCCGTCTTGTCTACAAGCGGATATTGCTACCTCGGGCGCCATGTGGTCCGTTTCCTGTGAGTCTCGATTTTGGAATCCGACGCGAAACTGATAGTTAATTGTAACGTTCTGGGCCGCCTAATGACAATGGAACACTCAAATTTCGTCGAGATGCAATACATCGGTCTGCAGCCGACTTGTCTCCAATTGTCTATTGCTGCCTCGGGCATCTTATGGTCGTTCTCCTGAGAGTCTAGATTTTCGAATTCGACGCACGACTGATAGTTAATTGCAACGTTCAGCGCCCCCTAATGACCATGGAACACTAAAATTGCGTCGAGATTCAATACATCGGCCTCCAGCCGACTTGTCTAAAAGCGGTCATTGCTGCCTCGGGCTCCTTATGGTCGCTCTCCTGTGAGTCTAGATTTTCGAATCCGACGCAAAACTGATTGTTAATTGTAACGTTCAGGGCTTCCTAATGACGATGCAACACTCAAATTGCGTCGAGATTCAATTCATCGTCCTTCAGCCGACTTGTCTCCAAGGGTCTATTGCTGCCTCGGGCACCTTATGATCGTTCTCCTGTGAGTCTAGATTTTCTAATCCGGCGCAAGACTGATTGTTAATTGTAACGTTCGGGGCCTCCTAATGACGATGGAACACTCAAATTGCATCGAGATTGAATACATCGTCCTCCAGCCGACTTGTATCCAAGGGGATATTGTTGTCTCGGGCACCATATGATCCTTCTCCTGTGAGTAGGTTTTCGAATCTGACGCAAAAATGGTAATTAATTGTAACGTTCAGGGCCTCCTAATGACGATGGAACACTCAAATTGCGTCGAGATTCAATACATGGGCCTCGAGCCGACTTGTCTCCAAGGGTCTATTGCTGCCTCGGGCACCTTATGGTCGTTCTCCTGTGAGTCTAGATTTTCGAATCCGACGCAAAACAGATAGTTAATTGTAACGTTCATGGCCTCCTAATGACGAAGGAACACTCAAATTGCGTCGAGATTCACTACATCGTCCTCCAGCCGACTTGTCTCCAAGGGGATTTCGCTGCCTCGGGCAGCACTTGATAGGTCTCCGGTGATTCTACGTTTTCGAATCCAACGCAAAACTGATAGTTAATTGTAACGTTCAGGGCCTCCTAGTGACGATGGATCATTCAAATTGCGTCGCGATTCAATACATCGTCCTCCAGCGGACTGGTCTCCAAGGGGATATTGCTGCCTTGGGCACCTTATGGTCCGTCTCCAGTGAGTCTAGATTTTCGAATCCGACGCATAACTGATAGTTAATTACAACGTTCAGCGCCTCCTAATGACGATGGAACACTCAAATTGCATAGAGATTCAATACATCGGCCACCAGCCGACTTGTCTCGTAGGGTGTATTGCTGCCTGGGGCACCTTATGGGCGTTCTCCTGTGAGTCTAGATTTTCCAATCCGACGCATAACTGATAGTTAATTACAACGTTCAGCGCCTCCTAATGACGATGGAACACTCAAATTGCATAGAGATTCAATACATCGGCCTCCAGAAGACTTGTCTCCAAACGTATATTCTGCCTCGGGCACCAAATGGTCCGTCTCCTGTGAGTCTAAATTTTTGAATCCGACGAGAAACTGATAGTTAATTGTAGCGTTCAGGGCCTCCTAATGACGATGGAACACTCAAATTGCGACGAGATTCTATACATCGTCCTTCAGCCGACTTGACTCCTAGAGTCTATTGCTGCCTCGGACACCTTATGGTCGTTCTCCTGTGAGTCTAGATTTTCGAATCCGACGCATAACTGATGGTTAATTGTGACGTTCAGGGCCACCTAATGACGATGGACCACTCAAATTGCGTCGAGATTCAATACATCGGCCATCAGCCGACTTGTCTCGTAGGGTCTATTGCTGCCTGGGGCACCTTATGGGCGTTCTCCTGTGAGTCTAGATTTTCCAATCCGACGCATAACTGATAGTTAATTACAACGTTCAGCGCCTCCTAATGACGATGGAACACTCAAATTGCATAGAGATTCAATACATCGGCCTCCAGAAGACTTGTCTCCAAATTTCTATTGCTGCCTCGGGCACCTTGTGGTCGTTCTCCTGTGAGTCTAGATTTTTCGAATCCGACGCATAACTAATAGTTTATTGTAAAGTTCAGGACCTCCTAATGACGATGGAACACTCAAATTGCGTTGAGATTCAATACATCGTCCTCCAGCCGACTTCTCTCCATGGGGATATTCATGCCTCAGGCACCTTATGGTCGTTCTCCTGTGAGTCTAGATTTTCGAATCCGACGCATAACTGATAGTTAATTACAACGTTCAGCGCCTCCTAATGACGATGGAACACTCAAATTGCATAGAGATTCAATACATCGGCCACTAGCCGACTTGTCTCGTAGGGTGTATTGCTGCCTGGGGCACCTTATGGGCGTTCTCCTGTGAGTCTAGATTTTCCAATCCGACGCATAACTGATAGTTAATTACAACGTTCAGCGCCTCCTAATGACGATGGAACACTCAAATTGCATAGAGATTCAATACATCGGCCTCCAGAAGACTTGTCTCCAAATTTCTATTGCTGCCTCGGGCACCTTGTGGTCGTTCTCCTGTGAGTCTAGATTTTTCGAATCCGACGCATAACTGATTGTTAATTGTAAAGTTCAGGGCTTCCTAATGACGATGGAACACTCAAATTGCGTCGAGATTCAATACATCGTCATTCAGCCGATTTGTCTCCAAGGGCCTGTTGCTGCCTCGGGCACCTGATGGTCGTTCCCCTGTGAGTCTAGATTTTCGAATCCGACGCAAAAATGATAGTTAATTCTAACGTTCAGTTCCTCCTAATGATGATGGAACACTCAAATTGCGTCGAGAATCAATAATACATCCTCCTCCGCCGACTTGTCTACAAGCGGATATTGCTACCTCGGGCGCCATGTGGTCCGTTTCCTGTGAGTCTCGATTTTGGAATCCGACGCGAAACTGATAGTTAATTGTAACGTTCTGGGCCGCCTAATGACGATGGAACACTCAAATTTCGTCGAGATTCAATACATCGGTCTGCAGCCGACTTGTCTCCAATTGTCTATTGCTGCCTCGGGCATCTTATGGTCGTTCTCCTGTGAGTCTAGATTTTCGAATTCGACGCATGACTGATAGTTAATTGCAACGTTCAGCGCCCCCTAATGACGATGGAACACTCAAATTGCGTCGAGATTCAATACATCGGCCTCCAGCCGACCTGTCTCCAAATGTCTATTGCTGCCTCGGGTACCTTTTGTTCGTTCTCCAGTGAGTCTAGATTTTCGAATCCGACGCATAACTGGTTGTTAATTGTAACGCTCACCGCCTCCTAATGACGATGGAACACTCAAATTGCGTCGAGATTCAATACATCGTCCTCCAGCCGACTTGTCTTCAAGGGGATATTGCTGCCCCGGGCACCATATTCTCCGTCTCCTGTGACTCTAGATTTTCCAATCCGACGCGAAACTGATAGTTAATTGTAACGTTCAGGGCCTCCTAATGACGATGGAACACTCAAATTGCGTCGAGATTCAATACATCGTCCTCCAGCCGACTTGTCTCCAAGCGGATATTGCTGCCTCGGGCTCCTTATGGTCGCTCTCCTGTGAGTCTAGATTTTCGAATCCGACGCGAAACTGATTGTTAATAGTAACGTTCAGGGCTTCCTAATGACGATGCAACACTCAAATTGCGTCGAGATTCAATTCATCGTCCTTCAGCCGACTTGTCTCCAAGGGTCTATTGCTGCCTCGGGCACCTTATGGTCGTTCTTCTGTGAGTCTAGATTTTCGAATCCGACGCCAAACAGATAGTTAATTGTAACGTTCATGGCCTCCTAATGACGAAGGAACACTCAAATTGCGTCGAGATTCACTACATCGTCCTCCAGCTGACTTGTCTCCAAGGGGATTTCGCTGCCTCGGGCAGCACTTGGTCCGTCTCCGGTGATTCTACGTTTTCGAATCCGACGCAAAACTGATAGTTAATTGTAACGTTCAGGGCCTCCTAGTGACGATGGAGCATTCAAATTGCGTCGCGATAAAATACATCGTCCTCCAGCGGACTGGTCTCCAAGGGGATATTGCTGCCTCGGGAACCTTATGGTCCGTCTCCAGTGAGTCTAGATTTTTGAATCCGACGCGAAACTGATAGTTAATTGTAGCGTTCAGGGCGTCCTAATGACGATGGAACACTCAAATTGCGTCGAGATTCTATACATCGTCCTTCAGCCGACTTGTCTCCAAGAGTCTATTGCTGCCTCGGGCACCTTATGTTCGAACTCCAGTGAGTCTAGATTTTCGAATTCGACGCAAAACAGATAGTTAATTGTAACGTTCATGGCCTCCTAATGTCGAAGGAACACTCAAATTGGGTCGAGATTCACTACATCGTCCTCCAGCCGACTTATCTCTAAGGGGAATCGCTGCGTCGGGCACCACATGGTATGTCTCCGGTGATCCAACGTTTTCGAATTCGACGCAAAACTGATAGTTAATTGTAACGTTCAGGGCCTCCTAATGACGATGTAGCGTAGCGATTCAAAACATCGTCCTCCAGCGGACTGGTCTCCAAGGGGATATTTCTGACTCGGGCACCTTATGATTCGTCTCCAGTAAGTCTAGATTTTTCAATCCGACGAAAAACTGATAGTTAATTGTAACAATCAGGGCCTCCTAGTTACGATGGAACACTTAAATTGTGTCGCGATCCAATACATCGTCCTCCAGCCGACTTGTCTCCAAGGGTCTATTGCTGCCTCGGGCACCATATGGTCGTTCCCCTGTGAGTCTAGATTTTAGAATCGACGCAAAACAGTTAATTGTAACGTTCAGGGCCTCCTAAGACGATGGAACACTCAAATTGCGTCGAGATTCAATACATAGTCCTCCAGGCGATTTGTCTCCATGGGGATATTGCTGCCTCGGGCTCCTTATAGTCGCTCTCCTGTGAGTCTAGATTTTAGAATCCGACGCGAAACTGATTGTTAATTGTAGCGTTCAGGGTTTCCTAATGACGATGGATCACTCAAATTGCGTCGAGAATCAATACATCGGCCTCCAGCCGACTTATCTCCAAGGGGATATTGCTGCCTCGGGCACCATATGGTCCGTCTCCTGTGAGTCTAAATTTTCGAATCCGACGCAAAAATGATAGTTAATTGTAACGATCAGCGCCTCCTAATGACGATGGAACACTCAAATTGCGTCGAGAGTAGATACAACGACCTCCAGCCGACTTGTCAACAAGGGGATATTGCTGCCTCGGGCTCCATGTGGTCCGTCTCCTGTGAGTCTAGAATTTCGAATCCGACGCGAAACTAATAGTTAATTGTAACGTTCAGGGCCTCCTAATGACGATGGAACACTCAAATTGCGTCTAGATTCAATACATCGTCATTCAGCCGACTTGTCTCCAAGAGTCTATTGCTGCCTCGGGCACATTATGTTCGTTCTCCTGTGAGTCTAGATCTTCGAATCCGACGCAAAACAGTTAGTTAGTTGTAACGTTCAGGTCCTCCTAATGACGATGGAACACTGAAATTGCGTCGAGATTCAATACATGGGCCTCAAGCCGACTTGTCTCCAAGGGTCTATTGCTGCCTCGGGCACCTTATGGTCGTTCCCCTGTGAGTCTAGATTTTCTAATCCGACGCAAAACAGATAGTTAATTGTAACGTTCATGGACTCCTAATGACGAAGGAACACTCAAATTGCGTCGAGATTCACTACATCGTCCTCCAGCCGACTTGTCTCCAAGGGGATATCGCTGCCTCGGGCACCACATGGTCCGTCTCCGGTGATTCTACGTTTTCGAATTCGACGCAAAACTGATAGTTAATTGTAACGTTCAGGGCCTCCTCATGACGATGGAGCGTCGCGATTCAAAACATTGTCCTCCGGCGGACTGGTCTCCAAGAGGTTATTTCTGACTCGGGCACCTTATGGTCCGTCTCCAGTGAGTCTAGATTTTAGAATCCGACGCAAAACAGATAGTTAATTGTAACGTTCAGGGCCTCCTAATGACGAAGGAACACTCAAATTGCGTCGAGTTTCACTACATCGTCATCCAGGCAACTTGTCTCCAAGAGGATATCGCAGCCTCGGGCACCACTTGGTCCGTCTCCGGTGATTCTACGTTTTCGAATCCGACGAAAAACAGAAAGTTAATTATAACGTTCAGGGCCTCCTAATGACGATGGAGCACTCAAATTGCGTCGCGATTCAATACATCGTCCTCCAGCGGACTGGTTTCCAAGGGGATATTGCTGCTTCGGACACCTTATGATTCGTCTCCAGTGAGTCTAGTTTTTCGAATCCGACGAAAAACTGATAGTTAATTGTAGCAATCAGGGCCACCTAGTTAAGATGGAACACTCAGATTGTGTCGCGATCCAATGCATCGTCCTAGTGCCGACTTGTCTCCAAGGGTCTATTGCTGCCTCGGGCACCTTATGGTCGTTCTCCTGTGAGTCTAGATTTTAGAATCCGACGCAAAACAGATAGTTAATTGTAACGTTCAGGGCCTCCTAATGACGAAGGAACACTCAAATTGCGTCGAGTTTCACTACATCGTCCTCCAGGAAACTTGTCTCCAAGAGGATATCGCAGCCTCGGGCACCACTTGGTCCGTCTCCGGTGATTCTACGTTTTCGAATCCGACGAAAAACAGAAAGTTAATTGTAACGTTCAGGGCCTCCTAATGACGATGGAGCACTCAAATTGCGTCGCGATTCAATACATCGTCCTCCAGCGGACTGGTTTCCAAGGGGATATAGAATCGGGCACCTTATGGTCCGTCTCCAGTGAGTCCCGATTTTTGAATCCGACGCGAAACTGATAGTTAATTGTAGCTTTCAGGGCGTCCTAATGACGATGGAACACTCAAATTGCGTCGAGATTCTATACATTGTCCTCCAGCCGACTTATCTCTAAGGGGATATCGCTGCCTCGGGCACCACATGGTCCGTCTCCGGTGATCCAACGTTTTCGAATTCGACGCAAAACTGATAGTTAATTGTAACGTTCAGGGCCTCCTAATGACGATGTAGCGTCGCGATTCAAAACATCGTCCTCCTGCGGACTGGTCTCCAAGAGGATATTTCTGACTCGGGCACCTTATGGTCCGCCTCCACTGAGTCGAGATTTTCGAATCCGACGAAAAACTGATAGTTAATTGTAACATTCAGGGCCTCCTAATGACGATGGAACACTCAAATTGCGTCGAGATTCAATACATCGTCATTCAGCCGACTTGTCTCCAAGAGTCTATTGCTGCCTCGGGCACATTATGTTCGTTCTCCTGTGAGTCTATATTTTCGAATCCGACGCAAAACAGGTAGTTAATTGTAACGTTCAGGGCCTCCTAATGACGATGGAACACTCAAATTGCGTCGAGATTCAATACATGGGCCTCAAGCCGACTTGTCTCCAAGGGTCTATTTCTGCCTCGGGCACCTTATGGTCGTTCTCCTGTGAGTCTAGATTTTCGAATCCGACGCAAAACAGATAGCTAATTGAAACGTTCATGGACTCCTAATGACGAAGGAACACTCAAATTGTGTCGAGATTCACTACATCGTCCTCCAGCCGACTTGTCTCCAAGGGAATATCGCTGCCTCGGGCACCACATGGTCCGTCTCCAGTGATTCTACGTTTTCGAATTCGACGCAAAACTGATAGTTAATTGTAACGTTCAGGGCCTCCTAATGACGATGGAGCGTCGCGATTCAAAACATTGTCCTCCGGCGGACTGGTCTCCAAGAGGGTACCTCTGACTCGGGCACCTTATGGTCCGTCTCCAGTGAGTCGAGATTTTCGAATCCGACGAAAAACTGATAGTTAATTGTAACAGTCAGGGCCTCCTAATGACGATGGAACACTCATATTGCGTCGAGATTCAATACATCGGCATTCAGCCGATTTGTCTCCAAGGGTCTATTGCTGCCTTAGGCACCTTGTGGTCGAACCCCTGTGAGTCTAGATTTTAGAATCCGACGCAAAACTGATAGTTAATTGTAATGTTCAGGGCCTCCTAATGACGATGGAACACTCAAATTGCGTCGAGATTCAATCCATCGGCCTCCAGCCGACTTCTCTCCAAGGGGATATTGCCGCCTCGGGCACCATATGGTCCGTCTCCTGAGAGTCTAGATTTTCGAATCCGACATAAAAATGATAGTTAATTGCAACGTTCAGCGCCTCCTAATGACGATGAAACACCCAAATTGCGTCGAGAGTCAATACATCTACCTCCAGCCGACTTCTCTACAAAGGGATAATGCTGCCTCGGGCTCCATGTGGTCCGTCTCCTGTGAGTCTAGATTTTCGAATCCGACGCCAAACTGATAGCTAATTGTAACGTTCAGGGCCTCCTAATGACGATGGATCACTCCAATTGCGTCGAGATTCAATACATCGTCCTTCAGCCGACTTGTCTCCAAGAGTCCATTAGTGCCTCGGGCACCTTATGGTCGTTCTCCTGTGAATCTAGATTTTCGAATCCGACGCAAAACAGATAGTTACTTGTAACGTTCAGGACCTCCTAATGACGATAAAACACTCAAATTGCGTCGAGATTCAATACATCGGCCTCGAGCCGACTTGTCTCCTAAGGTCTATTGCTTCCTCGGGCACCTTATGGTCGTTCTCCTGTGAGTCTAGATTTTCGAATCCGACGCATAACTGATAGTTAATTGCAACGTTCAGCCCCTCCTAATGCCGATGGAACACTCAAATTGCGTAGAGATTCAATACATCGGCCTCCAGAAGACTTGTCTCCAAATTTCTATTGCTGCCTCGGGCACGTTGTGGTCGTTCTCCTGTGAGTCTAGATTTTCGAATCCGACGTGAAACTGATTATTAATTGTAAAGTTCAGGACTTCCTAATGACGATAGACCACTCAAATTGCGTCAAGACTCAATACCTCGTCATTCAGCCGATTTGTCTCCAAGGGCCTATTGCTGCCTCGGGCACCCTATGGTCGTTCCCCTGTGAGTCTAGATTCTAGAATCCAACGCAAAACTGATAGTTAATTGTAATGTTCAGGGCCTCCTAATGATGGAACACTCACATTCTGTCGTGATCCAATATATCGCCCTCCATCCGACTTGTCTCCAAGGGTCTATTGCTGCTTCGGGCACCTTATGGTCGTTCTCCTGTGAGTCTAGATTCTCGAACCCGACGCAAAAATGATAGTGAATTGTACGGTTCAGCGCCTCCTAATGGCGATAGAACACTCAAAATGTGTCGAGATTCAATACATCGTCCTCCAGCCGACTTGTCTCCAAACGTATATTCTGCCTCGGGCACCAAATGGTCCGTCTCCTGTGAGTCTAGATTTTTGAATCCGACGAGAAACTGATAGTTAATTGTAGCGTTCAGGGCCTCCTAATGACGATGGGACACTCAAATTGCGACGAGATTCAATACATCGTCCTTCAGCCCACTTGACTCCTAGAGTCTATTGCTGCCACGGACACCTTATGGTCGTTCTCCTGTGAGTCTAGATTTTCGAATCCGACGCATAACTGATGGTTAATTGTGACGTTCAGGGCCACCTAATGACGATGGACCACTCAAATTGCGTCGAGATTCAATACATCGGCCACCAGCCGACTTGTCTCGTAGGGTCTATTGCTGCCTGGGGCACTTTATGGGCGTCCTAATGCGAGTCTACTTTTTCCAATCCGACGCATAACTGATAGTTAATTACAACGTTCAGCGCCTCCTAATGACGATGGAACACTCAAATTGCATAAGGATTCAATACATCGGCCTCCAGAAGACTTGTCTCCAAATTTCTATTGCTGCCTCGGGCACCTTGTGGTCGTTCTTCTGTGAGTCTAGATTTTCGAATCCGACGCGAAACTGATAGTTAATTGTATCGTTCTGGGCCGCCTAATGACGATGGAACACTCAAATTTCGTCGAGATTCAATACATCGGTCTGCAGCCGACTTGTCTCCAATTGTCTATTGCTGCCTCGGGCATCTTATGGTCGTTCTCCAGTGAGTCTAGATTTTCGAATTCGACGCATGACTGATAGTTAATTGCAACGTTCAGCGCCCCCTAATGACGATGGAACACTCAAATTGCGTCGAGATTCAATACATCGTCCTCCAGCCGACTTGTCTCCAAATGTCTATTGTTGCCTCGGGCACCTTTTGTTCGTTCTCCAGTGAGTCAAGATTTTCGAATCCGACGCATAACTGGTTGTTAATTGTAACGCTCACCGCCTCCTAATGACGATGGAACACTCAAATTGCGTCGAGATTCAATACATCGTCCTCCAGCCGACTTGTCTCCAAGCGGATATTGCTGCCTCGGGCTCCTTATGGTCGCTCTCCTATGAGTCTAGATTTCCGAATCCGACGCGAAACTGATTGTAAATTGTAACGTTCAGGGCTTCCTAATGACGATGCAACACTCAAATTGCGTCGAGATTCAATTCATCGTCCTTCAGCCGACTTGTCTCCAAGGGTCTAATGCTGCCTCGGGCACCTTATGATCGTTCTCCTGTGAGTCTAGAATTTCTAATCCGGCGCAAGACTGATTGTTAATTGTAACGTTCGGGGCCTCCAAATGACGATGGAACACTCAAATTGCATCGAGATTGAATACATCGTCCTCCAGCCGACTTGTATCCAAGCTGATATTGTTGTCTCGGGCACCATATGATCCTTCTCCTGTGAGTAGGTTAGCGAATCCGACGCAAAAATGATAATTAATTGTAACGTTCAGGGCCTCCTAATGACGATGGAACACTCAAATTGCGTTGAGATTCAATACATGGGCCTCGAGCCGACTTGTCTCTAAGGGTCTATTGCTGCCTCGGGCACCTTATGGTCGTTCTCCTGTGAGTCTAGATTTTCGAATCCGACGCAAAACAGACAGTTAATTGTAACGTTCATGGCCTCCTAATGACGAAGGAACACACAAATTGCGTCGAGATTCACTACATCGTCCTCCAGCCGACTTGTCTCCAAGGGGATTTCGCTGCCTCGGGCAGCACTTGGTCCGTCTCCGGTGATTCTACGTTTTCGAATCCGACGCAAAACTGATAGTTAATTGTAACGTTCAGGGCCTCCTAGTGACGATGGAGCATTCAAATTGCGTCGCGATTCAATACATCGTCCTCCAGCGGACTGGTCTCCAAGGGGATATTGCTGCCACGGGCACCTTATGGTCCGTCTCCAGTGAGTCTAGATTTTTGAATCCGACGCGAAACTGATAGTTAATTGTAGCGTTCAGGGCGTCCTAATGACGATGGAACACTCAAATTGCGTCGAGATTCTATACATCGTCCTTCAGCCGACTTGTCTCCAAGAGTCTATTGCTGCCTCGGGCACCTTATGTTCGAACTCCAGTGAGTCTAGATTTTCGAATTCGACGCAAAACAGATAGTTAATTGTAACGTTCATGGCCTCCTAATGGCGAAGGAACACTCAAATTGGGTCGAGATTCACTACATCGTCCTCCAGCCGACTCATCTCTAAGGGGATATCGCCGCCTCGGGCACCACATGGTATGTCTCCGGTGATCCAACGTTTTCGAATTCGACGCAGAACTGATAGTTAATTGTAACGTTCAGGGCCTCCTAATGACGATGTAGCGTAGCGATTCAAAACATCGTCCTCCAGCGGACTGGTTTCCAAGGGGATATTTCTGACTCGGGCACCTTATGATTCGTCTCCAGTAAGTCTAGATTTTTCAATCCGACGAAAAACTGATAGTTAATTGTAACAATCAGGGCCTCCTAGTTACGATGGAACACTTAAATTGTATCGCGATCCAATACATCGTCCTCCAGCCGACTTGTCTCCAAGGGTCTATTGCTGCCTCGGGCACCATATGGTCGTTCCCCTGTGAGTCTAGATTTTAGAATCGACGCAAAACAGTTAATTGTAACGTTCAGGGCCTCCTAAGACGATGGAACACTCAAATTGCGTCCAGATTCAATATATAGTCCTCCAGGCGATTTGTCTCCATGGGGATATTGCTGCCTCGGGCTCCTTATGGTCGCTCTCCTGTGAGTCTAGATTTTAGAATCCGACGCGAAACTGATTGTTAATTGTAGCGTTCAGGGTTTCCTAATGACGATGGATCACTCAAATTGCGTCGAGAATCAATACATCGGCCTCCAGCCGACTTATCTCCAAGGGGATATTGCTGCCTCGGGCACCATATGGTCCGTCTCCTGTGAGTCTAAATTTTCGAATCCGACGCAAAAATGATAGTTAATTGTAACTATCAGCGCCTCCTAATGACGATGGAACACTCAAATTGCGTCGAGAGTAGATACAACGACCTCCAGCCGACTTGTCAACAAGGGGATATTGCTGCCTCGGGCTCCATGTGGTCCGTCTCCTGTGAGTCTAGAATTTCGAATCCGACGCGAAACTGATAGTTAATTGTAACGTTCAGGGCCTCCTAATGACGATGGAGCACTCAAATTGCGTCGCGATTCAATACATCGTCCTCCAGCGGACTGGTCTCCAAGGGGATATAGCCTCGGGCACCTTATGGTCCGTCTCCAGTGAGTCTAGATTTTCGAATCCGACGAAAAACTGATAGTTAATTGTAACGTTCAGCGCCTCCTAATGACGATGGAACACTCAAATTGCGTCGCGATTCAATACATCGTCCTCTAGCCGACTTGTATCCAAGGGGATATTGTTGTCACGGGCACCATATGATCCTTCTCCTGTGAGTAGATTTTCGAATCCGACGCTAAAATGATAGTTAATTGTAACGTTTAGCGCCTCCTAATGACGATGGAACACTCAAATTGCATCGAGATTCAATACAGTGTACTTCAGCCGACTTGACTCCTAGACTCTATTGCTGCCTCGGACACCTTATGGTCGTTCTCCTTTGAGTCTAGATTTTCGAATCCGACGCATAACTGATGGTTAATTGTGACGTTCAGGGCCACCTAATGACGATGGACCACTCAAATTGCGTCGAGATTCAATACATCGGCCACCAGCCGACTTGTCTCGAAGGGTCTATTGCTGCCTGGGGCACCTTATGGGCTTCCCCTGTGAGTCTAGATTTCCGAATCCGACGCATAACTGATAGTTAATTGCAACGTTCAGCGCCTCCTAATAACGATGGAACACTCAAATTGCATAGAGATTCAATATATCGGCCTCCAGAAGACTTGTCTCCAAATTTCTATTGCTGCCTCGGGCACCTTGTGGTCGTTCTCCTGTGAGTCTAGATTTTTCGAATCTGACGCATAACTAATAGTTAATTGTAAAGTTCAGGACCTCCTAATGACGATGGAACACTCAAATTGCGTTGAGATTCAATACATCGTCCTCCAGCCGACTTCTCTCCATGGGGATATTCATGCCTCGGGCACCTTATGGTCGTTCTCCTGTGAGTCTAGATTTTCGAATCCGACGCGAAACTGATTGTTAATTGTAAAGTTCAGGGCTTCCTAATGACGATGTAGCGTAGCGATTCAAAACATCGTCCTCCAGCGGACTGGTCTCCAAAGGGATATTTCTGCCTCGGGCACCTTATGGTCCGTCTCAATTGAGTCGAGATTTTCGAATCCGACGAAAACTGATAGTTAATTGTAACATTCAGGGCCTCCGAATGACGATGGAACACTCAAATTGCGTCGCGATCCAATACATCGTCCTCCAGCCGACTTGTCTCCATGGGGATATTGCTGCCTCGAGCTCCTTATGGTCGTTCTCCTGCGAATCTAGATTTTCGAATCCGACGCAAAACTGATAGTTAATTGTAGCGTTCAGGGCCTCCTAATGACGATAGAACACTCAAATTGCGTCGAGATTCAATAGATCGTCCTCCAGCCGACTTGTATCCAAGGGGATATTGTTGTCACGGGCACCATATGATCCTTCTCCTGTGAGTAGATTTTCGAATCCGACGCTAAAATGATAGTTAATTGTAACGTTTAGCGCCTCCTAATGACGATGGAACACTCAAATTGCATCGAGATTCAATACAGTGTACTTCAGCCGACTTGACTCCTAGACTCTATTGCTGCCTCGGACACCTTATGGTCGTTCTCCTTTGAGTCTAGATTTTCGAATCCGACGCATAACTGATGGTTAATTGTGACGTTCAGGGCCACCTAATGACGATGGACCACTCAAATTGCGTCGAGATTCAATACATCGGCCACCAGCCGACTTGTCTCGAAGGGTCTATTGCTGCCTGGGGCACCTTATGGGCGTTCCCCTGTGAGTCTAGATTTCCGAATCCGACGCATAACTGATAGTTAATTGCAACGTTCAGCGCCTCCTAATAACGATGGAACACTCAAATTGCATAGAGATTCAATATATCGGCCTCCAGAAGACTTGTCTCCAAATTTCTATTGCTGCCTCGGGCACCTTGTGGTCGTTCTCCTGTGAGTCTAGATTTTTCGAATCTGACGCATAACTAATAGTTAATTGTAAAGTTCAGGACCTCCTAATGACGATGGAACACTCAAATAGCGTTGAGATTCAATACATCGTCCTCCAGCCGACTTCTCTCCATGGGGATATTCATGCCTCGGGCACCTTATGGTCGTTCTCCTGTGAGTCTAGATTTTCGAATCCGACGCGAAACTGATTGTTAATTGTAAAGTTCAGGGCTTCCTAATGACGATGGAACACTCAAATTGCGTCGAGATTCAATACCTCGTCATTCAGCTGATTTGTCTCCAAGGGCCTATTGCTGCCTCGGGCACCTGATGGTCGTTCCCCTGTGGGTCTATATTTTCGAATCCGACGCAAAAATGATAGTTAATTCTAACGTTCAGTTCCTCCTAATGATGATGGAACACTCAAATTGCGTAGAGATTCTATACATCGTCCTTCAGCCGACTTGTCTCCAAGAGTCTATTGCTGCCTCGGGCACCTTATGTTCGAACTCCTGTGAGTCTAGATTTTCGAATTCGACGCAAAACAGATAGTTAATTGTAACGTTCAGGGCCTCCTAATGACGATGGAACACTCAAACTGCGTCGAGATTCAATACATGGGCCTCGAGCGGACCTGTCTCCAAGGGTCTATTGTTGCCTCGGGCACCTTATGGTCGTTCTCCTGTGACTCTAGATTTTCGAATCCGACCCAAAACATATAGTTAATTGTAACGTTCGTGGCCTCCTAATGACGAAGGAACACTCAAATTGGGTCGAGATTCACTACATCGTCCTCCAGCCGACTTATCTCTAAGGGGATATCGCTGCCTCGGGCACCACATGGTATGTCTCCGGTGATCCAACGTTTTCGAATTCGACGCAAAACTGATAGTTAATTGTAACGTTCAGGGCCTCCTAATGACGATGTAGCGTAGCGATTCAAAACATCGTCCTCCAGCGGACTGGTCTCCAAGGGGATATTTCTGACTCGGGCACCTTATGATTCGTCTCCAGTGAGTCTAGATTTTTGAATCCGACGAAAAACTGATAGTTAATTGTAACAATCAGGGCCTCCTAGTTACGATGGAACACTTAAATTGTGTCGCGATCCAACACATCGTCCTCCAGCCGACTTGTCTCCAAGGGTCTATTGCTGCCTCGGGCACCATATGGTCGTTCCCCTGTGAGTCTAGATTTTAGAATCGACGCAAAACAGATAGTTAATTGTAACGTTCAGGGCCTCCTAAGTCGATGGAACACTCAAATTGCGTCGAGATTCAATACATAGTCCTCCAGGCGATTTGTCTCCATGGGGATATTGCTGCCTCGGGCTCCTTATGGTCGCTCTCCTGTGAGTCTAGATTTTAGAATCCGACGCGAAACTGATTGTTAATTGTAGCGTTCAGGGTTCCCTAATGACAATGGATCACTCAAATTGCGTCGAGAATCAATACATCGGCCGCCAGCCGACTTATCTCCAAGGGGATATTGCTGCCTCGGGCACCATATGGTCCGTCTCCTGTGAGTCTAAATTTTCGAATCCGGCGCAAAAATGATAGTTAATTGTAACGATCAGCGCTTCCTAATGACGATGGAACACTCAAATTGCGTCGAGAGTAGATACAACGACCTCCAGCCGACTTGTCAACAAGGGGATATTGCTGCCTCGGGCTCCATGTGGTCCGTCTCCTGTGAGTCTAGAATTTCGAATCCGACGCGAAACTGATAGTTAATTGTAACGTTCAGGGCCTCCTAATGACGATGGAACACTCAAATTGCGTCGAGATTCAATACATCGTCATTCAGCCGACTTGTCTCCAAGAGTCTATTGCTGCCTCGGGCACATTATGTTCGTCCTCCTGTGAGTCTAGATTTTCGAATCCGACGCAAAACAGATAGTTAGTTGTAACGTTCAGGTCCCCCTAATGACGATGGAACACTCAAATTGCGTCGAGAGTCAATACATGGGCCACAAGCCGACTTGTCTCCAAGGGTCTATTGCTGCCTCGGGCACCTTATGGTCGTGCTCCTGTGAGTCTAGATCTTCGAATCCGACGCAAAACAGATAGTTAATTGTAACGTTCATGGACACCTAATGACGAAGGAACACTCAAATTGCGTCGAGATTCACTACATCGTCCTCCAGCCAACTTGTCTCCAAGGGGATATCGCTGCCTCGGGCACCACATGGTCCGTCTCCGGTGATTCTACGTTTTCGAATTCGACGCAAAACTGATAGTTAATTGTAACGTTCAGGGCCTCCTAATGACGATGGAGCGTCGCGATTCAAAACATTGTCCTCCGGCGGACTGGTCTCCAAGAGGATATTTCAGACTCGGGCACCTTATGGTCCGTCTGCAGTGAGTCGAGATTTTCGAATCCGACGAAAAACTGATAGTTAATTGTAACAGTCAGGGCCTCCTAATGACGATGGAACACTCAAATTGCGTCGAGATTCAATACATCGGCATTCAGCCGATTTGTCTCCAAGGGTCTATTGCTGCCTTCGGGCACCTTAGTGGTCGATCCCTGTGAGTCTAGATTTTCGAACCCGACGCAAAAATGATAGTTAATTGTAACTGTTCAGGGCCTCTAATGACGTCGGAACACTCAAATTGCGTCGAGATTCAATACATCGGCCTCCAGCCGACTTCTCTCCAAGGGGCTATTGCCGCCTCGGGCACCTTATGGTCGTTCTCCTGTGAGTCTAGATTATCGAATCGACGCATAACAGATAGTTAATTGTAACGATCAGGGCCTCCTAATGACGAAGGAACACTCAAATTGCGTCGAGTTTCACTACATCGTCCTCCAGCCAACTTGTCTCCAAGAGGATATCGCAGCCTCGGGCACCACTTGGTCCGTCTCCGGTGATTCTACGTTTTCGAATCCGACGAAAAACAGAAAGTTAATTGTAACGTTCAGGGCCTCCTAATGACGATGGAGCAAACAAATTGCGTCGCGATTCAATACATCGTCCTCCAGCGGACTGGTCTCCAAGGGGATATAGCCTCGGGCACCTTATGGTCCGTCTCCAGTGAGTCTAGATTTTCGAATCCGACGAAAAACTGATAGTTAATTGTAACGTTCAGCGCCTCCTAATGACGATAGAACACTCAAATTGCGTCGCGATTCAAAACATCGTCCTCCAGCGGACTGGTCTCCAAAGGGATATTTCTGCCTCGGGCAACCTTATGGTCCGTCTCAATTGAGTCGAGATTTTCGAATCCGACGAAAACTGATAGTTAATTGTAACATTCAGGGCCTCCGAATGACGATGGAACACTCAAATTGCGTCGCGATCCAATACATCGTCCTCCAGCCGACTTGTCTCCATGGGGATATTGCTGCCTCGAGCTCCTTATGGTCGCTCTCCTGTGAGTCTAAATTTTCGAATCCGACGCGAAACTGATTTTTAATTGTAACGTTCAGCGCCTCCTAATGACGATGAAACACTCAAATTGCGTCGTGGGTCAATTCATCGACCTCCAGCCGACATCTCTACAAGGGGATATTGCTGCCTGGGGCTCCATGTGGTCTGTCTCCTGTGAGTCTAGATTTTCGAATCCGACGCGAAACTGATAGCTAATTGTAACGTTCAGGGCCTCCTAATGACGATGGAACACTCAAATTGCGTCGAGATTCACTACATCGTCCTCCAGCCGACTTGTCTCCAAGCGGATATTGCTGCCTCGGGCTCCTTATGGTCGCTCTCCTGTGAGTCTAGATTTTCAAATCCGACGCGAAACTGATTGTTAATTGTAACATGCAGGGCCTCCTAATGACGATGGAACACTCAAATTCCGTCGCGATTCAATACATCGTCCACTAGCGGACTGGTCTCCAAGGGGATATTGCTGCTTCGGGCACCTTATGATTCGTCTCCAGTGAGTCTAGATTTTTGAATCCGACGAAAAACTGATAGTTAATTATAACAATCAGGGCCTCCTAGTTACGATGGAACACTCAAATTGTGTCGCGATCCAATACATCGTATTCCAGCCGACTGGTCTCCAAGGGTCTATTGCTGCCTCGGGCACGTTATGGTCGTTCCCCTGTGAGTCTAGATTTTAGAATCGACGCAAAACAGATAGTTAATTGTAACGTTCAGGGCGTCCTAATGACGATGGAACACTCAAATTGCGTCGAGATTCAATACATGGGCCTCGAGCCGACTTGTCTCCAAGCGTCAATAGCTGCCTCGGGTACCTTATGGTCGTTCTATTGTGAGTCTAGATTTTCGAATCCGACGCAAAACACATAGTTAATTGTAACGTTCAGCGCCTCCTAATGACGATGGAACACTCAAATTGCGTCGCGATCCAATACCTCGTCCTCCAGCCAACTTGTCTCCAGGAGGATATCGCAGCCTCGGGCACCACTTGGTCCGTCTCCGGTGATTCTACGTTTTCGAATCCGACGCAAAACAGAAAGTGTTCCATCGTCATTAGGAAGCCCTGAACGAAACAATTAACAATCAGTTTCGCGTCGGGTTCGAAAATCTAGACTCACAGGAGAGCGACCATAAAGAATCCGAGGCAGCAATAGACCCTTGGAGACAAGTCGGCTGAAGGACAATGTATTGAATCTCGCCGCAATTTGATTGTTCCATCGTCATTAGGAGGCTCTGAACGTTACAATTAACTATCAGTTTCGCGTCGGATTCGAAAATCTAGACTCACAGGAGAACGACCATAAGGTGCCCGAGGCAGCAATAGACCCTTGGAGACCAGTCCGCTGGAGGACGATGTATTGAATCTCGACGCAATTTGAGTGTTCCATCGTCATTAGGAGGCCCTGAACGTTACAATTAACTATGAGTTTCGCGTCGGATTCGAAAATGTAGAATCACCGGAGACGGACCATGTGGTGCCCGAGGCAGCGATATCCCCTTGGAGACAAGTCGGCTGGAGGACGAAGTATTGAATTTCCACGCAATTTGAGTGTTCCATCGTCATTAGGAGCACGTGAACTTTACAATTAACTATCAGTTAAGCGTCGGATTCGAAAATCTAGACTCGCAGGAGAACGACCACAAGGTGCCCGAGGCAGCAATGGACATTTGAAGACAAGTCGGATGGAAGCAGAGGTATTGAATCACGACGCAATTTGAGTGTTCCATTGTCATTAGGAGGCCCTGAACGTTACAAATAACTATCAGTTTTGCGTCGGATTCGAAAATCTAGACTCACAGGAGAGCGACCATAAGGAGCTCGAGGCAGCAATATCCCCATGGAGACAAGTCGGCTGGAGGACGACGTATTGGATCGCGACGCAAATTGAGTGTTCCATCGTCATTCGGAGGCCCCAAATGTTACAATTAACTATCAGTTTTTCGTCGGATTCGAAAATCTAGACTCACTGGAGACGGACCATAAGGTGCCCGAGGCAGCAATATCCCCTTGGAGGCCAGTCCGCTGGAGGACGATGTATTGAATCGCGACGCAATTTGAGTGCTCCATCGTCATTAGGAGGTCCTGAACGTTTCAATTTACTATCAGTTTTGCCTCGGATACGAAAACGTAGAAACACCGGAGACGACCCATGTGGTGCCCGAGGCAGCGATATCCCCTTAGAGACAAGTCGGCTGGAGGACGTTGTAGTTAATCTCGACGCTATTTGAGTGTTCCATCGTCATTAGGAGGACCTGAACGTTACAATTAACTATCAGTTTCGCGTCGGATTCGAAAATCCAGACTCTCAGGAGACGGACCACATTTAGCCCGAGGCAGCAATATCCCCTTGTAGACAGGTCGGCTGGAGGTCGATGTATTGTCTCTCGACGCAATTTGAGTGTTCCATCGTCATTAGGAGGCGCTGTACGTTACAATTAACTATCATTTTTGCGTCGGATTCGAAAATCTAGACTCACAGGAGACGGACCATAAGGTGCCCGAGGCAGCAATATCCCCTTGGAGACAAGCCGGCTGAAGGACGATGTATTGAACCGCGACGCAATTTGAGTGTTCCATCGTCATTAGGAGGCCCTGAACGTTACAATTAACTTTCAGTTTTGCGTCGGATTCGAAAACGTAGAATCACAGGAGACGGAGGCAGCGATATCCCTTTCGAGACAAATCGGCTGGTGCACGTTGTAGATAATCTCGACGCAATTTGGGTGTTCCATCGACAATAGGCGGCCCTGAACGTTACAATTAACTATTAGTTTCGCGTCGGATTCGAAAATCTAGACTCACAGGAGACGGACCACATGGAGCCCGAGGTAGCAATATCCCCTTGTAGACATGTCGGCTGGAGGTCGATGGATTGACTCTCGACGCAATTTCAGTGTTCCATCGTCATTACGAGGCGCTGAACGTTACAATTAACTATCTGTTTTGCGTCGGATTCGAAAATCTAGACTCACAGGAGAACGACCATAAGGTGCCCGAGGCAGCAATGGACTCTTGGAGACAAGTCGGCTCGAGGCTAATGTATCGAATCTCGACGCAATTTGAGTGTATTAATCGTCATTAGGAGGTCCTGAACGTTACAATTAACTATCTGTTTTGCGTCGGATTCGAAAATCTAGACTCACAGGAGAACGACCATAAGGTGCCCGAGGCAGCAATGGACTCTTGGAGACAAGTCGGCTGAAGGACGATGTATTGAATCTCGACGCAATTTGAGTGTTCCATCGTCATTAGGAGGCTCTGAACGTTACAATTAGCTATCAGTTTCGCGTCGGATTCGAAAATCTAGACTCACAGGAGAGCGACCATAAGGAGCTCGAGGCAGCAATATCCCCATGGAGACAAGTCGGCTGGAGGACGACGTATTGGATCGCGACGCAAATTGAGTGTTCCATCGTCATTCGGAGGCCCCAAATGTTACAATTAACTATCAGTTTTTCGTCGGATTCGAAAATCTAGACTCACTGGAGACGGACCATAAGGTGCCCGAGGCAGCAATGGACTCTTGGAGACAAGTCCGCTGGAGGACGATGTATTGAATCTCGACGCAATTTGAGTGTTCCATCGTCATTAGGAGGCCCTGAACGTTACAATTAACTATGAGTTTCGCGTCGGATTCGAAAATGTAGAATCACCGGAGACGGACCATGTGGTGCCCGAGGCAGCGATATCCCCTTGGGGACAAGTCGGCTGGAGGACGAAGTATTGAATTTCCACGCAATTTGAGTGTTCCATCGTCATTAGGAGCACGTGAACTTTACAATTAACTATCAGTTAAGCGTCGGATTCGAAAATCTAGACTCGCAGGAGAACGACCACAAGGTGCCCGAGGCAGCAATGGACATTTGAAGACAAGTCGGATGGAAGCAGAGGTATTGAATCACGACGCAATTTGAGTGTTCCATTGTCATTAGGAGGCCCTGAACGTTACAAATAACTATCAGTTTTGCGTCGGATTCGAAAATCTAGTCTCACAGGAGAGCGACCATAAGGAGCTCGAGGCAGCAATATCCCCATGGAGACAAGTCGGCTGGAGGACGACGTATTGGATCGCGACGCAAATTGAGTGTTCCATCGTCATTCGGAGGCCCCAAATGTTACAATTAACTATCAGTTTTTCGTCGGATTCGAAAATCTAGACTCACTGGAGACGGACCATAAGGTGCCCGAGGCAGCAATATCCCCTTGGAGGCCAGTCCGCTGGAGGACGATGTATTGAATCGCGACGCAATTTGAGTGCTCCATCGTCATTAGGAGGTCCTGAACGTTTCAATTTACTATCAGTTTTGCCTCGGATACGAAAACGTAGAAACACCGGAGACGGACCATGTGGTGCCCGAGGCAGCGATATCCCCTTAGAGACAAGTCGGCTGGAGGACGTTGTAGTTAATCTCGACGCTATTTGAGTGTTCCATCGTCATTAGGAGGACCTGAACGTTACAATTAACTATCAGTTTCGCGTCGGATTCGAAAATCCAGACTCTCAGGAGACGGACCACATTTAGCCCGAGGCAGCAATATCCCCTTGTAGACAGGTCGGCTGGAGGTCGATGTATTGTCTCACGACGCAATTTGAGTGTTCCATCGTCATTAGGAGGCGCTGTACGTTACAATTAACTATCATTTTTGCGTCGGATTCGAAAATCTAGACTCACAGGAGACGGACCATAAGGTGCCCGAGGCAGCAATATCCCCTTGGAGACAAGCCGGCTGAAGGACGATGTATTGAACCGCGACGCAATTTGAGTGTTCCATCGTCATTAGGAGGCCCTGAACGTTACAATTAACTTTCAGTTTTGCGTCGGATTCGAAAACGTAGAATCACCGGAGACGGAGGCAGCGATATCCCTTTCGAGACAAATCGGCTGGTGCACGTTGTAGATAATCTCGACGCAATTTGGGTGTTCCATCGACAATAGGCGGCCCTGAACGTTACAATTAACTATTAGTTTCGCGTCGGATTCGAAAATCTAGACTCACAGGAGACGGACCACATGGAGCCCGAGGTAGCAATATCCCCTTGTAGACATGTCGGCTGGAGGTCGATGGATTGACTCTCGACGCAATTTCAGTGTTCCATCGTCATTACGAGGCGCTGAACGTTACAATTAACTATCTGTTTTGCGTCGGATTCGAAAATCTAGACTCACAGGAGAACGACCATAAGGTGCCCGAGGCAGCAATGAACTCTTGGAGACAAGTCGGCTCGAGGCTAATGTATCGAATCTCGACGCAATTTGAGTGTATTAATCGTCATTAGGAGGTCCTGAACGTTACAATTAACTATCTGTTTTGCGTCGGATTCGAAAATCTAGACTCACAGGAGAACGACCATAAGGTGCCCGAGGCAGCAATGGACTCTTGGAGACAAGTCGGCTGAAGGACGATGTATTGAATCTCGACGCAATTTGAGTGTTCCATCGTCATTAGGAGGCTCTGGACGTTACAATTAGCTATCAGTTTCGCGTCGGATTCGAAAATCTAGACTCACAGGAGACAGACCACATGGAGCCCGAGGCAGCAGTATCCCCTTGTAGAGATGTCGGCTGGAGGTCGATGTATTGACCCTCGACGCAATTTGAGTGTTTCATCGTCATTAGGAAGTGCTGAACGTTACATTTAATTATCATTTTTGCGTCGGATTCGAAAATCTAGACTCACAGGAGACGGACCATATGGTGCCCGAGGCAGCAATAGACCCTTGGAGACAGTGAGTCTAGTATTTCGCACCCGACGCAAAACTGATAGTTAATTGTAACGTTCAGGGCCACCTAATGACGATGGAATACTCAAATTTCGTCGAGATTCAATACATCGGCCTCCAGCCGGCTTGTCTCCAAGAGGATATTGCTGTCTCGGGCACCATATGAACCTTCCCCTGTGAGTCTAGATTTTCGAATCCGACGCGAAAGTGATCGTTAATTGTAACGTTCGGAGCCTCCTAATGACGATGGAACACTCAAATTGCGTCGAGATTCAATACATCGTCCTTCAGCCGACTTGTCTCCAGGCGTCTATTGCTGCCTCGGGCACCTTATGGACGTTCTCCTGTGAGTCAAGATTTTCTAATCCGACGCAAAACTGATTGTTAATTGTAACGTTCAGGGCCTCCTAATGATGATGGAACACTCACATTGCGTCGAGATTGAATACATCGTCCTCCAGCCGACTTGTATCCAAGGGGATATTGCTGTCTCGGGCACCATATGATCCTTCTCCTGTGAGTAGATTTTCGAATCCGACGCTAAAATGATAGTTAATTGTAACGTTCAGTGCCTCCTAATGACGATGGAACACTCAAATTGCGTCGAGATTCAATACATCGCCCTCAAGCCGACTTGTCTCCAAGGGTCTATTGCTGCGACGGGCACCTTATGATCGTTCTCCTGTGAGTCTAGATTTTCGAATCCGACACATAAGTGATAGTTAATTGCAACTTTCAGCGCCTCCTAATTACGATGGAACACTCAAATTGCGACGAGATTCAATACATCGGCCTCCAGCCGACTTGCTTTCAAAAGTCTATTGCTGCCTTGGGCACCTTGTGGTCGTTCTCCTGTGAGTCTAGATTTTCGAATCCGACGCGAAACTGATAGTTAATTCTAACGTTCAGAGCCTCCTAATGAGGATGGAACACTCAAATTGCGTCGAGATTCAATACATCGGCCTCCAGCCGACTTGTCTTCAAATGTCCATTGCTGCCTGTGGCACCTTGTGGTCGTTCTCCTGTGAGTCTAGATTTTCGAATCCGACGCTTAACTGATAGTTAATTGTAAATTTCAGGTGCTCCTAATGACGATGGAACACTCAAATTGCGTGGAGATTCAATACTTCGTCCTCCAGCCGACTTGTCTCCAAGGGGATATCGCTGCCTCGGGCACCATATGGTCCGTCTCCGGTGATTCTACATTTTCGAATCTGACGCAAAACTCTTAGTTAATTGTAACGTTCAGGGCCTCCTAATGACGATGGAACACTCAAATTGCGTCGATATTCAATACATCGTCCTCCAGCGGACTGATCTCCAAGGGTCTATTGCTGCCTCTGGCACCTTATGGTCGTTCTCCTGTGAGTCTAGATTTTCGAATCCGACACATAACTGATACTTAATTGCAAGTTCAGGACCTCCTAATGACGATGGAACACTCAAATTGCGACGAGATTCAATACATCGGCCTCCAGCCAACTTGTCTTCAAAAGTCTATTGCTGCCTTGGGCACCTTGTGGTCGTTCTCCTGTGAGTCTAGATTTTCGGATCCGACGCGAAACTGATAGTTAATCGTAACGTTCAGAGCCTCCTAATGACGATGGAGCACTCAATTTGCGTCGAGATTCAATACATTGTCCTTCAGCCGACTTGACTCCAAGGGTCTATTGCTGCCTCGGGTTCTTTATGTTCGCTCTCCTGTGAGTCTCGATTTTCGAATCCGTCGCGAAACTCATTGTCAGTTGTTACGTTCAGGGCTTCCTAATGACGATGGAACACTCAAATTACGTCGAGATTCAATACATCGTCCCTCAGCCGACTTGTCTCTAAGAGTCTATTGCTGCCTCGGGCACCTTATGGTCGTTCCCCTGTGGGTCTAGATTTTTGAATCCGACGAAAAACTGATAGTTAATTGTAATGTTCAGGGCCTACTAATGACGATGGAACACTCAAATTCCGTCGAGATTCAATACATCGGCCTCCAGCCGACTTGTCTCCAAGGGTCTATTGCTGCCTCGGGCACCTTATGGTCGTTCTCCAGTGAGTCTAGATTTTCGATTCCGACGTGAAACTGATTGTTAATTGTAACGTTCAGGGCCACCTAATGACGATGGAACACTCAAATTGCGTCGAGATTGAATACATCGTCCTCCAGCCGACTTGTATCCAAGGGGATATTGCTGTCTCGGGCACCATATGATAATTCTCCTGTGACTAGATTTTGGAATCCGACGCTAAAATGATAGTTAATTGTAACGTTCAGCGCCTCTTAATGACGATGGAACACTCAAATTGCGGCGAGAGACAATACATCGACCTCAAGCCGACTTGTCTTCAAGGGGATATTGCTGCCTCGGGCACCACATGGTCCATCTCTGGTGATTCTACATTTTCGAATCCGACGAAAAACTGAAGGTTAATTGTAACGTTCAACGCCTCCTAATGACGATGGAACACTCAAATTGCGTCGAGAGTCAATACACCGTCCTCCAGCAGACTTGTCTACAAGGGGATATTGCTGCCTCGGGCTCCATGTGGTCCGTCTCCTGTGAGTCTAGATTTTCGAATCCGACGCGAAACTGATAGTTAATTGTATCGCTCATGGCCTCCTAATGACGGTGGAACACTCAAATTGCGTCAAAATTCAATACATTGTCCTCCAGCCGACTTGTCTCCAAGGGGATATTGCTGTCTCGGGCAGCATATGAACCTTCTCCTGTGAGTCTAGATTTTCGAATCCGACGCAAAAATGATAGTTAATTGTAACATTCAGCGCCTCCTATTGACGATGGAACACTCAAATTGCGTCGAGAGACGGTACATCGACCTCCAGCCGACTTGTCTACAAGGGGATATTGCTGCCTCGGGCTAAATGTGGTCCGTCTCCTGTGAGTCTAGATTTTCGAATCCGACGCGAAACTGATAGTTAATTGTAAGGTTCAGGGCCTCCTAATGACGATGGAACACTCTAATTGCGTCGAGATTAACTACAACGTCCTTCAGCCGACTTGTCTCTAAGGGAATAGCGCTGCCTCGGGCACAACATAATCCTACTCCGGTGCTTCTACGTTTTCGTATCCGAGGCAAAACAGATAGTTAATTGTAACGTTCAGGGCCTCCTAATGACGATGGAGCACTCAAATTGCGTCGCGATTCAATACATCGTCCTCCAGCGGACTGGTCTCCAAGAGATATTGCTGTCTCGGGCACCATATGATCCTTCTCCTGTGACTAGATTTTCGAATCCGACGCTAAAATGATAGTTAATTGTAACGTTCAGCGCCTCCTAATGACGACTGTACACTCAAATTGCGTCGTGATTCAATACATCGGCCTCCAGCCGACTTGTCTCCAAGGGTCTATTGCTGCGTCAGGCACCTTATGGTCGTTCTCCTGTGAGTCTAGATTTTTGAAACCAACGCCAAACTGATAGTTAATTGTAACTTTCAGGACCTCCTAATGTCGATGGAATACTCAAATTGCGTTGAGATTCAATACATCGTCCTCCAGCCGACTTCTCTCCATGGGGATATTGCTGCCTCGGGCACCTTATGGTCGTTCTCCTGTCAGTCTAGATTTTCGAATCCGACGCAAAACTGATAGTTATTTGTAACGTTCAGGGCCTCCTAATGACGATGGAACACTCAAATTGCGTCGTGATTCAATACTTCTGCTTCCAGCCGACTTGTCTCCAAGGGGACATTGCTGCCTCTTGCAGCATATGGTCCGTCTCCGCTGAGTCTAGATTTTCGAATCCGATGCAAAACTGAGAGTTAATTGTAACGTTCGGGGCCTCCTAATGACGATGGAACACTAAAACTGCTTTGAGATTCAATACATCGTCCTTCAGTCGACTTGTCTCCAACTTGCTATTGCTGCCTCGCCCACCTTATGGTCGTTCTCCTGTGAGTCTAGATTTTCGAAACCGACGAAAATATAATAGTTAATTGTAACGTTCAGCGCCTCCGAATGACGATGGAACACCCAAATTGCGTCGAGAGTCAATACATCGTCCTCCAGCCGACTTGTCTACAGGGGAATATTGCTTCCTCGGGCTCCATGTGGTCCGTCTCCTGTGAGTCTAGATTATCGAATCCTACGCGAAACTGATAGTTAATTGCAACGTTTGGAGCCTCCTAATGACGAAGGAACACTCAAATTGCGTCGAGATTCAATACATCGTCCTTCAGCCGACTTGTCTCCAGGGGTCTATTGCTGCCTCGGGCACCTTATGGTCGTTCTCCTGTGAGTCTAGATTTTCTATTCCGACGCTTAACTGATAGTTAATTGTAAAGTTCAGGTGCTCCTAATGACGATGGAACACTCAAATTGCGTGGAGATTCAATACTTCGTCCTCCAGCCGACTTGTCTCCAAGGGGATATCGCTGCCTCGGGCACCATATGGTCCGTCTCCGGTGATTCTACATTTTCGAATCCGACGCAAAACTCTTAGTTAATTGTAACGTTCAGGGCCTCCTAATGACGATGGAACACTCAAATTGCGTCGAGATTCAATACATCGTCCTCCAGCGGACTGGTCTCCAAGGGTCTATTGCTGCCTCGGGCACCTTATGGTCGTTCTCCTGTGAGTCTAGATTTTCCAATCCGACACATAACTGATACTTAATTGCAAGTTCAGGACCTCCTAATGACGATGGAACACTCAAATTGCGACGAGATTCAATACATCGGCCTCCAGCCAACTTGTCTTCAAAAGTCTATTGCTGCCTTGGGCACCTTGTGGTCGTTCTCCTGTGAGTCTAGATTTTCGAATCCGACGCGAAACTGATAGTTAATCGTAACGTTCAGAGCCTCCTAATGACGATGGAGCACTCAAATTGCGTCGAGATTCAATACATTGTCCTTGAGCCGACTTGACTCCAAGGGTCTATTGCTGCCTCGGGTTCTTTATGTTCGCTCTCCTGTGAGTCTAGATTTTCGAATCCGACGCGAAACTCATTGTCAGTTGTTACGTTCAGGGCTTCCTAATGACGATGGAACACTCAAATTACGTCGAGATTCAATACATCGTCCTTCAGCCGACTTGTCTCTAAGAGTCTATTGCTGCCTCGGGCACCTTATGGTCGTTCCCCTGTGGGTCTAGATTTTTGAATCCGACGAAAAACTGATAGTTAATTGTAATGTTCAGGGCCTACTAATGACGATGGATCACTCAAATTCCGTCGAGATTCAATACATCGGCCTCCAGCCGACTTGTCTCCAAGGGTCTATTGCTGCCTTGGGCACCTTATGGTCGTTCTCCAGTGAGTCTAGATTTTCGATTCCGACTTGAAACTGATTGTTAATTGTAACGTTCAGGGCCACCTAATGACGATGGAACACTCAAATTGCGTCGAGATTCAATACATCGTCCTCCAGCGGACTGGTCTCCAAGGGTCTATTGCTGCCTCGGGCACCTTATGGTCGTTCTCCTGTGAGTCTAGATTTTCCAATCCGACACATAACTGATACTTAATTGCAAGTTCAGGACCTCCTAATGACGATGGAACACTCAAATTGCGACGAGATTCAATACATCGGCCTCCAGCCAACTTGTCTTCAAAAGTCTATTGCTGCCTTGGGCACCTTGTGGTCGTTCTCCTGTGAGTCTAGATTTTCGAATCCGACGCGAAACTCATTGTCAGTTGTTACGTTCAGGGCTTCCTAATGACGATGGAACACTCAAATTACGTCGAGATTGAATACATCGTCCTCCAGCCGACTTGTATCCAAGGGGATATTGCTGTCTCGGGCAACATATGATAATTCTCCTGTGACTAGACTTTGGAATCCGACGCTAAAATGATAGTTAATTGTAACGTTCAGCGCCTCCTAATGACGATGGAACACTCAAATTGCGGCGAGAGACAATACATCGACCTCAAGCCGACTTGTCTACAAGGGGATATTGCTGCCTCGGGCACCACATGGTCCATCTCTGGTGATTCTACATTTTCGAATCCGACGAAAAACTGAAGGTTAATTGTAACGTTCAACGCCTCCTAATGACGATGGAACACTGAAATTGCGTCGAGAGTCAATACACCGTCCTCCAGCAGACTTGTCTACAATGGGATATTGCTGCCTCGGGCTCCATGTGGTACGTCTCCTGTGAGTCTAGATTTTCGAATCCGCCGCGAAACTGATAGTTAATTGTAACGCTCATGGCCTCCTAATGACGGTGGAACACTCAAATTGCGTCAAAATTCAATACATTGTCATCCAGCCGACTTGTCTCCAAGGGGATATTGCTGTCTCGGGCAGCATATGAACCTTCTCCTGTGAGTCTAGATTTTCGAATCCGACGCAAAAATGATAGTTAATTGTAACGTTCAGCGCCTCCTATTGACGATGGAACACTCAAATTGCGTCGAGAGACAATACATCGACCTCCAGCCGACTTGTCTACAAGGGGATATTGCTGCCTCGGGCTAAATGTGATCCGTCTCCTGTGAGTCTAGATTTTCGAATCCGACGCGAAACTGATAGTTAATTGTAAGGTTCAGGGCCTCCTAATGACGATGGAACACTCAAATTGCGTCGAGATTAACTACAACGTCCTTCAGCCGACTTGTCTCTAAGCGAATATCGCTGCCTCGGGCACCACATGGTCCTACTCCGGTGATTCTACGTTTTCGTATCCGAGGCAAAACTGATAGTTAATTGTAACGTTCAGGGCCTCCTAATGACGATGGAGCACTCAAATTGCGTCGCGATTCAATACATCGTCCTCCAGCGGACTGGTCTCCAAGAGATATTGCTGTCTCGGCCACCATATGATCCTTCTCCTGTGACTAGATTTTCGAATCCGACGCTAAAATGATAGTTAATTGTAACGTTCAGCGCCTCCTAATGACGATTGTACACTCTAATTGCGTCGTGATTCAATACATCGGCCTCCAGCCGACTTGTCTCCAAGGGTCTATTGCTGCGTCAGGCACCTTATGGTCTTTCTCCTGTGAGTCTAGATTTTCGAATCCGACGTGAAACTGATTGTTAATTGTAACGTTAACGGCTTCCTAATGACGATGGAACACTGAAATTGCGTCGAGATTCAATACCTCTTCATTCAGCCGATTTGTCTCCAAGGGTCTATTACTGCCTCGGGCACCTTATGGTCGTTCCCCTGTGAGTCTAGATTTTTGAATCCGACGCGAAACTGATTGTCAATTTTATCGTTCAGGGCTTCCTAATGACGATGGAACACTCAAATTTCTTCGAGATTCAATACATCGTCATTCAGCCGACTTGTCTCTAAGGGTAAATTGCTGCCTCGGGCAGCTTGTGGTCGTTCTCGTGTGAGTCTAGATTTTCGAATCCGACGCAAAACTGATAGTTATTTGTAACGTTCAGGGCCTCCTAATGACGATGGAACACTCAAATTGCGTCGTGATTCAACACTTCTGCTTCCAGCCGACTTGTCTCCAAGGGCACATTGCTGCCTCTTGCACCATATGGTCCGTCTCCGCTGAGTCTAGGTTTTCGATTCCGACGCGAAACTGATAGTTAATTGTAACGTTCAGGGCCTCCTAATGATGATGGAACACTCAAATTGCGTCGAGATTCAATACATCGGCCTCCAGCCGACTTGCCTTCAAATGTCTATTGCTGCCTCGGGCACCTTGTGGTCGTTCTCCTGTGAGTCTGGATTTTCGAATCCGACGCTTAACTGATAGTTAATTGTATTGTTCAGGTGCTCCTAATGACGATGGAACACTCAAATTGCGTGGAGATTCAATACATCGTCCTCCAGCCGACTTGTCTCCAAGGGGATATCGCTGCCTCGGGCACCACATGGTCCGTCTCCGGTGATTCTACATTTTCGAATCCGACGCAAAACCCATAGTTAATTGTAACGTTCAGGGCCTCCTAACGACGATGGGGCACTCAAATGGCGTCGCGATTCAATACATCGTCCTCCAGCGGACTGGTATCCAAGAGGATATTGCTGCCTCGGGCACCTTATGGTCCGTCTCTAGTGAGTCTACATTTTCGAATCCGACGAAAAACTGATAGTTAATTGTAACGTTCAACGCCTCCTAATGACGATGGAACACTCAAATTGCGTCGAGTGTTAATACATCGTCCTCCATCCGACCTGTCTCCAAGGAGATATTGCTGTCTCGGGCACCATATGAACCTTCTCGTGTGAGTCTAGATTATAGTATCCGACGCAAAAATGATAGTAAATTGCAACGTTCAGCGCCTCCTAATGACGATGGAATACTCAAATTGCGACGAGAATCAATACATCGGCCTCCAGCCGACTTGTCTTCAAATGTCTATTGCTGCCTCGGGCACCTTGTGGTCGTTCTCCTGTGAGTCTAGATTTTCGAATCCGACGCTTAACTGATAGTTAATTGTATTGTTCAGGTGCTCCTAATGACGATGAAACACTCAAATTGCGTCGTGATTCAACACTTCTGCTTCCAGCCGACTTGTCTCCAAGGGCACATTGCTGCCTCTTGCACCATATGGTCCGTCTCCGCTGAGTCTAGGTTTTCGATTCCGACGCGAAACTGATAGTTAATTGTAACGTTCAGGGCATCCTAATGACGATGGAACACTCAAATTGCGTCGAGATTCAATACATCGGCCTCCAGCCGACTTGCCTTCAAATGTCTATTGCTGCCTCGGGCACCTTGTGGTCGTTCTCCTGTGAGTCTAGATTTTCGAATCCGACGCTTAACTGATAGTTAATTGTATTGTTCAGGTGCTCCTAATGACGATGAAACACTCAAATTGCGTCGTGATTCAACACTTCTGCTTCCAGCCGACTTGTCTCCAAGGGCACATTGCTGCCTCTTGCACCATATGGTCCGTTTCCGCTGAGTCTAGGTTTTCGATTCCGACGCGAAACTGATAGTTAATTGTAACGTTCTGGGCCTCCTAATGACGATGGAACACTCAAATTGCGTCGAGATTCAATACATCGGTCTGCAGCCGACTTGTCTCCAATTGTCTATTGCTGCCTTGGGCACCTTTTGGTCGTTCTCCTGTGAGTCTAGATTTTCGAATCCGACGCATAACTAATTGTAAAGTTCAGGGCCTCCTAATGACGGTGGAACAATCAAATTGCGTCGAGATTCAATACATCGTCCTGCAGCCGACTTGTCTCCAAGCCTGTATTGCATCCTCGGGCACCTTTTGTTCGTTCTCCAGTGAGTCTAGATTTTCGAATCCGACGCATAACTGATAGTTAATTGTAACGCTCAGCGCTTCCTATTGACGATGGAACACTCAAATTGCGTCGAGATTCAATACATCGTCATTCAGCCGACTTGTCTCCAAGTGTCTATTGCTGCCTCGCGCATGTTATGGTCGCTCTCCTGTGAGTCTAGATTTTCGAATCCGACCCAAAACTGATAGTTAATTGTAACGTTCAGGGCCTCCTAATGACGATGGAACGCTCAAATTGCGTCGAGATTCAATACTTCTGCTTCCAGCCGACTTGTCTCCAAGGGGACATTGCTGCCTCGGGCACCATATGGTCCGTCTCCGGTGAATCTAGATTTTCGATTCCGATGCGAAACTGATAGTTAATTGTAACGTTCAGGGTCTCCTAATGACGATGGGACACTCAAATTGCGTCGAGATTCAATAAATCGGCCTCCAGCCGACTTGTCTTCAAATGTCTATTGCTGCCTCGGGCCCCTTGTGGTCGTTCTCCTGTGAGTCTAGATTTTCGAATCCGACGCATAACTGATAGTTAATTGTAAAGTTCAGGAGCTCCTAATGACGATGGAACACTCAAATCGCGTGGAGATTTAATACATCTTCCTCCAGCCGACTTGTCTCCAAGGGGATATCGCTGCCTCGGGCACCACATGGTCCGTCTTCGGTTATAAAATAAATAAAATAAATAAAAATAAATATATTGTTATTTTAAATATGTTAATTTTTCTATCTGTATGATGGTGATTGTGATTGCAATTGTAATTAATATTTTTGCTTATCTGGAACGTGGACGTTTAATTATTCGATATCAGACGCTTGACAATGGCTTTTTCGTAAAGGCAATGTTACTCGTAGTTGACCGTGAAATAAAACTGAATAATCGGACTTCGTAATTAAATCGTTTCCAAAGACTGCTGCGGTAGGTGCGGACTCATAATCTAAATCTCAATATTACAATAATTTGCCAGCCATGCCAATACGTCGTACAGAGGTGATTGTCTACTAAACATAAAAAAGTTACACAGTTAGTTAAATCAGATATATTCAATGATTAAGCCTACAGTTCATAATCCTACTTACTTTTATAAATATAAATTCTTTACAGAATCGAGTGCCTAGTGTGGTTGCAACTCGCAGTATTCTTCTATAACATGAAATATGGCGGTGTGCCAGACAATAAAATAAAATACGTGCTTCTCGCACCACTTCAACCAGAGCTCACCCTTTCTTAATCCAACATAAGAGTAACGTAATTGTGCTTTTGTATTATCAGCGACACAGCGCTGCAGTTGTGTGCGATAGGCTTTATTTATTTGTCACTGATCATTTATTTAATTAGTACTTCGCGTTTCCGCGGAGACTCACGATCGGCATGCAAATGTGCCTTTATATTGCCCTAAAGGCACAAGAAAATCTAAATTATCTACAACTATTTACATGACTTACATTACACATTATACATATTATATACAAAATTTGAATGACGCGGGTGCGCCGTAAAAGTTCTTATGTTGGCAGATAGAGTGCGCGCATGCGCAGAAGCGTCTGTGTAACTTCGGGACTGCCGTTATATCGTACAGTTAGATCACGCGGCACAGTATTGCAGTTCATATTGTTCGTGTGCGCGCGTTTTTCAGTCGCTGCACAAAGAAAATATTCAACCAAGATTACATATGAAGAATACATTCTATGACAGGTAACTTAATTTTAAATTTACAATATTTGTTATAACACAATACAACTTAGATTGTTGAATGTTCTTAGTTACATAGTATTGTTTTGAAATACTTCAAAGAAAAATGTCCGTATTTTTCAGGTGCGTTGACCTATACACATCGTGTCGTTATTACAGTTCATATTCATCCGCTGCACAATAATTTTTTACAGGTTAGTATCGTCGTGGTAAAGTTTTTTGATCACAGTAACATCGTTGTATAACAACGTGATTAATACATAAGCGTGTCCATTTCTCATTTCCATTATAGTCGTAGTGATGCAGTTGGTTGTGACTAAAAGCATTGCTTATTACAGATCAGACGTGACCCGTCGAGTAATTGGTCCACGTGCAGTTCGTTTTTTACATTCCGTGGAAGCTTGGCTGCAGAACCTCGGACGGCACATAGCTGGCGTCGATCCCTGGACAGTCCAGGTAAGAGTGTCCGTCACATTTCGAGAACATTTCATTCCCTGAAGTTCCAACCAAAATTCTTCCACCCGTCGTGTTGTTTTCTGGACAGGCACTTTGTGTCCATTTAATCCAGTTAACATCTTGAAGTCGGGTACTGTAGTAATGTCACTAGACGATGCACGAATTATGCACTTCACATTTTCAGTTTTTTGCTGAATATAGCTCACCTAAATGTTCGTAGTTATTAATCAAGGAAATCGTTCATCGCGTTTACGTAGATACGCTGCATAATGAATGGCATTAACAGTTTCTTTCACATAGGTTTCCGCGTAGTTGCAGAGTTAGTAATGTTCGTTAATGTCCGTGAACAGTGGTTCACTATGCAATGTCTTTTTGGCACTCGTTTTGTTCAAATTTTTACATAGTAACAGTTGCACTATACATCAGTTAAAAAAATAAGTAATTATACATACACACGTCACATATTTTCTTAGCATAAACATAATATAGTTGCACATAAACATGTTTACATCATCATTACATAGCTATAGGTTATTACATTGTGTCACGTTTGATTACATGAATTGTCGATATTTACGTCCTCTTTATCGGTTTTGCTGGGATTTTATCGATGTTTTTTGTGATGTCATCTGAAATTAAGATAGGTTAGACACAACATTCATTACATCAGTAGGCAAGACCAGGCGTTTTCACTACTCAATAAATATTCAAAATAGTAAGAGAGAGAAAATGTTCGATTCCTCGCGTTTTGTGCGTGTGTGTAGAGTGTCTGTGTGGCCTTGACTACTGATAGATGCTTTTCGTGTTGAGAGATGTGCGTCTAATCTATTTCTCAAAGTAAAAGATCGCTTCACAGCTGACGTCTGTCAGTTCGTCAGGTGTCACACCAAGTCAGTGGTACCTTCAGTAACAAATGTTCCGTGAAAAATTAATATGTCATCCACTGCTACGTAGTCATAAATTTTACTTTAATATTCCGTCTTTCAGGTGGAGGCGCGCGCTGAAAGAAGAGTTCTTCTGTCTTCAACTGCGTCACTGGAACCGCTGAAATGAAAATTTCTATACTACTTTTTATCTGTGTTGTAACAACAGAGTTTTTCGAGTTGCTTAGCAATATTTTGATGGGTATGACTTTGACATTATTCAGCATGAAATGCTCTAAGATCTCGGTGTGCGTATAGCCCAATAAATTTGTTAGTTCTAGGATGTTGTAACAGATACGCACCAGGATGCGGTATGTTAACAATTATATAAGGTCCTTCATATAGCAGACGCCACTTAGCGTTGCGTCGTTTGAGTGCTACAGAGTTATGATGAGTACGAAGTAGTACAAGCATTCCTACCTCGAATTTTTGTTTTCTTTTTATTATGTTTCTGTGATGTTTGTTTCGTATTTGTCGTGTGCGGAATGTGTGTATCATACTCGAATGTATATTGGTTTCTGAACTGTACATTTTGACTGATATTTTCGTTACATTCAGACTGTAGTTGATCGGTGAATTGTCTCATGGGTGCAGTGACGGATTGTACTGCGTCACTGATCAGCTGTTTGTTATTAGTAATGTATTGCGCTACGGAGTCGTGCACAATTGTTGGTAAATTTTCACGTAAGCATCTATCAAAATGTTTGTCTTTGTTCTCAACCCAATCATGAAATTCTTTATTAATATTTTGAAAATGAGCTGTGGCATCTGATTGTAAGATGTCAGTCAGGTGTTGTTCAACATTGTCAAATTTATTCTGTACGTCAGTAATTCGTTTTTCAAGGCTGTCATGTACTGAAGGATATGTTTGAATTTGTTCAGTAAGAACTTCACATGTGACATTAAGGTTTTTTACTTGTGTCTGTAAAAGTGCTACGTCAGTTGTAGTCTTTTCTTGTCTCGTATTGAGCTGGGAAAATTTAGTACTGAGTTCGGTCATCTGTTTGGTCAGTGTGGCGTCTATAAGTTCCACACCTTTACACAAAGTGTCATTACCTATCTTGATTGCTATGAGATCAGATTTGATTTCGTCATTTTGTGTTTTTAACTGTTCATTTTGTGTCTCTAATTGTGCCTATAAGGTTGCCATGTTTTCGGTGTTCTGTTTCCTTATGGTTGCCATATTTTCTGCGTTTTGTTTCATTAGCATTTGTAACATGTCGGCAATGTTTACCGTTTGCAAGATCTCTGCCCCCGCCGCGTCATTAGACGTGACGTCATGCATTAACATGGGCTCTGATTGAGATTATGAAATTTTTGTAGTGGACGGCCTATCGTCAAAATTTTCGTCAACACTTGCGTCAATGTTTGATGAATCGTCACTACCGGTTGCTGTCGTAAAGTCATTTTCTAACACTTGTCTCACGTCCGAGTCGGATTGCGTCTGAATAGTGCGTCCTTGCTGTTCCATTTTTGCGTATTGTTTTCTAGTTATTACCATGCCACACGTGATATATGTTTCAAGAAAATTTTTGACACTGATTTTAAAATAAAATGTAGTTGAGCATGAATCGCTCGTAGCAACAATGGCTGTCTGTTAATTTAAAAATATAAACTGAATTGGAGATTATTGGTAACGGCTGTTGGCCATGTTACATGATATCGTACACAAGTCGGCCATATTGTACACTCGTGTATTGGTATTGTTGCATACGTTATTGTTCAGGGAAAAGTACAGAGAATGAAATTTATCACTGAAACTGTTATGCAGAAAAGAAACACTACAGAATTTACTGAAAAGCTAATACACTGAATTATACGTCTGGTCAAGCCTGCTAATGCAAAGATGCTGCGTCTTACCTTATTTTGCTGTAAGTTTCATGGCGTCTTCCCGCAAAATTTCAGAATTGGAAAATATCTTCAGATTTTGTTACCTCTCATACATTGAGGTCCAGGTCCAGAAAGTTGATTTTTTACATGAAACAAAGAGAACAATGTAACAAATGACAAAATAACAAGTCCTGTCGCGGTCGCCAATATAAAATAAATAAAAAAAATAAAAAAATATTTATTGTTATTTTAAATATGTTAATTATTCTATCTGTATGATGGTGATTGTGATTGCAATTGTAATTAATATTTTTGCTTATCTGGAACGTGGACGTTTAATTATTCGATATCAGACGCTTGACAATGGCTTTTTCGTAAAGGCAATGTTACTCGTAGTTGACCGTGAAATAAAACTGAATAATCGGACTTCGTAATTAAATCGTTTCCAAAGACTGCTGCGGTAGGTGCGGACTCATAATCTAAATCTCAATATTACAATAATTTGCCAGCCATGCCAATACGTCGTACAGAGGTGATTGTCTACTAAACATAAAAAAGTTACACAGTTAGTTAAATCAGATATATTCAATGATTAAGCCTACAGTTCATAATCCTACTTACTTTTATAAATATAAATTCTTTACAGAATCGAGTGCCTAGTGTGGTTGCAACTCGCAGTATTCTTCTATAACATGAAATATGGCGGTGTGCCAGACAATAAAATAAAATACGTGCTTCTCGCACCACTTCAACCAGAGCTCACCCTTTCTTAATCCAACATAAGAGTAACGTAATTGTGCTTTTGTTTTATCAGCGACACAGCTCTGCAGTTGTGTGCCATAGGCTTTATTTATTTATCACTGATCATTTATTTAATTAGTATTTCGCGTTTCCGCGGAAACTCACGCTCGGCATGCAAATGTGCCTTTATACGGTGATTCTACATTTTCGAATCCGCCGCAAAACTGATAGTAAATTGTAACGTTCAGGGCCTCCTAATGACGATGGAACACTCAAATTGCGTCGAGATTCAATACCTCGTTTTCCAGTCGACTTGTTTCCATGGGAACATTGCAGCCTCGGGCACCATATGGTCCGTCTCCTGTGAGTCTAGATTTTCGATTCCGATGCGAAACTGATAGTTAATTGTAACGTTCAGGGCCTCCTAATGACGATGGAACACTCAAACTGCGTTGAGATTCAATACATCGTCCTTCAGCCGACTTGTCTCCAACTTTCTATTGCTGCCTCGGGCACCTTATAGTCGTTCTCCTGTGAGTCAAGATTTTCGAATCCGACGCAAAAATAATAGTTAATTGTAACGTTCAGCGATTCCTAATGACGATGGAACACTCAAATTGCGTCGAGAGTCAATACATCGTCCTCCAGACGACTTGTCTACAAGGGAATACTGCTGCCTCGGGCTAAATGTGGTCCGCCTCCTGTGAGTCTAGATTTTCGAATCCGACGCATATCTGATAGTTAATTGCAAAGTTCAGCGCCTCCTAATGACGAAGGAGCACTCAAATTGCGTCGAGATTCAATACATCGGCCTCCAGCCGACTTGTCTCCAAATGTCTATTGCTACCTCGGGCACCTTATGGTCGTTCTCCTGTGAGTCTAGATTTTCGAATCCGACGCAAAAATGATGGTTAATTGTAACGCTCAGCGCCTCCTAATGACGATGGAACACTCAAATTGCGTCGAGAGTCAATACATCGTCCTCCAGCCGACTTGTCTACAAGGGATATTGATGCCTCGGGCACATTATAGTCGTTCTCCTGTGAGTCTAGATTTTCGAATCCGACGCGAAATTGATTGTTAATTGTAACGTTCAGAGCCACCTAATGATGATGGAACACCCAAATTGCGTCGAGATTCAATACATCGGCCTCCAGCCGACTTGTCCCCAAGGGGACATCCCTGCCTCGGGCACCATATGGTCCGTGTCCTGTGAGTCTAGATTTTCATTGCCGACGCTAAACTGATAGTTAATTGTAACGTTCTGGGCCTCCTAATGACGATCGAGCGCTCAAATTGCGTCGAGATTCACTACATCGGTCTGCAGCCGACTAGTCTCCAATTGTCTATTGCTGCCTCGGGCACATTATGGTCGTTCTCCTGTGAGTCTAGATTTTCGTATCCGACGCATAACTAATTGTAAAGTTCGGGGCCTCCTAATGACGATGGAACAATCAAACTGCGTCGAGATTCAATACATCGTCCTGCAGCCGACTTGTCTCCAAGGCTCTATTGCATACTCGGGCACCTTTTGTTCGTTCTCCAGTGAGTCTAGATTTTCGAATCCGACGCAAAACTGATAGTTGATTGTAACGTTCAGGGCCTCCTAATGACGATGGAACACTCAAATTGCGTCGAGATTCAATACTTCTGCTTCCAGCCGACGGGTCTCCAAGGGGACATTGCTGCCTCGGGCACCATATGTTCCGTCTCCTGTGAATCTAGATTTTCGATTCCGATGCGAAACTGATATTTAAATGTAAAGTTCAGGAGCTCCTAATAACGATGGAACAGTCAAATTGCGTGGAGATTCAATACATCGTCCCCCAGCCGACTTGTCTCCAAGGGGATTTCGCTGCCTCGGGCACCACATGGTCCGTCTCCGGTGATTCTACATTATCGAATCCGACGCAAAACTGATAGTAAATTGTAACGTTCAGGGCCTCCTAATGAGGATGGAACACTCAAATTGCGTCGAGATTCAATACTTCGGTTTCCAGCCGACTTGTTTCCAAGGGACATTGCTGCCTCGGGCACCATATGGTCCGTCTCCTGAGAGTCTAGATTTTCGATTCTGATGCGAAACTGATAGTTAATTGTAACGTTCAGGGCCTCCTAACGACGATGGGGCACTCAAATGGCGTCGCGATTCAATACATCGTCCTCCAGCGGACTGGTCTCCACGGGGATATTGCTGCCTCGGGCACCTTATGGTCCGTCTCTAGTGAGTCTACATTTTCGAATCCGACGAAAAACTGATAGTTAATTGTAACATTTAGGGCCTCCTAATGACGATGGGGCACTCAAATTGCGTCGAGGTTCAATACATCGTCTTCCAGCCGACTTGTCTCCAAGGGGATATTGCTGCCTCGCGCACCTTATGGTCGTGCTCCTGTGAGTCTAGATTTTCGAATCCGACGCGAAACTGATAGTTAATTGTAACGCTCAGAGCCTCCTAATGGCGACGGAACACTCAAATTGCGTCGAGATTCAATATATCGGTCTCCAGCCGACTTGTCTCAGAGGGTCAATTGCTGCCTCATGCACCTTATGGGCGTTCTTCTGTGAGTCTAGATTTTTCGATTCCGACGCATAACTAATAGTTAATAGTAAAGTTAAGGACCTCCTAATGACGATGGAACACTCAAATTGCGTTGAGATTCAATACATCGTCCTCCAGCCGACTTGTCTCCAAGGGTATATCGCTGCCTCGGGCACCACATGGTCCGTCTCCGGTGATTCTACGAAAAACTGATAGTTAATTGTAACATTTAGGGCCTCCTAATGACGATGGGGCACTCAAATTGCGTCGAGGTTCAATACATCGTCCTCCAGCCGACTTGTCTCCAAGGGGATATTGCTGCCTCGCGCACCTTATGGTCGTGCTCCAGTGAGTCTAGATTTTCGAATCCGCCGCAAAACTGATAGTTAATTGTATCGTTCAGGGCCGCCTAAAGACGATGGAATACTCAATTTGCGTCGAGATTCAATTAATCGTTCTCCAGCCGACTTCTCTCCGTGGGGATATTCATGCCTTGGGCACCTTATGGTCGTTGTCCTGTGAGTCTAGATTTTCGAATCCGACGCGAAACTGATTGTTAATTGTAACGTTCAGGGCTTTCTAATGACGATGGAACACTCAAATACATCGGCCTCCAGCCGACTTGTCTCCAATTGTCTATTGCTGCCTCGGGCACCTTATGGTCGTTCTCCTGTGAGTATAGATTTGCGAATCCAACGCATAACTGATAGTTAATTGCGACGTTCAGCGCCCCCTAATGAGGACGGAACACTCAAATTGCGTCGTGATTCAACACATCGGCCTCCAGACGACTTGTCTCCAAATGTCTATTGCTGCCTCGGGCACCTTGTGGTCGTTCTCCTGTGAGTCTAGATTTTTGAATCCGGCGCATAACTGATAGTTAATCGTAAAGTTCAGTACGTCCTAATGACGATGGAACACTCAAATTGCGTCGAGATTCAATACATCGTTCACCAGCCGAGATGTCTCCAAGGGCATATTGCTGCCTCGGGAACCATATGATTCGTCTCCTGTGAGTCTAGATATTCGAATCCGACGCGAAACTGATAGTTAACTGTAACGTTCAGGGCCTCCTAATGACGATGGAACACTCAAATTGCGTCGAGATTCAATACTTCGGTTTCCAGCCGACTTGTTTCCAAGGGACATTGCTGCCTCGGACACCATATGGTCCGTCTCCTGAGAGTCTAGATTTTCGATTCTGATGCGAAACTGATAGTTAATTGTAACGTTCAGGGCCTCCTAACGACGATGGGGCACTCAAATGGCGTCGCGATTCAATACATCGTCCTCCAGCGGACTGGTCTCCACGGGGATATTGCTGCCTCGGGCACCTTATGGTCCGTCTCTAGTGAGTCTACATTTTCGAATCCGACGAAAAACTGATAGTTAATTGTAACATTTAGGGCCTCCTAATGACGATGGGGCACTCAAATTGCGTCAAGGTTCAATACATCGTCCTCCAGCCGACTTGTCTCCAAGGGGATATTGCTGCCTCGCGCACCTTATGGTCGTGCTCCTGTGAGTCTAGATTTTCGAATCCGACGCGAAACTGATAGTTAATTGTAACGCTCAGAGCCTCCTAATGGCGACGGAACACTCAAATTGCGTCGAGATTCAATATATCGGTCTCCAGCCGACTTGTCTCAGAGGGTCAATTGCTGCCTCATGCACCTTATGGGCGTTCTCCTGTGAGTCTAGATTTTTCGATTCCGACGCATAACTAATAGTTAATAGTAAAGTTAAGGACCTCCTAATGACGATGGAACACTCAAATTGCGTTGAGATTCAATACATCGTCCTCCAGCCGACTTGTCTCCAAGGGTATATCGCTGCCTCGGGCACCACATGGTCCGTCTCCGGTGATTCTACGAAAAACTGATAGTTAATTGTAACATTTAGGGCCTCCTAATGACGATGGGGCACTCAAATTGCGTCGAGGTTCAATACATCGTCCTCCAGCCGACTTGTCTCCAAGGGGATATTGCTGCCTCGCGCACCTTATGGTCGTGCTCCAGTGAGTCTAGATTTTCGAATCCGCCGCAAAACTGATAGTTAATTGTATCGTTCAGGGCCGCCTAAAGACGATGGAATACTCAATTTGCGTCGAGATTCAATTAATCGTTCTCCAGCCGACTTCTCTCCGTGGGGATATTCATGCCTTGGGCACCTTATGGTCGTTGTCCTGTGAGTCTAGATTTTCGAATCCGACGCGAAACTGATTGTTAATTGTAACGTTCAGGGCTTTCTAATGACGATGGAACACTCAAATACATCGGCCTCCAGCCGACTTGTCTCCAATTGTCTATTGCTGCCTCGGGCACCTTATGGTCGTTCTCCTGTGAGTATAGATTTGCGAATCCAACGCATAACTGATAGTTAATTGCGACGTTCAGCGCCCCCTAATGAGGACGGAACACTCAAATTGCGTCGTGATTCAACACATCGGCCTCCAGACGACTTGTCTCCAAATGTCTATTGCTGCCTCGGGCACCTTGTGGTCGTTCTCCTGTGAGTCTAGATTTTTGAATCCGGCGCATAACTGATAGTTAATCGTAAAGTTCAGTACGTCCTAATGACGATGGAACACTCAAATTGCGTCGAGATTCAATACATCGTTCACCAGCCGAGATGTCTCCAAGGGCATATTGCTGCCTCGGGAACCATATGATCCGTCTCCTGTGAGTCTAGATATTCGAATCCGACGCGAAACTGATAGTCAACTGTAACGTTCAGGGCCTCCTAATGACGATGGAACACTCAAATTGCGTCGAGATTCAATACAACGTCCACCACCCGAGTTGTCTCAAAGGGGATGTTGCTGCCTCGGGAACCATATGATCCGTCTCCTGTGAGTCTAGATATTCGAATCCGACGCGAAACTGATAGTTAATTGTAACGTTCAGGGCCTCCTAATGACGATGGAACACTCAAATTGCGTCGAGAGTCAACACATTGTCCTCCAACCGACTTTTCTACAAGGGAATATTGTTCCTTCGGGCTCAATGTGGTCCGTCTCCTGTGAGTCTAGATTTTCGAATCCGACGCGAAACTGATAGTTAACTGTAACGTTCAGGGCCTCCTAATGACGATGGAACATTCAAATTGCGTCGAGATTCAATACATCGGCCACCAGCCGACTTGTCTCCAAGGGTCTATCGCTGCCTCGGGCACCTTATGATCGTTCTCCTGTGAGTCTAGATTTTCGAACCCGACGCAAAACTGATAGTTATTTGTGACGTTCAGGGCCTCCTAATTACGATGGAATACTCAAATTGCGTCGAGATTTTATTCATCGTCCTCCAGCCGACTTCTCTCCATGGGGATATTACTGCCTCGGGCACCTTATGGTCGTTCCCCTGTAAGTCTAGATTTTAGAATCCGACGCAAATCTCATAGTTAATTGTAATGTTCAGGGCCTCCTTTTGACGATGGAACACTCAAATTGCGTCGAGATTCAAATCATCGGCCTCCAGCCGACTTGTCTCCAATTGTCTATTGCTGCCTCGGGCACCTTATGGTCGTTCTCCTGTGAGTATAGATTTTCGAAACCAACGCATAACTGATAGTTAATTGCAGCGTTCAGGGCCTGCTAATGACGATGGAACACTCAAATTTCGTCGAGAGTCAATTCATCGACATCCAGCCGACTTGTCTCCAAGGGGTATTGCTGCCTCGGCACCTTATGGTCCGTCTCCTGTGATTCTAGATTTTCGAATCCGACGCAAAAATGATAGTTAATTGTAACGTTCAGGGCCTCCTAATGATGATGGAACACTCAAATTGCGTCGAGATTCAATACATCGGACTCCAGCCGACTTGTCTCAGAGGGTCTATTGCTGCCTCGGGCACCTTATGCTCGTTCTCCTGTGAATCTAGATTTTCGAATCCGACCCACAACTGATAGTTAAATCTAACGCTCAGCGCCTCCTAATGACGATGGAACTCTCAGATTGCGTCGAGATTAAATACATTGTCCTCCAGCCGACTTGTCTCCAAGGGTCTATTGCTACCTCGGGCACCTCATGGTCGTTCTCCTGTGAGACTAGACTTTCGAATCCGACGCATAACTGATAGTTAATTGTAATGCTCAGCGCCTCCTAATGACGATGGAACACTCAAATTGCGTCGAGATTCAATACATCGTCCACCAGCCGACTTGTCTCCAAGGGGATATTGATGCCTAGGGCACCATATGATCCATCTCCTGTGAGTCTATATTTTCGAATCCGACACGAAACTGATAGTTAATTGTAACGTTCAGGGCCTTCTAATGACTATGTAACACTCAAATTGCGTCGAAATTCAATACATCGTCCTTCAGCCGACTTGACTCCAAAAGTCTATTGCTGCATCGGACACCTTATGGTCGTTCTCCTGTGAGTCTAGATTTTCGAATCCGACGCAAAACTGATAGTTAATTGTAGCGTTCAGGGCCTCCTAATGACGATGGAACACTAAAATTGCGTCGAGATTCAATACATCGTCCTTCAGACGACTTGACTCCAAGAGTCTATTGCTGCCTCGGACACATTGTGGTCGTTCTCCGGTGATTCTACATTTTCTAATCCGACGCAAAACTGATAGTTAATTGTAACGATCAGGGCCTCGTAATGACGATGGGGCACTCAAATTGCGTCGCGATTCAATACATCGCCCTCCAGCGGACTGGTATCCAAGGGGATATTGCTGCCTCGTACACCTTATGGACCGACTCAAGTGAGTCTAGATTTTCGAATCCGACGCATAACTGATAGTTAATTGCAACGTTCAACGCCTCCTAATGACGATGGAACACACAAATTGAGTCGAGATTCAATTCATCGGCCTCCAGCTGACTTGTCTTCAAATGTCTATTGCTGCCTAGGGCACCTTGTAGACGTTCTCCTGTGAGTCTAGATTTTCGAATCCAACTCATAACTGAAAGTTAATTTTAAAGTTCAGGAACTCCTAATGACGATGGAATACTCAAATTGCGTCGAGATTCAATACATCGGCCTCGAGCCGACTTGCATCCAAGGGGACATTGCTGCCTCGGGCACCATACGGTCCGTCTCCTGTGAGTCTAGATTTTCGATTCCGATGCGAAACTGATAGTTAATTGTATTGTTCAGGGCCTCCTAATGACTATGGAACACTCAAATTGCGTCGAGGTTCAATACATCGTCCTCCAGCCGACTTGTCTCCAAGGGGTATTGCTGCCTCGGTCACCATATGGTCCGTCTCCTGTGAGTCTAGTTTTTCGAATCCGACGCAAAAATTATAGTTATTTGTAACGTTCAGGGCCTCGTAATGACGATGGGGCACTCCAATTGCGACGCGATTTATTACATCGTCCTCCAGCGGACTGGTCTCCAAGGGGATATTGCTGCCTCGTACACCTCATGAACCGTCTCCAGTGAGTCTAGATTTTGGAATCCGACGAATAACTGATAGTTAATTGCAACGTTCAGCGCCTCCTAATGACGACGGAACACTCAATTTGCGTCGCGATTCAATACAATGGCCTCCACCCGACTTGTCTTCAAATGTCTATTGCTGCCTCGGGCACCTTATGGTTGTTCTGCTGTGTGTCTAGATTTTCGAATCCGACGCAAAAACGATAGTAAATTGTAACGTTCAGGGCCTCCTAATGACGATGGAACACTCAAATTGCGTCGACATTCAATACCTCGTCATTCAGTCGATTTGTCTCCAAAGGTCTATTGCTGCCTCGGGCACCATATGGTCGTTCCCCTGTGAGTCTAGATTTTAGAATCCGACGCAAATCTGATCGTTAATTGTAACTTTCAGGGCCTACTAATGACGATGGAACAGTCAAATTGCGTCGAGATTCAATACATCGTCCTTCAGACGACTTAACTCCAAAAGTCTATTGCTGCCTCACACGCATTATGGTCGTTCTCCGGTGATTCTACATTTTCTAAACCGACGCTAAACTGATAGTTAATTGTAACGTTCAGATCCTCGTAATGACGATGGTTCACTCAAATTGCGTCGCGATTCAATACATCGTCCTCCAGCGGACTGGTCTCCAAGGGGATATTGCTGCCTCGTACACCTTATGAACCGTCCCCAGTGAGTCTAGATTTTCGAATCCGACGCATAACTGATTGTTAATTGCAACGTTCAGCGCCTCCTAATGACGATGGAACACTCAAATTGCGTCGAGATTCAACACATCGGCCTCCAGCCGACTTGTCTTCAAATGTCTATTGCTGCCTAGGGCACCATGTGGTCGTTCTCCTGTGAGTCTAGATTTTCTAATCCGACGCAAAAATGATTGTTAATTGTAACGTTCAGCGCCTCGTAATGACGATGGAACACTCAAATTGCGTCGAGATTCAATACATCGTCCTCCAGCCGACTTGTCTCCAAGGGTCTATTGCTACCTCTTACACCTTATGGTCGTTCTCCTGTGAGTCTAGATGTTCTAATCCGACGCAAAAATGATAGTTAATTGTAACGTTCAGCGCCTCCTAATGACGATGGAACACTCAAATTGCGTCGAGATTCAATACATCGTCCTCCAGCCGACTTGTCTCCAATTGTCTATTGTTGCCTCGGGCACCTTATGGTCGTTCTCCTGTGAGTCTCGATTTTCGAATGTGACGCAAAAATGATATTTAATTGCAACGTTCAGGGCCTGTTATTGACGATGGAACACTCAAATTGCGTCGAGGTTGAATACATCGTCCTCTAGCCGAATTGTCTCCGAGGGGTATTGCTGCCTCGGGCACCATGAGGTCCGTTTCCTGTGAGTCTAGATTTTCGAATCCGACGCAAAAACGATAGTTAATTGTAACGTTCAGCGCCTCCTAATGACGATTTAACACTCAAATTGCGTCGAGAGTCAATACATCGTCCTCCAGACAACTTGTCTACAAGGGAATATTGCTGCCTCGGGCTACATGTGGTCCTTCTCCTGTGAGTCTATATTTTCGAATCCGACGCGATACTGATAGTTAATTGCAACGTTCAGGGCCTTCTAATGACGATGGAACACTCAAATTGCGGCGAGATTCAATACATCGGTCTCCAGCCGACTTGTCTCCAAATGTCTACTGCTGCCTCGCGCACCATGTGGTCGTTCTCCTGTGAGTCTAGATTTTCCAATCCGACGCAAAAACGATAGTTAATTGTAACGTTCAGGGCCTCCGAATGACGATGGAACACTCAAATTGCGTCGAGATTCAATACATCGGCCTGCAGCCGACTTGTCTACAAGGGTCTATTGCTGCCTCGGGCACCTTATGGTCGTTCTCCTGTGAGTCTAGATTTTCGAATCCGATGCATAACTGATTGTTAATTGTAACGGTCAGGGCCTCCTAATGACGATGGAACACTCAAATTGCGTCGAGGTTCAATACATCATCCTCCAGCCAACTTGTCTCCAAGTGGTATTGCTGCCTCGGGTACCGTATGGTCGGTCTCCTGTGAGTCTAGATTTTAGAATCCGACGCAAAAATGATATTTAATTGTAACGTTCAGCCCCTCCTAATGACGATGGAACATTAAAATTGCGTCGAGAGTCAATACATCGTCCTCCATCCGACTTGTCTATAATGGGATATTGCTGCCTCGGGCTCCATGTGGTCCGTCTCCTGTGAGTCTAGATTTTCGAATCCGACGCGAAACTGATAGTTAATTGTATCGTTCAGGGCCTCCTAATGACGATGGAACACTCAAATTGCGTCGAGATTCAATACATCGGCCTCCAGCCGACTTGTCTCCAAGGGTCTATTGCTGCATCGGGCACCTTATGGTCGTTCTCCTGTGAGTTTAGGTTTTTGAATCCGACGCATAACTGATAGTTAATTGTAAAGCTCAGGGCTTCCTAATGACGATGGAACACTCAAATTGCGTCGAGATTCAATACAACGTCCTTCAGCCGACTTGTCTCCAAGAGTCTATTGCTGCCTCGGACACCTTATGGTTCATATCCTGTGAGTCTAGATTTTCGAATCCGAAGCAAAACTGATAGTTAATTGTAACGTTCAGCGCCTCCTAATGACGATGGAACACTCAAATTGCGTCGAGAGTCAATACATCGTCCTCCAGCCGACTTGTCTCCAAGGGGTATTGCTGCCTCGGGCACCATATGGTCCGTCTCAAAAATGACAGTTATTTGCAACGTTCAGCGCTCCCTAATGACAATGGAACAATCAAATTGGGTCGAGATTCAATACATCGTCCTTCAGCCGACTTGTCCCCAAGAGTCTATTGCTGCCTCGGACACCTTATGCTCGATCTCCTGTGAGTCTAGATTTTCGAATCCGAAGCAAAACTGATAGTCAGTTGTAACGTTCGGGGCCTCCTAATGACGATGGAATACACAAATTGCGTCGAGATTCAATACATCGTCCTTCAGCCGACTTGTCTCCAAGGTTCTATTGCTGCCTCGGGCACCTTATGGTCGTTCTCCTGTGAGTCTCGATTTTCGAATCCGACGCATAACTGATAGTAAATCGCACCGTTCAGGGAATCTTAATGACGATGGAACACTCAAATTGCGTCAAGGTTGTATACATCGTTCTCCAGCCGGATTGTCTCCGAGGGGTATTGCTGCCTCGGGCACCATATGGTCCGCCTCCTGCGAGTCTAGATTTTTGAATTCGACGCAAAAATGATAGTTAATTGTAAATTTCAGCGCCTCCTAATGACGATGGAACACTCAAATTGCGTCGAGATTCAATACATCGTCCTTCAGCCGACTTTTCTCCAAGGTTCTATTGCTGCCTCGGGCACCTTATGGTCGTTCTCCTGTGAGTCTCGATTTTCGAATCCGACGCAAAACTGATAGTTAATTGCAACGTTCAGCGCCTCCTAATGACGATGGGGCACTCAAATTGCGTCGCGATTCAATACATCGTCCTCCAGCGGACTGGTCTCCAAGGGGATATTGTTGCCTCGGACACCTTATGGGCAGTCTCCAGTGAGTCTAGATTTTCGAATCCGACAAAAAACTGATAGTTAATTGTAACGTTCAGGGCCTCCTAATGACGATGGAACACTCAAATTGCGTCGAGATTCAATACATCGGCCTCCAGCAGACTTGTCTCCAAGGGCCTATTGCTGCCTCGGGCACCTTATGGTCGTTCTCCTGTGAGTCTAGATTTTTCGAATCTGCCGCATAACTGATAGTTAATTGCAACGTTCAGCGCCCCCTAATGACGATGGAACAATCATATTGGGTCGACATTCAATACATCGTCCTTCAGCCGACTTGTCTCCAAGAGTCTATTGCTGCCTCGGACACCTTATGGTTCATATCCTGTGAGTCTAGATTTTCGAATCCGAAGCAAAACTGATAGTTAATTGTAACGTTCAGCCCCTCCTAATGACAATGGAACACAAAAATTGCGTCGAGAGTCAATACATCGTCCTCCAGCCGACTTGTCTCCAAGGGTCTATTGCTGCCTCAGGCACCTTATGGTCGTTCACCTGTGAGTCGAGATTTTCGAATCCGACGCATAACTGATAGTTAATTGTAAAGTTCAGGGATTCCTAATGACGATGGAACACTCAAATTGCGTCCAGATTCAATACATCGTCCTTCAGCCGGCTTGTCTCCAAGGGGATATAGCTGCCTCGTTCACCAAATGGTCCGTCTCCGGTGATTCTACATTCTCGTATCCGACGCAAAACTGATAGTTAATTGTAACGTTCAGGGCCTCCTAATGACGATGGGGCACTCAAATTGCGTCGCGATTCAATACATGGTCCTCTAGCGGACTGGACTCCAAGGGGATATTGTTGCCTCGTTCACCACATGGTCCGTCTCCGGTGATTCTACATTTTCGTATCCGACGCAAAACTGATAGTTAATTGTAACGTTCAGGGACTCTTAATGACGATGGGGCACTCAAATTGCGTCGCGATTCAATACATCGTCCTCCAGCGGACTGGTCTCCAAGGGGATATTGTTGCATCGGACACCTTATGGTCAGTCTCCAGTGGGTCTAGATTTTCGAATCCGACGAGAAACTGGTAGTTAATTGTAACGTTCAGGGCCTCCTAATGACGATGGAACACTCAAATTGCGTCGAGATTCAATACATCGGCCTCCAGCAGACTTGTTTCCGAGGGCCTATTGCTGCCTCGGGCACCTTATGGTCGTTCTCCTGTGAGTCTAGATTTTCGAATCCAATGCATAACTGATTGTTAATTGCAACGGTCAGGGCCTCCTAATGACGATGGAACACTCAAATTGCGTCGAGGTTCAATACATCGTCCTCCAGCCAACTTGTCTCCAAGCGGTATTGCTGCCTCGGGTACCGTATGGTCGGTCTCCTGTGAGTCTAGATTTTAGAATCCGACGTAAAAATTATATTTAATTGTAACGTTCAGCCCCTCCTAATGACGATGGAACATTAAAATTGCGTCGAGAGTCAATACATCGTCCTCCAGCCGACTTGTCTACAATGGGATATTGCTGCCTCGGGCACCATGTGGTCCGTCTCCTGTGAGTCTAGATTTTCGAATCCGACGCGAAACTGATAGTTAATTGTATCGTTAAGGCCTCCTAATGACAATGGAACACTCAAATTGCGTCGAGATTCAATACATCGGCCTCCAGCCGACTTGTCTCCAGGGGTCTATTGCTGCCTCGGGCACCTTGTGGTCGTTCTCCTGTGAGTCTAGATTTTCGAATCCGACGAATAACTGATAGTTAATTGTAAAGTTCAGGGCTTCCTAATGACGATGGAACACTCAAATTGCGTCGAGATTCAATACATCGTCATCCAGCCGACTTCTCTCCATGGGGATATTGCTGAATCGGGCACTTTATGGTCGTTCTCCTGTGAGTCTAGATATTCGAATCCGACGCGAAACTGATTGTTAATTGTAAAGTTCAGGGCTTCCTAATGACGATGAAACACTCAAATTGCGTCGAGATTCAATACATCGGCCTCCAGCCGACTTGTCTCCAAGGGTATATTGCTGCCTCGGGCACTTTATGGTCGTACTCCTGTGAGTTTAGATTTTCGAATCTGACGCATAACTGATAGTTAATTGCAACGTTCAGCGCCCCCAAATGCCGATGGAACAATCAAATTCGGTCGAGATTCAATACATCGTCCTTCAGCCGACTTGTCTCCAAGAGTCTATTGCTGCCTCGGACACCTTATGGTTCATATCCTGTGAGTCTAGATTTTCGAATCCGAAGCAAAACTGATAGTCAATTGTAACGTTCAGCCCCTCCTAATGACGTTGGAACACTCAAATTGCGTCGAGATTCAATACAGCGGCCTCCAGCCGACTTGTCTCCAAGGGTATATTGCTGCCTCGGGCACTTTATGGGCAGTCTCCAGTGAGTCTCGATATTCGAATCCGACGCGAAACTGATTGTTAATTGTAACGTTCAGGGCCTCCTAATGACGATGGAACACTCAAATTGCGTCGAGATTCAATACATCGTCATTCAGCCGATTTGTCTCCAAGGGGTATTGCTGCCTCGGGCACCATATGGTCCGTCTCAAAAATGATAGTTATTTGCAACGTTCAGCGCCTCCTAATGGCGATGGAACACTCAAATTGCGTCGAGATTCAATACATCGGCCTCCAGCGGACTGGTCTCCAAGGGGATATTGTTGCCTCGGACACCTTATGGGCAGTCTCCAGTGAGTCCAGATTTTCGAATCCGACGAAAAACCGTTAGTTAATTGTAACATTCAGGGCCTGCTAATGACGATGGAACACTCAAATTGCGTCGCGATCCAATACATCGTCCTCCAGCCGACTTGTCTCCAAGGGTCTGTTGCTGCCTCGTTCTCCTTATGATCGATCTCCAGTGAGTCTAGATTTTCGAACCCGACGCAAAACTGATAGTTAATTGTACCGTTCAGGGCCTCCTAATGACGATGGAATACTCAAATTGAGTCGAGATTCAATACATTGTCATCCAGCCGATATCTCTCCATGGGGATAATGCTGCTTCGTGCACTTTATGGTCGTTCTCCTGTGATTCTAGATATTCGAAACCGACAGGAAACTGATTGTTAATTGTAAAGTTCAGGGCTTCCTAATGACGATGGAACACTCAAATTGCGTCGAGATTCAATACATCGGCCTCCAGCCGACTTGTCTCCAAGGGTATATTGCTGCCTCGGGCACTTTATGGTCGTTCTCCTGTGAGTCTAGATTTTCGAAGCCGACGAATAACTGATAGTTAATTGCAACGTTTAGCGCCCCCTAATGACGATGTCACATTCAAATTGCGTAGAGATTCAATTCATCGTCCCCCAGCCTACATGTCTCCAAGGGGATATCGCTGCCTCGTTCACCACATCGTCCGTCTCCGGTGATTCTACATTTTCGTATCCGACGCAAAACTTATGATCAATTGTAACGTTCAGGGCCTCCTAATGACGATGGGGCACTCAAATTGCGTCGCGATCCAATACATCGTCCTCCAGCGGACTGGTCTCCAAGGGGATATTGTTGACTCGGACACCTTATGGTCAGTCCACAGTGAATCTAGATTTTCGAAGCCGACGAAAAACTCATGGAACACTCAAATTGCTTCGCGATCCAATACATCGTCCTCCAGCCGACTTGTCTCCAAGGGTCTATTGCTGCCTCGGGCACCTTGTGATCGATCTGCAGTGAGTCTAGATTTTCGAGCCCGACGCAAAAGTGATAGTTAATTGTACCGTTCAGGGCCTCCTAATGACGATGGAATACTCAAATTGCGTCGAGATTCAATACATCGTCATCCAGCCGACTTCTCTCCATGGGGATAATGCTGCCTTGGGCATTTTATGGTCGTTCTCCTTTGAGTCTAGATATTCGAATCCAACGCGTAACTGATTGTTAATTGTAACGTTCAGGGCTTCGTAATGACGATGGAACACTCAAATTGCGTCGAGATTCAATACATCGTCCTTCAGCCGACTTGTCTCCAAGGGTCTAATGCTGCCTCGGGCACCTTATGGCCGTTCCACTGTGAGTCTAGATTTTAGAATCCGACGCAAAACTGATAGTTAATTGTAATGTTCAGGGCCTCCTAATGACGATGGAACACACAAATTGCGTCGAGATTCGATACATCGTCCTTCAGCCGACTTGTCTCCAAGGTTCTATTGCTGCCTCGGGCACCTTATGGTCGTTCTCCTGTGAGTCTCGATTTTCGAATCCGACGCAAAACTGATAGTTAATTGCGATGTTCAGGTCCTCTTAATGACGATGGAACACTCAAATTGCGTCGAGGTTGAATACATCCTTCTCCAGCCGAATTGTCTCCGAGGGGTATTGCTGCCTCGGGCACCATATGGTCCGATTCCTGTGAGTCTAGATTTTTTTAACCCGACGCAATAATGACAGTTAATTGTAAATTTCAGCGCCTCCTAACGACGACGGAACACTCAAATTGCGTATAGATTCAATACATCGGCCTCCAGCCGACTTGCCTCCAAGGGGTATTGCTGCCTCGGGCACCATAAGGTCCGTCTCAAAAATGATAGTTATTTGCAACGTTCAGCGTCTCCTAATGACGATGGAACACTCAAATTGCGTCGAGATTTAATACATCGTCCTCCAGCCGGCTTGTCTCCAAGGGGATATCGCTGCCTCGTTCACCACTTCGTCCGTCTCCGGTGATTCTACATTTTCGTATCCGACGCAAAACTTATAGTTAATTGTAACGTTCAGGGCCTCCTAATGACGATGGGGCACTCAAATTATGTCGCGATCCAATACATCGTCCTCCAGCGGACTGGTCTCCAAGGGGATATTGTTGCCTCGGACACATTATGGTCAGTCCCCAGTGAGTCTAGATTTTCGAAGCCGACAAAAAACTCATAGTTAATTGTAACATTCAGGGCCTCCTAATGACGATGGAACACTCAAATTGCGTCGCGATCCAATACATCGTCCTCCAGCCGACTTGTCTCCAAGGGTCTATTGCTGCCTCGGGCAACTTATGATCGATCTGCAGTGAGTCTAGATTTTCGAACCCGACGCAAAAGTGATAGTTAATTGTACCGTTCAGGGCCTCCTAATGACGATGGAATACTCAAATTGCGTCGAGATTCAATACATCGTCATCCAGCCGACTTCTCTCCATGGGGATAATGCTGCCTCGGGCATTTTATGGTCGTTCTTCTGTGAGTCTAGATATTCGAATCCGACGCGAAACTGATTGTTAATTGTAACGTTCAGGGCTTCGTAATGACGATGGGACACTCAAATTGCGTCGAGATTCAATACATCGTCCTTCAGCCGACTTGCCTCCAAGGGTCTAATGCTGCCTCGGGCACCTTATGGTCGTTCCACTGTGAGTCTAGATTTTAGAATCCGTCGCAAAAATGATAGTTATTTGTAACGTTCAGCCCCTCCTAATGACGATGGAACACTAAAATTGCGTCGAGAGTCAATACATCGTCCTCCAGCCGACTTGTCTACAATGGGATATTGCTGCCTCGGGCTCCATGTGGTCCGTCTCCTGTGATTCTAGATTTTCGAATCCGACGCGAAACTGATAGTTAATTGTAACGTTCAGGGCCTGCGAATGACGATGGAACACTCAAATTGCGTCGAGATTCAATACTTCGGCCTCCAGCCGACTTGTCTCCAAGGGTCTATTGCTGCCTCGGGCAAATTATGGTCTTTCTCCTGTGAGTCTAGATTTTCGAATCCGACGCATAACTGATAGTTAATTGCAAAGTTCAGGGCATCCTAATGACGATGGAACACTCAAATTGCGTCGAGATTCAATACATCGTCCTCCAGCCGGCATGTCTCCAAGGGGATATCGCTGTCTCGTTCACCACATTGTCCGTCTCCGGTGATTCTACATTTTCGTATCCGACGCAAAACTGATAGTTAATTGTAAAGTTCAGGGCCTCCTGATGACGATGGGGCCCTCTAATTGCGTTGAGAGTCAATACATCGTCCTCGAGACGACTTGTCTACAAGGGGATATTGCTGGCTCGGGCATCTTATAATCGATCTCCAGTGAGTCTAGATTTTCGAACCCGACGCAAAAATGATAGTAAATTCTAGCGTTCAGGGCCTCCTAATGACGATGGAACACTCAAATTGCGTCGAGATTCGATACATCGTCATTCAGCCGATTTGTCTCCAAGGGGTATTGCTGCCTCCGGCACCATATGGTCCGTCTCAAAAATGATAGTTATTTGCAACGTTCAGCGCCTCCTAATGACGATGGAACACTCAAATTGCGTCGAGATTCAATACATCGGCCTCCAGCCGACTTGTCTCCAAGGTTCTATTGCTGCCTCGGGCACCTTATGGTCGTTCTCCTTTGAGTCTCGATTTTCGAATCCGACGAAAAACTGATAGTTAATTGCAACGTTCAGGGCCTCTTAATGATGATGGAACACTCAAATTGCGTCGAGGTTGTATGCATCGTTCTCCAGCCGAATTGTCTCCGAGGGGTATTGGTGCCTCGGGCACCATATGGTCCGCCTCCTGTGAGTCTAGATTTTCGAATTCGACGCAAAAATGATAGTTAATTATAAATTTCAGCGCCTCCTAATGACGATGGAACACTGAAATTGCGTCGAGATTCAATACATCGTCCTTCAGCCGACTTGTCTCCAAGGTTCTATTGCTGTCTCGGGCACCTTATGGTAGTTCTCCTGTGATTCTCGATTTTCGAATCCGACGCAAAACTGATAGTTAATTGCAACGTTCAGGGCCTCCTAATGACGATGGAACACTCAAATAGCGTCGAGAATCAATACACCGTACTCCAGCCGAATTGTCTACAAGGGATATTGCAGCCTCGGGTTCAATGTGGTCCGTCTCCTGTGAGTCTAGATTTTCGAATCCGACGCGAAACTGATAGCTAATTGCAAATTTAAGGGCCTCCTAATGACGATGGAACACTCAAATTGCGTCAAGATTCAATACATCGTCTTCAGCCGACTTGTCTCCAAGGTTCGATTGCCGTATCGGGCACCTTATGGTCGTTCTCATGTGAGTCTCGATTTTCGAATCCGACGCAAAACTGATAGTTAATTGTAACGTTCAGGGCCTCCTAATGACGATGGAATACTCAAATTGCGTCGAGATTCAATACATTGTCATCCAGCTGACTTTTCTCCATGGGGATAATGCTGCCTCGGGCACTTTATGGTCGTTGTCCTGTGACTCTAGATATTCGAATCCGACGCGAAACTGATTGTTAATTGTAAAGTTCAGGGCTTCCTAATGACGATGGAACACTCAAATTGCGTCGAGATTCAATACATCGGCCTCCAGCCGACTTGTCTCCAAGGGTATATTGCTGCCTCGGGCACTTTATGGTCGTTCTCCTGTGAGTATAGATTTTCGAAGCCGACGCATAACTGATAGTTAATTGCAACGTTCAGCGCCCCCTAACGACGATGGAACATTCAAATTGCGTAGAGATTCAATTCATCGTCCCCCAGCCGGCTTGTCTCCAAGGGGATATCGCTGCCTCGTTCACCACATCGTCCGTCTCCGGTGATTCTACATTTTCGTATCCGACGCAAAACTTATGGTTAATTGTAACGTTCAGGGCCTCCTAATGACGATGGGGCACTCAAATTGCGTCGCGATCCAATACATCGTCCTCCAGCGGACTGGTCTCCAAAGGGATATTGTTGACTCGGACACCTTATGGTCAGTCCACAGTGAGTCTAGATTTTCGAAGCCGACGAAAAACTCATAGTTAAATGTAACATTCAGGACCTCCTAATGACGATGGAACACTCAAATTGCTTCGCGATCCAATACATCGTCCTCCAGCCGACTTGTCTCCAAGGGTCTATTGCTGCCTCGGGCACCATCAGTGAGTCTAGATTTTCGAACCCGACGCAAAAGTGATAGTTAATTGTAACGTTCAGGGCCTCCCAATGACGATGGAACACTCAAATTGCTTCGCGATCCAATACATCGTCATCCAGCCGACTTCTCTCCATGGGGATAATGCTGCCTCGGGCATTTTATGGTCGTTCTTCTTTGAGTCTAGATATTCGAATTCGACGCGAAACTGATTGTTAATTGTAATGTTCAGGGCCTCCTAATGACGATGGAACACTCAAATTGCGTCGAGATTCAATACATCGTCCTTCAGCCGACTTCCTTCCAAGGGTCTAATGCTGCCTCGGGCACCTTATGGTCGTTCCACTGTGAGTCTAGATTTTAGAATCCGTCGCAAAAATGATAGTTATTTGTAACGTTCAGCCCCTCCTAATGACGATGGAACACTAAAATTGCGTCGAGAGTCAATACATCGTCCTCCAGCCGACTTGTCTACAATGGGATATTGCTGCTTCGGGCTCCATGTGGTCCGTCTCCTGTGAGTCTAGATTTTCGAATCCGACGCGAAACTGATAGTTAATTGTAACGTTCAGGGCCTCCGAATGACGATGGAACACTCAAATTGCGTCGAGATTCAATACATCGGCCTCCAGCCGAATTGTCTCCAGGGGTCTATTTCTGCCTCGGGCACCTTATGGTCTTTCTCCTGTGAGTCTAGATTTTCGAATCCGACGCATAACTGATAGTAAATTGCAAAGTTCAGGGCATCCTAATGACGATGGAACACTCAAATTGCGTCGAGATTCAATACATCGTCCTCCAGCCGGCATGTCTCCAAGGGGATATCGCTGTCTCGTTCACCACATGGTCCGTCTCCGGTGAATCTACATTTTCGTATCCGACGCAAAACTGATAGTTAATTGTAAAGTTCAGGGCCACCTGATGACGATGGGGCACTCAAATTGCGTCGCGATTCAATACATCGTCCTCCAGCCGAATTGTCTCAAAGGAGTATTGCTGCCTCGGGCACCATATGGTCCGTCTCCTGTGATTCTAGATTTTCGAATCCGACGCAAAAATGATAGTTAATTGTAACGTTCAGCGCCTCCTAATGACGATCGTACACTCAAATTGCGACGAGAGTCAATACATCGTCCTCCAGACGACTTGTCGTCAAGGGGATATTGCTGCCTCGGCCTCCATTTGGTCCTTCTCCTGTGAGTCTAGATTTTCGAATCCGACGAGACACTGATAGTTAATTGTAACGTTCAGGGCCTCCTAATGACGATGGAACACTCAAATTGCGTCGAGATTCAATACATCGGCCTCCAGCAGACTTGTCTCCAAGGCCCTCTTGCTGCCTCGGGCACCTTATGGTCGTTCTCCTGTGAGTCTAGATTTTCGAATCCGACGCATAACTGATAGTTAATTGTAAAGTTGAGGGCCTCCTAATGACGATGGAACACTCAAATTGCGTCGAGATTCAATACATCGTCCTCCAGCCGGCTTGTCTCCAAGGGTCTATTGCTGCCTCGGGCACCTTATGATCGTTCTCCTGTGAGTCTAGATTTTCGAATCCGACGCATAACTGATAGTTAATTGTAAAGTTCATGGCTTCCTAATGACGATGGAACACTCAAATTGCGTCGAGATTCAATACATCGTCCTCCAGCCGGCTTGTCTCCAAGGGGATATAGCTGCCTCGTTCACCACATGGTCCGTCTCCGGTGATTCTACATTTTCGTATCCGACGCAAAACTGATAGTGTATTGTAACGTTCAGGGCCTCCTAATGACGATGGGGCACTCAAATTGCGTCGCGATTCAATACATCGTCCTCCAGCGGACTGGTCTCCAAGGGGATATTGTTGCCTCGGGCACTTTATGGTCGTTCTCCTGTGAGTCTTGATATTCGAATCCGACGCGTAACTGATTGTTAATTGTAACGTTCAGGGCTTCGTAATGACGATGGAACACTCAAATTGCGTCGAGATTCAATACATCGTCCTTCAGCCGACTTGTCTCCAAGGTTCTATTGCTGCCTCGGGCACCTTATGGTCGTTCTCCTGTGAGTCTCGATTTTCGAATCCGACGCAAAACTGATAGTTAATTGCAACGTTCAGCGCCCCCTAATAACGATGGAACAATCAAATTGGGTCGAGATTCAATACATCGTCCTTCAGCCGACTTGTCTCCAAGAGTCTATTGCTGCCTCGAACACCTTATGGTCGTTCTCCTGTGAGTCTAGATTTTAGAATCCGACGCAAAACAGATAGTTAATTGTAATGTTCAGGTCCTCTTAATGACGATGGAACACTCAAATTGCGTCGAGGTTGAATACATCCTTCTCCAGCCGAATTGTCTCCGAGGGGTATTGCTGCCTCGGGCACCATATGGTCCGCCTCCTGTGAGTCTAGATTTTTTTAACCCGACGCAATAATGACAGTTAATTGTAAATTTCAGCGCCTCCTAACGACGACGGAATACTCAAATTGCGCCGAGATTCAATACATCGGCCTTCAGCCGACTTGTCTCCAAGGGGATATCGCTGCCTCGTTCACCACATGGTCCGTCTCCGGTGATTCTACATTTTCGTATCCGACGCAAAACTGATAGTTAATTGTAACGTTCAGGGCCTCCTAATGACGATTGGGCACTCAAATTGCGTCGCGATTCAATACATCGTCCTCCAGCGGACTGGTCTCAAAGGGGATATTGTTGACTCGGACACTTTATGGTCAGTCTCCAGTGAGTCTAGATTTTCGAATCCGACGAAAAACTCATAGTTAATTGTAACATTCAGGGCCTCCTAATGACGATGGAACACTCAAATTGCGTCGCGATCCATTACATCGTCCTCCAGCCGACTTGTCTCCAAGGGTCTATTGCTGCCTCGGGCACCTTATGATCGATCTCCAGTGAGTCTAGATTTTCGAACCCGACGCAAAACTAATAGTTAATTGTAAAGTTCAGGGCCTCCTAACGACGATGGAATACTCAAATTGCGTAGAGATTCAATACATCGTCATCCAGCCGACTTCTCTCCATGGATATAATGCTGCCTCGGGCATTTTATGGTCGTTCTCCTGTGAGTCTAGATATTCGAATCCGACGCGGAACTGATTGTTAATTGTAAAGTTCAGGGCTTCGTAATGACGATGAAACACTCAAATTGCGTCGAGATTCAATACATCGTCATTCAGCCGATTTGTCTCCAAGGGTCAAATGCTGCCTCGGGCACCTTATGGTCGTTCCACTGTGAGTCTAGATTTTAGAATCCGACGCAAAACTGATAGTTAATTGTAATGTTCAGGGCCTCCTAATGACGATGGAACACTCAAATTGCGTCGAGATTCAATACATCGGCCTCCAGCCGACTTGTCTCCAAGGGGTAATGCTGCATCGGGCACCATATGGTCCGTCTCAAAAATGATAGTTAATTGCAACGTTCAGCGTCTCCTAATGACGATGGAACACTCAAATTGCGTTGAGATTCAATACATCGGCCTCCAGCCGACTTGTCTCCAAGGGTATATTGCTGCCTCGTTCACTTTATGGTCGTTCTCCTGTGAGTCTAGATTTTCGAATCCGAAGCAAAACTGATAGTTAATTGTAACGTTCGGGGCCTCGTAATGACGATGGAGCACTCAAATTGCGTCGAGATTCAATACATCGTCCTTAAGCTACTAGTCTCCAAGGTTCTATTGCTGCCTCGGGCACCTTATGGTCGTTCTCTTGTGAGTCTCGACTTTCGAATACGACGCAAAACTGATAGTTAATTGCAACGTTCGGGGCCTCCTAATGACGATGGAACACTCAAATTGCGTCGAGAATCAATACATCGTACTCCAGCCGAATTGTCTACAAGGGGATATTGCTGCCTCGGGCTCCATGTGGTCCGTCTCCTGTGAGTCTAGATTTTCGAATCCACCGCGAAAGTGATAGTTAATTGTAGCTTTCAGGACCTCCTAATGACGATGGAACACTCAAATTGCGTCGAGATTTAATACATCGTCCTTCAGCCGACTTGTCTCCAAGGTTCTCTTGCCGCCTCGGGCACCTGATGGTCGTTCTCTTGTGAGTCTCGATTTTCGAATCCGACGCAAAACTGATTGTTAATTGCAACGTTCAGGGCCTCCTAATGTCGATGGAACACTCAAATTGCGTCGAGAGTCAATACATCGTCCTCCAGCCGACTTGTCTCCAAGGGGTATTGCTTCCTCGGGCTCCATGTGGTCCGTCTCCTGTGAGCCTAGATTTTCGAATCCGGCGCGAAACTGATAGTTAATTGTAACGTTCAGGGCCTCCTAATGACGATGGAACACTCATATTGCGTCGCGATCCAATACATCGTCCTCCAGCCGACTTCTCTCCATGGGGATATTGCTGCCTCGGGCACCTTATGGTCGTTCTCCTATGAGTTTAGATTTTCGAATCCGACGCGAAACTGATTGTTAATTGTAACGTTCAGGGCTTCCTAATGACGATGGAACACTCAAATTGCGTCGAGATTCAATACATCGGCCTCCAGCCGACTTGTCTCCAAAGGTCTATTGCTGCCTCGGGTACGTTGTGGTCGTTCTCCTATGAGTCTAGATTTTAGAATCCGACGCATAACTGATAGTTAATTGCAACGTTCAGGGCCTCCTAATAACGATGGAACACCCAAATTGCGTCGAGAGTCAATACATCGTCCTCCAGACGACATGTCTACAACGGGAAATGGCTGCTTCGGCCTCCATGTGGTCCGTCTCCTGTGAGTCTAGATTTTCGAATCAGACGCGAAACTGATAGCTAATTGTAACGTTCAGGGCCTTCTAATGACGATGGAATACTCAAATTGGGTCGAGATTCAATATATCGTCCTCCAGCCGACTTCTCTCCATGGAGATAAAATCTGCCTCGGGCTTTTTATGGGCGTTCTCCTGTGAGTCTAGATATTCGCTCCGACGCTAAACTGATTGTTAATTGTAAGGTTCAGGGCTTCCTAATGACGATGGAACACTCAAATTGAGTCGAGATTCAATACATCGTCATTCAGCCGATTTGTCTCCAAGGGTCTATTGCTGCCTCGGGCACCTTATGGTCGTTCCACTGTGAGTCTAGATTTTAGAATCCGACGCAAAACTGATAGTTAATTGTAATGTTCAGGGCCTCCTAATGACGATGGAACACTCAAATTGCGTCGAGATTCAATACATCGGCCTCCAGCCGACTTATCTCCAAGGGGTATTGCTGCCCTTGGTGCCATATGGTCCGTCTCAAAAATGATAGTTAATTGCAACGTTCAGCGCCTCCTAATGACGATGGAACACTCAAATTGCATGGAGATTCAATACATCGGCCTCCAGCCGACTTGTCTCCAATGGTATATTGCTGCCTCGGGCACTTTATGGTCGTTCTCCTGTGAGTCTAGATTTTCGAATCGGACGCAAAAATGATAGTTAATTGTAAATTTCAGCGCCTACTCATGACGATGGAACACTCAAATATCGTCGAGATTCAATACATCGGCCTCGAGCCGACTTGTCTCCAAGGTTCTATTGCAGCCTCGGGCACATTATGGTCGTTCTCCTGTGATTCTCGATTTTCGAATTCGACGCAAAACAGATAGTAAATTGTAACGTTCAGGGCCTGCGCATGACAATGGAACAATCAAATTGGTTCGAGATTCATACATCGTCCTACAGCCGACTTGTCTCCAAGAGTCTATTGCTGCCTCGGACACCTTATGGTCGTTCTCCTGTGAATCTAGATTTTCGAATCCGAAGCAAAACTGATAGTTAATTGTAACGTTCGGGGCCTCCTAAAGACGATGGAACACTCAAATTGCGTCGAGGTTGAAACATCGTTTTCCAGCCGAATTGTCTCCGAGGGGTATTGCTGCCTCGGGCATCATATGGTCCGCCTCCTGTGAGTCTAGATTTTCGAATCGGACGCAAAAATGATAGTTAATTGTAAATTTCAGCGCCTCCTAATGACGCTAGAACACTCAAATATCGTCGAGATTCAATACATCGGCCTCGAGCCGACTTGTCTCCAAGGTTCTATTGCGGCCTCGGGCACATTATGGTCGTTCTCCTGCTATTCTCGATTTTCGAATTCGACGCAGAACTGATAGTTAATTGTAACGTTCAGGGCCGCCTAATGACGATGGAACATTCAAATTGCGTCGAGAATCAATACATCGTCTTGCAGCCGACTTGTCTCCATGTTCTATTGCTGCCTCGTGCACCTTATGGTCGTTCTCTTGTGAGTCTCGATTTTCGAATCCGACGCGAAAATGATAGTTAATTGTAACGTCCAGGGCTTCCTAATGACGATGGAACACTCAAATTACGTCGAGATTCAATTCATCGTCATTCAGCCGACCTGTCTCAAAGGTTCTATTGCTGCCTCGGGCACCTTATGGTCGTTCTCCTGTGAGTCTCGATTTTCGAATCCGACGCAAAACTGATAGTTAATTGCAACGTTCAGGGCCTCTTAATGGCGATGGAACACTCAAATTGCGTCGAGGTTGAAACATCGTTCTCCAGCCGAATTGTCTCCGACGGGTATTGCTGCCTCGGGCACCATATGGTCCGCCTCCTGTGAGCCTAGATTTTGAATCCGACGCAAAAATGATAGTTAATTGTAAATTTCAGCGCCGCCTAATGACGATGGAACACTCAAATATCGTCGAGATTCAATACATCGGCCTCGGGCCGACTTGTCTCCAAGGTTCTATTGCGGCCTCGGGCACATTGTGGTCGTTCTCCTGTGATTCTCGATTTTCGAATTCGACGCAAAACTGATAGTTAATTGCAACGTTCAGGGCCTCCTAATGACGATGGAATACTCAAATTGCGTCGAGATTCAATATATCGTCCTCCAGCCGACATCTCTCCATGGGGATAATGCTGCCTCGGGTACCTTATGGTCGTTCACCTGTGAGTCTAAATTTTCGAATCCGACGCAAAACTGATAGTTAATTGGTATGTTCAGGGCCTCCTAATGACGATGGAACACTCAAATTGCGTCGAGATTCAATACATCGGCTTCAAGCCGACTTATCTCCAAGGGGTATTGCTGTCTCGGGTACCATATGGTCCGTCTCAAAAATGATAGTTAATTGCAACGTTCAGCGCTTCCTAATGACGACGGAACACACAAATTGCGTCGAGATTCAATACATCGGCCTCCAGCCGACTTGTCTCCAATCGTATATTGCTGCCTCGGGCACTTTATGGTCGTTCTCCTGTGAGTCTAGATTTTCGAATCCGACGCAAAAATGATAGTTAATTGTAAATTTCAGCGCCTCTTAATGTCGATGGAACACTCAAATATCGTCGAGATTCAATACATCGGCCTCGAGCCGACTTGTCTCCAAGGGTCTATTGCTTCCTCAGGCACTTTATGGTCGTTCTCCTGTGAGTCTAGAATTTCGAATCCGACGCAAAACTGATAGTTAATTGTAACGTTCAGGGCCTCCTAATAACGATAGAACATTCAAATTGCGTCGAGATTCAATACATCGTCTTTCAGCCGACTTGTCTTCAAGTTTCTATTGCTGCCTCGGGCACCTTATGGTCGTTCTCTTGGGAGTCTCAATTTTCGAATCCGACGCAAAACTGATAGTTAATTGCAACGTTCAGGGCCTCCTAATGACGATGTAACGCTCAAATTGCGTCGAGGTTAAATACATCGTCCTCCAACTGACTTGTCTCCAAGGGTCTATTGCTGCCTCGGGCACCTTATGATCGATCTCCAGTGAGTCTAGATTTTCGAACCCGACGCAAAACCGATAGTTAATTGTAACGTTCATGGCCTCCTAATGACGATGGAATACTCAAATTGGGTCGAGATTCAATATATCGTCCTCCAGCCGACTTCTCTCCATGGGGATAATGCTGCCTCGGGTACCTTATGGTCGTTCCCCTGTGAGTCTAGATTTTAGAATCCGCCGCAAAACTGATGGTTAATTGTAATGTTCAGGGCCTCCTAAAGACGATGGAACACTCAAATTACGTCGAGATTCAATTCATCGGCCTCCAGCCGTCTTGTCTCCTAGGGGTATTGCTGCCTCGGGCACCATATGGTCCGTCTCCTGTGAGTCTAGATTTTCGATTCCGACGAAAAACTGATATTTAATTGTAACATTCAGGGCCTCCTAATGACAATGGAACACTCATATTGCGTCGCGATCCAATACATCGTCCTCCAGCCGACTTGTCTCCAAGGTTCTGTAGCTGCCTCGGGCACCTAATGATCGTTCTCCTTTGAGTCTCGATCTTCCAATCCGACGCAAAACTTATAGTTAATTGCAACGTTCAGGGCCTCCTAATGACGATGGAACACTCAAATTGCTTCGAGATTGAATACATCGGCCTCCAGCCGACTTGTCTCATAATTTCTATTGCTGCGTCGGGCACCTTGTGGTCGTTCTCCTGTGAGTCTAGATTTTCGAATCCGGCGCATAACTGATAGTTAATTGTAACGTTTAGGGCCTTCAAATGACGATGGAACACTCAAATTGCGTCGAGATTCAATACATCGTCCTCCAGTCGACTTGTCTCCAAGGGTCTATTGCTGCCTCGGGCACCTTATGGCCGTTCCCCTGTGAGTCTAGATTTTCGAATCCGACGCATAACTGATAGTTAATTGTAACGCTCAGCGCCTCCTAATGACGATGGAACACTCAAATTGCGTCGAGATTCAATACATCTTCCTCCAGCCGACTTGTCTCAAGCGGATATTGCTGCCTCGGGCACCATGTGGTCCGTCACCTGTGAGTCTAGATTTTCGAATCCGACGCGAAACTGATAGTTAATTGCAACGTTCAGGGCCTCCTAATAACGATGGAACACTCAAATTGCGTCGAGATTCAATATATCGTCCTGCAGCCGACTTGTCTCCAAGTTTCTATTGCTGCCTCGGGCACCTTATGAACTTTCTCCTGTGAGTCTAGATTTTCGAACCCGACGCAAAAACGGAAAGTTAATTGTAACGTTCAGGGCCTCCTAATGACGATGGATTACTCAAATTGCGTCGAGATTCAATAAATCGTCCTCCAGCCGACTTCCCTCCATGGGCATAATGCTGCCTCGGGCACCTTATGGTCGTTCTCCTGTGAGTCCAGATTTTCGAATCCGACGCGAAACTGATTGTTATTTGTAACGTTCTGGGCTTCCTAATGACGATGGAACACTCAAATTGCGTCGAGAGTCAATACATCGACCTCCAGCCGACTTGTCTCCAAATGTCTATTGATGCCTCGGGGACCTTGTGGTCGTTCTCCTGTGAGTCTAGAATTTCGAATCCGACGCATAACTGATAGTTAATAGTAAAGGTTAGGGCCTCCTAATGACGATGAAACATTCAAATTGCGTCGAGATTCAATACACCGTCCTCCAGCCGACTTGTCTCCAAGGGCATATCGCTGCCTCGGGCACCACATGGTCCGCCTCCGTTGATTCTACATTATCGAGTCCGACGCAAAACTGATAGTTAATTGTAATATTCAGAGCCTCCTAATGACGATGGGGCACTCAGATTGCGTCGCGATTCAATACATCGTCCTCCAGCGGACTTGTCTCCAAGGTGATATTGAAGCCTCGGGCACCTTATGGTCCGTCTCCAGTGAGTATAGATTTTCGATATCGACGAAAAACTGATAGTTAATTGTAACAATCAGGGCCTCCTAATTACGATGGAACACTTATATTGCGTCGCGTCATTCAATACATCGTCCTCCAGCCGACTTGTCTCCTAGGGTCTATTGGTGCCTCCGGCACCTTATGATCGTTCTCTTGTGAGTCTCGATTTTCTAATCCGACGCAAAACTGATAGTTAATTGCAACGTTCAGCGCCTCCTAATGACGATGGAACACTCAAATTGCGACGAGGTTCAATACATCGTCCTCCTGCAGATTTGTCTCCAATGGGTATAGCTGCATCGGGCACCATAACTTCCGTCTCCTGTGAGTCACGATTTTCGAATACGACGCTAAAATGATAGTTAATTGTAACGTTCAGGTCCTCCTAATGACGATGGAACACTCCAATTGCGTCGAGATTCAATACATCGTCCTTCAGCCGACTTGTCTCCAACGGTCTATTGCTGACTCCGGCACCTTATGGTCGTTCTCCTGTGAGTCTAGATTTTAGAATCCGAAGCAAAACTGATACTTAATTGTAACGTTCAAGCTCTCCTAATGACGATGGAACACTCAAATTGCGTGGAGATTCAATACATCGGCCTCCAGCCGAGTTGTCTCCAAGGGGACATTGCTGATTCGGGCACCATATGGTCCGTCTCCTATGAGTCTAGATTATCTATTCCGATGCGTAACTGATAGTTCATTGTTACGTTCAGGGCCACATAATGACAATGGAACACTCAAATTGCGGCGAGATTCAATACATCGGCTTCCAGCCGACTTGTCTCTAAGGGTCTATTGCTGGCTCGGGCACCTTATGGTCGTTCTCCTGTGAGTCTAGATTTTTGAAGCCGACGCATAACTGATAGTTATTTGCAACGTTCAGCGCCTCGTAATGACGATGGAACACTCAAATTGCTTCGAGAAGCAAAACATCGTCATTAAAACCTACTTGTCTCCAAAGGTCTATTGCTGCTTCGGGCACCTTATGGTCTTTCTCCTGTGAGTCTAGATTTTAGAATCCGACGCAAAACTAATAGTTAATTGTAACGTTCAGGGCCTCCTAAAGACGATGGAACACACAAATTGCGTCGAGATTCAATACATCGTCCTCCAGCCGACTTGTGTCCAAGGGGACATTACTGCCTCGGCACCATATGTTCCGTCTCCTGTGAGTCTAGATTTTCGATTCCGATGCGTAACTGATAGTTCATTGTTACGTTCAGGGCCACATAATGACAATGGAACACTCAAATTGCGGCGAGATTCAATACATCGGCTTCCAGCCGACTTGTCTCTAAGGGTCTATTGCTGGCTCGGGCACCTTATGGTCGTTCTCCTGTGGGTCTAGATTTTCGAATCCGACCCATAACTGATAGTTAATTGCAACGTTCAGCGCCTCCTAATGACGATGTAACACTCAAATAGGGTCGAGATTCAATACATCGGCCTCCAGCCGACTAGTCTCCAAATGTCTAACGCTGCCTCGGGCACCTTATGTTCGTTCTCTTGTGAGTCTCGACTTTCGAAGCCGACGCAAAACTGATAGTTAATTGCAACGTTCAGGTCCTCCTAATAACGGTGGATCACTCAAATTGCGTCTAGGTTCAATACTTCGGCCACGAGCCGACTTGTCTCCAAGGGGTATTGCTGCCTCCGGCACCATATGGTCCATCTCCTGTGAGTCTAGATTTTTGAATCCGACGCAAAAATGATAGTTAATTGTAACGTTCAGGGCCTCCTAATGACGATGGAACACTCAAATTGCGTCGAGGTTCAATACATCGTCCTCAAGCCGATCTGTCTCCAAGGGGTATTGCTGCCTCGGGCACCATATGGTCCGTCTCCTGTGAGTCTAGATTTTCGAATTCGACGCTAAAATGATAGTTAATTGTAACGTTCAGGGCGTCCTAATGACGATGGAACACTCAAATTGCGTCGAGAGTCAATACATCGTCCTCCAGCCGACTTCTCTACAAGGGGATATTGCTGCCTCTGGCTCCATGTGGTCCGTGTCCTCTGAGTCTAGATTTTCCATTCCGACGCGAAACTGATAGTTAATTGTAACGTTCAGGGCCTCCTAAAGACGATGGAACACACAAATTGCGTCGAGATTCAATACATCGTCCTCCAGCAGACATGTGTCCAAGGGGACATTACCGCCTCGGCCACCATATGGTGCGTCTCCTGTGAGTCTAGATTTTCGATTCCGATGCGAAACTGATAGTTCATTGCAACGTTCAGGGCCTCCTAATGACGATGGAACACTCAAATTGCGTCGATATTCAATACATCAGCTTCCAGCCGACTTGTCTCTAAGGGACTATTGCTGCCTCGGGTACCGTATGGTCGTTCTCCTGTGAGTCTAGATTCTCGAATCCGACGCATAACTGATAGTTATTTGCAACATTCAGCGCCTCGTATTGACGATGGAGCACTCAAATTGCTTCGAAAAGAAGTACATCGTCATTCAAACCTACTTGTCTCCAAAGGTCTATTGCTGCCTCGGGCATCTTATGGTCGTTCTCCTGTGAGTCTAGATTTTAGAATCCGACGCAAATCTAATAGTTAATTGTAACGTTCTGGGCCTCCTAAAGACGATGGAACCCTCAAATTGCGTCGAGAGTCAATACATCGTCCTCCAGCTGACTTGTCTACAAGGGGATGTTGCTGCCTCGGGCACCACATGGTCCGTCTCCGTTGATTCTACATTTTCGAATCCGACGCAAAACGGATAGTTAATTGTAATGTTCAGAGCCTCCTAATGACGATGGGGCACTCAGATTGCGTCGTGATTCAATACATCGTCCTCCAGCGGACTTGTCTCCAAGGTGATATTGCAGCCTCGGGCACATTATGGTCCGTCTCCAGTGAGTCTAGATTTTCGATCATGACGAAAAACTGATAGTTAATTGTAACGTTCAGCGCCTCCTAATGACGATGGAACACTCAAATTGCGTCGAGAGTCAATACATCGTCCTCCAGCCGACTTGTCTCCAAGGGGTATTGCTGCCTCGGGCACCATATGGTCCGTCTCCTGTGAGTCTAGATTTTCGAATGCGGCGCAAAAATGATAGTTAATTGTAACGTTCAGCGACTCCTAATGACGATGGAACACTCAAATTGCGTCGAGAGTCAATTCATCGTTCTCCAGCCGAATTGTCTACAAGGGGATATTGCTGCCTCGGGCTCCACGTGTTCCGTCTCCTTTGAGTCTCGATTTTCCAATCCGACGCAAAACTGATAGTTAATTGCAACGTTCAGGGCCACCTAATGACGATGGAACACTCAAATTGCGTCTAGATTCAATACATCGGCCTCCAGCAGACTTGTCTCCAAGGGTCTATTACTGCATCGGACACCTTATGGTCGTTCTGCTGTGAGTCTAGATTTTCGAACCCGACGAAAAACTGGTAGTTAATTGTAACGTTCAGGGCCCCCTAATGACGATGGAACACTCAAATTGCGTCGAGGTTCAATACATCGTCCTACAGGCGACTTGTCTCAAAGGGGTATTGCTGCCTCGGGCTCCATGTGGTCCGTCACCCGTGAGTCCAGATTTTTGATTCCGACGCGAAACTTATAGTTAATTGTAATGTTCAGGGCCTCCTAATGACGATTGAACACTCAAATTTCGTCGAGATTCAATACATCGGCCTTCAGCCGACTTGTCTCCTAGGGCCTATTGCTGGCTCGGGCACCTTATGATCGTTCTCCTATGATTCTAGATTTACGAATCCGACGCAAAACTGATATTTGTAACGTTCAGGGTCTCCTAATGACGATGGAACACACAAATTGCGTCGAGATTCAATACATCGTCCTCCAGCCGACTTGTTTCCAAAGGGATATCGCTGCCTCGGACACCACATGGTCCGTCTCCGGTGATTCTACATTTTCGAACCCGACGCAAAACTGATAGTTAATTGTTACGTTCAGAACCTCCTAATGCCGTCTGAATATTCAAATTGCGTCGAGATTCAATACATCGTCCTCCAGCCGACTTGCTGCCTCGGGCACCTTATGGTCGTTCTCCTGTGAATCTAGATTTTCGAATCCGACGCGAATCTGATTGTTAATTGTAACGATCAGGGCCTCCTAATGGCGATGGAACGCACAAATTGCGTCGAGATTCAATACATCGGCCTCGAGCCGACTTGTCTCCAAGGGGACATTGCTGCCTTGAGCACCATGTGGTCCGTCTCCTGTGAGTCTAGATTTTCGATTCCGATGCGAAACTGATAGTTAATCCTAATGACGATGGAACACTCAAATTGCGTCGAGTTGCAATACATCGTCCTTCAGCCGACTTCTCTCCAAGGTTCTATTGCTACCTCGGGCACCTTATGGTCGTTCTCCTTTGAGTCTCAATTTTCGAATCCGACGCAAAAATGATAGTTAATTGCGACGTTCTGGGCCTCCTAATGAAGATGGAACACTCAAATTGCGTCGAGGTTCAATACATCGTCCTCCAGCCGACTTGTCTCCAAGGAGTATTGCTGCCTCGGGCACCATATGGTCCGTCTCCTGTGAGTCAAGATTTTCGAATCCGCCGCAAAAATGATTGTTAATTGTAACGTTCAGCGCCTCCTAATGACGATGGAACACTCAAATTGCGTCGAGAGTCAATACATCGTCCTCCAGCCGAATTGCCTACAAGGGGATATTGCTGCCTCGGGCTCCATGTGGTCCGTCTCCTGTGAGTCTAGATTTTCGAATCCGGCGCGAAACTGATATTTAATTGTAATGTTCAAGGCCTCGTAATGACGTTTGAGCACTCAAATTGCGTCGCGATTCAATACATCGTCCTCCAGCGGACTGGTCTCCAAGGGGATATTGCTGCCTCGGACACCTTGTGGACCGTCTCCAGTGTATCTAGAATTTCGAATTCGACGCATAACTGATAGTTAATTGCAACGTTCAGCGCCTCCTAATGACGATGGAACACACAAATTGCGTCGAGATTCAATACATCGGCCTCCAGCCGACTTGTCTTCAAATGTCTATTGCTGCTTCGGGAACCTTGTGGTCGTTCTCCTGTGAGTCTAGATTTTCGAATCCGACGCATAACTGATAGTTAATTGTAAAGCTCAGGACCTCCTAATGACGATGGAACACTCAAAATGCGTCGAGATTCAATACATCGTCCTCCAGCCGACTTACTCCAAGGGGTATTGCTGCCTCGGGCACCATATGGTCCGTCTCCTGTAAGTCTAGATTTTTGAATTCGACGCAAAAATGATAGTTAATTGTAACGTTCAGCGCCTCCTAATGACGATGGAATACTCAAATTGCGTCGAGAGTCAATACATCGTCCTCCTGCCGACTTGTGTCCAAGGGTCTATTGCTACCTCGGGCACCCTATGGTCGCTCTCCTGTGAGTCTAGATTTTCTAATCCGACGCATAACTGGTAGTTTATTGTAACGCTCAGCGCCTCCTAATGACGATGGAACACTCAAATTGCGTCGAGATTCAATACAACGTCCACCAGCCGAGTTGTCTCAAAGGGGATATTGCTGCCTCGGGAACCATATGATCCGTATCCTGTGAGTCTAGATATTCGAATCCGACGCGAAACTGATAGTTAATTGTAACGTTCAGGGCCTCGTAATGACGATGGAACACTCAAATTGCGTCGGGAGTCAATACATCGTCCTCCAGCCGACCTGTCTACATGGGAATATTGCTCCCTCGGGCTCCATGTGGTCAGTCTCCTGTGAGTCTAGATTTTCGAATCCGACGCGAAATTGATAGTTAACTGTAACGTTCAGGGCCTCCTAATGACGATGGAACACTCAAATTGCGTCGATATTGAATACATCGTCCTTCAGCCGACTTGTCTCCAAGGTTCTATTGCTGCCTCGGGCACCTCATGGTCGTTCTCCTGTGAGTCTCGATTTTCGAATCCGACGCAAAACTGATAGTTAATTTCAACGTTCAGGGCCTCATAATGACGATGGAACACTCAAATTGCGTCGAGATTCAATACATCGTCCACCAACCGACTTGTCTCCAAGGGAACATTGCTGCCTCGGACACCTTATGGCCGTTCTCCGGCGATTCTACATTTTCTAATCCGACGCGAAAGTAATAGTTACTTGTAACGTTCAGGGCCTCCTAATGACGTTGGAATACTCAAATTGGGTCGAGATTCAATATATCGTACTCCAGCCCACTTCTCTCCAAGGGGATAATGCTGCCTCGGGTTCCTTATGGTCGTTCACCTGTGAAACTAGATTTTCGAATCCGACGCGAAAATGATTGTTAATTGTAACGATCAGGGCTTCCTAATGACGATGGAACACTCAAATTGCGTCGAGTTTCAATACATCGTCATTCAGCCGATTTGTCTCCAAGGGTCCATTGCTGCCTCGGGCACCTTTTGGTCGTTCCCCTGTGAGTCTAGATTTTAGAATCCGCCGCAAAACTGATGGTTCATTGTAATGTTCAGGGCCTCCTAAAGACGATGGAACACTCAAATTACGTGGAGATTCATTACATCGGCCTCCAGCCGTCTTGTCTCCTAGGGGTATTGCTGCCTCGGGCACCATATGGTATGTCTCCTGTGAGTCTAGATTTTCGATTCCGACGAAAAACTGATATTTAATTGTAACATTCAGGGCCTCCTAATGACGATGGAACACTCATATTGCGTCGCGATCCAATACATCGTCCTCCAGCCGACTTGTCTCCAAGGGTCTATAGCTGCCTCGGGCACCTAATGATCGTTCTCCTTTGAGTCTCGATCTTCTAATCCGACGCAAAACTGATAGTTATTTGCAACGTTCAGGGCCTCCTAATGACGATGGAACACTCAAATTGCTTCGAGATTGAATACATCGGCATCCAGCCGACTTGTCTCCAAATTTCTATTGCTGCGTCGGGCACCTTGTGGTCGTTCTCCTGTGAGTCTAGATTTTCGAATCCGACGCATACCTGAAAGTTAATTGTAACGTTCAGGGCCTCCAAATGACGATGGAACACTCAAATTGCGTCGAGATTCAATACATCGTCCTCCAGTCGACTTGTCTCCAAGGATCTATTGCTGCCTCGGGCACCTAATGGCCGTTCCCCTGTGACTCTAGATTTTCGAATCCGACGCATAACTGATAGTTAATTGTAACGCTCAGCGCCTCCTAATGACGATGGAACACTCAAATTGCGTCGACATTCAATACATCTTCCTCCAGCCGACTTGTCTCAAGGGGATATTGCTGCCTCGGGCACCATGTGGTCCGTCTCCTGTGAGTCTAGATTTTCGAATCCGACGCGAAACTGATAGTTAATTGTAATATTCAGGGCCTCCTAATGACGATGGAACACTCAAATTGGGTCAAGATTCAATACATCGTCCTTCAACCGACTTGACTCCAAGAGTCTATTGCTGCCTCGGACACCTTATGGTCGTTCTCCTGTGAGTCTAGATTCCCGAATCCGACGGAAAACCGATAGTCAAATGTAACGCTCAGGGCCTCCTAATGACGATGGAACACTCAAATTGCGTCGACATTAAACACAGCGGCCACGAGCCGACTTGTGCCCAAGGGGACATTGCTGCCTCGGGCACCAAATGGTCCGTCTCCTGTGAGTCTACATTTTCGATTCCGATGCGAAACTGATAGTTAATTGTAACGTTCAGGGCCTCCTAATAACGATGGAACACTCAAATTGCGTCGAGATTCAATATATCGTCCTGCAGCCGACTTGTCTCCAAGTTTCTATTGCTGCCTCAGGCACCTTATGATCTTTCTCCTGTGAGTCTAGATTTTCGAACCCGACGCAAAACGGAAAGTTAATTGTGACGTTCAGAGCCTCCTAATGACGATGGATTACACAAATTGCGTTGAGATTCAATACATCGTCCTACAGCCGACTTCTCTCCATGGGCATAATGCGGCCTCGGGCACCTTATGGTCGTTCTCCTGTGAATCCAGATTTACGAATCCGACGCGAAACTGATTGTTATTTGTAACGTTCAGGGCTTCCTAATGAAGATGGAACACTCAAAGTGCGTCGAGAGTCAATACATCGACCTCCAGCCGACTTGTCTCCAAATGTCTATCGCTGCCTCGGGGACCTTGTGGTCGTTCTCCTGTGAGTCTAGAATTTCGAATCCGACGCATAACTGATAGTTAATTGTAAAGGTTAGGGCCTCCTAATGACGATGAAACATTCAAATTGCGTCGAGATTCAATACATCGTCCTCCAGCCGACTTGTCTCCAAGGGCATATCGCTGCCTCGGGCACCACATGGTCCGTCTCCGTTGATTCTACATTTTCGAATCCGACGCAAAACGGATAGTTAATTGTAATGTTCAGAGCCTCCTAATGACGATGGGGCACTCAGATTGCGTCGTGATTCAATACATCGTCCTCCAGCGGACTTGTCTCCAAGGTGATATTGCAGCCTCGGGCACATTATGGTCCGTCTCCAGTGAGTCTAGATTTTCGATCATGACGAAAAACTGATAGTTAATTGTAACATTCAGGGCCTCCTAATGACGATGGAACACTTATATTGCGTCGCGTCATCCAATACATCGTCCTCCAGCCGACTTGTCTCCCAGGGTCTATTGGTGCCTCGGGCACCTTATGATCGTTCTCTTGTGAGTCTCGATTTTCTAATCCGACGCAAAACTGATAGTAAATTGCAACGTTCAGGGCCTCCTAATGACGATGGAACACTCAAATTGCGACGAGGTTCAATACATCGTCCTCCTGCAGACTTGTCTCCAATGGGTATTGCTGCATCGGGCACCATATCTTCCGTCTCCTGTGAGTCCAGATTTTCGAATACGACGCTAAAATGATAGTTAATTGTAACGTTCAGGGCCTACTAATGACGATGGAACACTCAAATTGCGTCGAGAATCAATACATCGTCCTCCAGCCGACTTGTCTACAAGGGGATATTGCTGCCTCGGGCTCCATGTGGTCCGTCTCCTGTGTGTCTAGATTTTTAAATCCGACGCGAAACTGATAGTTAATTGTAAGGTTCAGGGCCTCCTAATGTCGATGGAACACTCCAATTGCGTCGAGATTCAATACATCGTTCTTCAGCCGACTTGTCTCCAACGGTCTATTGCTGGCTCCGGCACCTTATGGTCGTTCTCCTGTGAGTCTATATTTTAGAATCCGAAGCAAAACTGATACTTAATTGTAACGATCAAGCCCTCCTAATGACGATGGAACACTCAAATTGCGTGGAGATTCAATACATCGGCCTCCAGCCGACTTGTATCCGAGGGTCTATTGCTGCCTCGAGCACATTATGGTCGTTCTCCTGTGAGTCTAGATTTTTGAAGCCGACGCATAACTGATAGTTATTTGCAACGTTCAGCGCCTCGTAATGACGATGGAACACTCAAATTGCTTCGAGAAGCAATACATCGTCATTCAAACCTACTTGTCTCCAAAGGTCTATTGCTGCCTCGGGCACCTTATGGTCGTTCTCCTGTGAGTCTAGATTTTAGAAACCGACGCAAAACTAATAGTTAATTGTCACGTTCAGGGCCTCCTAAAGACGATGGAACACACAAATTGCGTCGAGATTCAATACACCGTCCTCCAGCCGACTTGTGTCCAAGGGGACATTACTGCCTCGGGCACCATATGGTCCGTCTCCTGTGAGTCTAGAGTTTCGATTCCGATGCGAAACTGATAGTTCATTGTAACGTTCAGGGCCTCCTAATGACGATGGAACACTCAAATTGCGGCGAGATTCAACACATCGGCTTCCAGCCGACTTGTCTCTAAGGGTCTATTGCTGCCTCGGGCATCTTATGGTCGTTCTCCTGTGAGTCTAGTTCCCGAATCCGACGCAAAACTGATAATTAATTGTGTTCAGGGCCTCCTATTGACGATGGAATACTCAAATTGCGTCGAGATTCAATACATCGGCCTCCAGCCGACTTGTCTCCAAGGTTCTATTGCTGCCTAGAGCACCTTATGGTCGTTCTCATGTGAGTCTAGAATTTCGAATCCGACGCATAACTGATAGTTATTTGCAACGTTCAGCGCCTCGTATTGACGATGGAGCACTCAAATTGCTTCGAAAAGCAATACATATTCATTCAAACCTACTTGTCTCCAAAGGTCTATTGCTGCCTCGGGCACCTTATGGTCGTTCTCCTGTGAGTCTAGATTTTAGAATCCGATGCAAAACTAATAGTTAATTGTAACGTTCAGGGCCTCCTAAAGACGATGGAACACACAAATTGCGTCGAGATTCAATACATCGTCCTCCAGCGGACTGGTCTCCAAGGGGATATTGCTGCCTCGGGCACCTTATGGTCAGTCTCCAGTAAGTCTAGATTTTCGATTGCGACGAAAAACTGATAGTTAATTGTAACATTCAGGTTCTCCTAATGACGATGGAACACTCAAAATGCGTCGACAGTCAATACATCGTCCTCCAGCTGACGTGTCTACAAGGGGATATTGCTGCCTCGGGCTCCATGTGGTCCGTCTCCAGTGAGTCTAGATTTTCGAATCCGACGCGAAACTGATAGTTATATGTAAGGTTCAGGGCCTCCTAATGACGATGGAACACTCACATAGCGTCGAGACTCAATACATCGGCCTCCAGCCGACTTGTCTCCCAGGGTCTATTGCTGCCACGGGCTCCTTATGGTCGTTCTGCTGTGAGTCTAGATTTTCGAACCCGACGCATAGCTGATAGTTAATTGTAACGTTCAGGGCCTCCTATTGACGATGGAATACTGAAATTGCGTCGAGATTCAATACATCGTCCTCCAGCCGACTTCTCTGAATGGGGATATTGCTGCCTCGGGCTCCTTATGGTCGTTCTGCTGTGAGTCTAGATTTTCGAACCCGACGCATAACTGATAGTTAATTGTAAAGTTCAAGGCCTCCTAATGACGATGGAACACTCAAATTGCGTCGAGATTCAATACATCGGCCTCCAGGCGACTTATCTCCAAGGTTCTATTGCCGCCTCGGGCACCTTATTGTCGTTCCCTTGTGAGTCTCGATTTTCGAATCCGACGCAAAACTGATAGTTAATTGCAACGTTCAGGGCTTCCTAATGACGATGGAACACTCAAATTGCGTCTAGATTCAATACATCGGCCTCCAGCCGACTTGTCTCCAAGGGTCTATTGCTGCATCGGACACCTTATGGTCGTTCTGCTGTGAGTCTAGATTTTCGAACCCGACGAAAAACTGGTAGTTAATTGTAACGTTCAGGGCCTCCTAATGACGATGGAACACTCAAATTGCGTCGAGGTTCAATACTTCGTCCTACAGGCGACTTGTCTCAAAGGGGTATTGCTGCCTCGGGCTCCATGTGGTCCGTCACCTGTGAGTCTAGATTTTCGATTCCGACGCGAAACTTATAGTTAATTGTAATGTTCAGGGCCTCCTAATGACGATTGAACACTCAAATTGCGTCGAGATTCAATACATCGGCCTCCAGCCGACTTGTCTCCAAGGGCCTATTGCAGGCTCGGGCACCTTATGATCGTCCTCCTGTGATTCTAGATTTACGAATCTGACGCAAAACTGATAATTGTAACGTTCAGGGTCTCCTAATGACGATGGAACACACAAATTGCGTCGAGATTCAATACATCGACCTCGAGCCGACTTGTCTCCAAGGGGACATTGCTGCCTCGGGCACCATGTGGTGCGTCTCCTGTGAGTCTGGATTTTCGATTCCGATGCGAAACTGATAGTTAATTGTAACTTTCAGGCCTCCTAATGACGATGGAACACTCAAATTGCGTCGAGATTCAATACATCGTCCTCCAGCCGACTTGTTTCCAAATGGATATCGCTGCCTCGGACACCACATGGTCCGTCTCCGGTGATTCTACATTTTCGAACCCGACGCAAAACTGATAGTTAATTGTTACGTTCAGGGCCTCCTAATGCCGACTGAATATTCAAATTGCGTCGAGATTCAATACATCGTCCTCCAGCCGACTTGCTGCCTCGGGCACCATATGGTCCGTCTCCTGTGAGTCAAGATTTTCGAATCCGCCGCAAAAATGATTGCTAATTGTAACGTTCAGCGCCTCCTAATGACGATGGAACACTCAAATTGCGTCGAGAGCCAATACATCGACCTCCAGCCGAATTGCCTACAAGGGGATATTGCTGCCTCGGGCTCCATGTGGTCCGTCTCCTGTGAGTCTAGATTTTCGAATCCGGCGCGAAACTGATAAGTAATTGTAATGTTCAGGGCCTCGTAATGACGTTTGAGCACTCAAATTGCGTCGCGATTCAATACATCGTCCTCCAGCGGACTGGTCTCCAAGGGGATATTGCTGCCTCGGACACCTTATGGAACGTCTCCAGTGTATCTAGAATTTCGAATTCGACGCATAACTGATAGTTAATTGCAACGTTCAGCGCCTCCTAATGACGATGGAACACACAAATTGCGTCGAGATTCAATACATAGTCCTCCAGCCGACTTGCCTCCAAGGGGTATTGCTGCCTCGGGCACCATATGGTCCGTCTCCTGTAAGTCTAGATTTTTGAATCCGACGCAAAAATGATAGTTACTTGTTACGTTCAGCGCCTCCTAACGACGATGGAATACTCAAATTGCGTCGAGAGTCAATACATCGTCCTCCAGCCGACTTGTGTCCAAGGGTCTGTTGCTACCTCGGGCACCTTGTGGTCGCTGTCCTGTGAGTCTAGATTTTCTAATCCAACGCATTACTGGTAGTTAATTGTAACGCTCAGCGCCTCCTAATGACGATGGAACACTCAAATTTCGTCGAGATACAATACAACGTCCACCAGCCGAGTTGTCTCCAAGGGGATATTGCTGCCTCGGGAACCATATGATCCGTCTCATGTGAGTCTAGATATTCGAATCCGACGCGAAACTGCTAGTTAATTGTAACGTTCAGGGCCTCGTAATGACGATGGAACACTCAAATTGCGTCGACAGTCAATACATCGTCCTCCAGCCGACTTGTCTACAAGGGAATATTGCTCCCTCGGGCTCCATGTGGTCAGTCTCCTGTGGGTCTAGATTTTCGAATCCGACGCAAAAATGATAGTTAATTGTAACGTTCAGGGCCTCCTAATGATGGTGGAACACTCAAATTGCGTCGAGAGTCAATTATTCATCGTCCTCCAGCCGACTTGCTACAAGGGGATATTGCTGCCTCGGGCTCCATGAGGTCCGTTTCCTGTGAGTCTAGATTTTCGAATCCGACCCGAAACTGATAGTTAATTGTAACGTTCAGGGTACTAATGACGATGGAGCACTCAAATTGCGTCGAGATTCAATACATCGGATTCCAGCCGACTTGTCTCAGAGGGTGTATTGCTGCCTCGGGCACCTTATGGTCGTTCTCCTGTGAGTCTAGATTTTCGAATCCGACCCATAACTGATAGTTAATTCCAACGTTCAGCACCTGTTAATGACGATGGAACACTCAGATTGCGTCGAGATTCAATACATTGTCCTCCAGCCGACTTGTCTCCAAGGGTCTATTGCTACCTCGGGCACCTTATGGTCGTTCTCCTGTGAGACTAGATTTTCGAATCCGACGCATAACTGTTAGTTAATTGTAATGCTCAGCACTCCTAATGACGATTGAACACTCAAATTGCGTCGAGATTCAATACATCGTCCACCAGCCGACTTGTCTCCAAGGGGATATTGCTGTCTCGGGCACCATATGATCCGTCTCCTCTGAGTCTAGATTTTCGAATCCGACGCGAAACTGATAGTTAATTGTAACGTTCAGGGCCTTCTAATGACGATGGAACACTCAAATTGCGTCGAGATTCAATACATCGTCCTTCAGCCGACTTCTCTTCATGGGGATATTGCTGCCTCGGGCACCTTATGGTCGTTCTCTTGTGAGTCTAGATTTTCGAATCCGACGCGAAACTGATTGTTAATTGTAACATTCAGGGCTTCCTAATGACGATGGAACACACAAATTGCGTCGAAATTCAATACCTCGTCATTCAGCCGATTTGTCTCCAAGGGTCTATTGCTGCCTCGGGCACCTTATGGTCGTTCCCCTGTGAGTCTAGATTTTAGAAATCGACGCAAATCTGATAGTTAATTGTAATGTTCAGGGCCTCCTAATGACGATGGAACACTCAAATTGCGTCGCGATTCAATACTTCGTCCTTTAGACGACTTGACTCCAAGAGTCTATTGCTGCCTCGGACACATTATGGTGTTTCTCCGGTGATTCTACATTTTCTAATCCGACGCAAAACTGATATTTAATTGTAACGTTCAGGGCCTCGTAATGACGATGGGGCATTCAAATTGCGTCGCGATTCAATACATCGTTCTCCAGCCGACTTGTCTCCAAGGGGATATTGCTGCCTCGTACACCTTAAGGACCGTCTCCAGTGAGTCTATATTTCCTAATGACGATGGAACACTCAAATTGCGTCGAGATTCAATACACCGCCCTCCAGCCGACTTGTCTCCATGGGTCTACTGCTACCTCGGTCACCTTATGGTCGTTCTCTTGTGAGTCCAGATATTCGAATCCGACGCAAAACGGACTGCTAATTGCAACGTTCAGAGCCTCCTAATGATGATGGAACACTCTAATTGCGTCGAGATTCAATACATCGTCCTCCAGCCGACTTGTCTCCAAGGGGATATTGCTGCCTCGGGCACATATCGTCGTTCTCCTGTGAGTCTAGATTTTTGAATCCGACGCGAAACTGACAGTTAATTGTAACGTTCAGGTACTCCTAATGACGATGGTACACTCAAATTGCGTCGAGATTCAATACATCGTCCTCCAGCCGACTTGTCACCAAGGCTCAATTGCTGCTTTGGCACCTAATGGTCTTGCTCCTGTGAGTCTAGATTTTCGAATCCGACGCAAAACTGATGGTTAATTGTAACGTTCAGGACCTCCGAATGACGGTGGAACACTCAAATTGCGTCGCGATTCAATACATCGTCCTCCAGCCGACTTGTCTCCAAGGGTCAATTGCTGCCTTTGGCACCTAATGGTCTTGCTCCTGTGAGTCTAGATTTTCGAAACCGACGCCAAACTGATATTTAATTGTAACGTTAAGGGCCTCCTAATGACGATGGAACACTCAAATTGCGTCGAGATTCAATACATCGTCCTCCAGCCGACTTGTCTCCAAGGGGATATTGCTGCCTCGGGCACCATATGGTCTGTCACCTGTGAGTCTAGATTTTCGAATCCGACACAAAACTTGTAGTTACTTGTAACGTTCAGGGCCTCAAAATGACGATGGAACACTCAAATTACGTCGAGATTCAATACATCGTCTAACTGCCGACTTGTCTCCAACGGGGTATTGCAGCTTTGGGCACCATGTGGTCCGTCTCCTGTGAGTCTAGATTTTCGAATCCGACGCACAAATGATAGTTAATTGTAACGTTCATGGCCTGATAATGACGATGGAACACTCAAATTGCGTCGAGATTCAATACATCGTCCTCCAGCCGACTTGTGTGCTAGGGGATATTGCTGCCTCGGGCACCTTATCGTCGTTCCTCTGTGAGTCTAGATTCTCGAATCCGACGCAAAACTAATAGTTAATTGTAACGTTTGGGGCCTCCTAATGACGATAGAATACTCAAATTGCGTCGAGATTCAATACGTCGTCCTCCAGCCGACTTGTCTCCAAGGGGATATTGCTGCCTCGGGCACCATGTGGTCCGTCACCTGTGAGTCTAGATTTTCGATTCCGACGCAAAAACGATTGTTAATTTTAACGTTCATGGCCTCCTAATGACGAAGGAACACTCAAATTGCGTCGAGATTCAATACATCGTCCTCCAGGCGACTTGTCTCCAAGGGTCTATTGCTGCCTCGTGCACCTTATGGTCGTTCTCCTGTGAGTCTAGATTTTCTGTTCCGACACATAACTGTTAGTTAATTGAAACGTTCAGGGCCTCATAATGACGATAGAACACTCAAATTGCGTCGAGATCCAATACATCGTCCACCCGAAGACTTGTCTCCAACGGGATATTGCTGCCTCGGGCACCATGTGGTCCGTCTCCTTTGAGTGCAGATTATCGAATCCGACGCAAAAAAGATAGTTAATTGTAACGTTCAGGGCCTCCTAATGTCGAAGGAACACTCAAATTGCGTCGAGATTCAATACATCGTCCTCCATCCGACTTGTCTTCAAGGGGATATTGCTGCCTCGGGCACCATGTGGTCCGTCTCCTGTGAGTCTAGTTTTACGAATATGACGCAAAAATGATAGTTAATTGTAACGTTCAGGGCCTCCTAATGTCGAAGGAACACACAAATTGCGTCGAGATTCAATACATCGTCCTCCAGCCGACTTGTCTCCAAGGATCTATTGCTGCCTGGGGCACCATGTGGTCCGTCACCTGTGAGTCTCGATTTTCGAATACGACGCAAAAATGATAGTTAATTGTAACGTTCAGGGCCTCCTAATGTCGAAGGAACACTCAAATTGCGTCGAGATTCAATACATCATCCTCTAGCCGACTTGTCTTCAAGGGGATATTGCTGCCTTGGGCACTATATGGTCCGTCTCCTGTAGGTCCAGATATTCGAATCCGATGCAAAACGGACTGCTAATTGTAACGTTCAGAGCCTCCTAATGACGATGGAGCACTCAAATTGCATCAAGATTCAATACATCGTCATACAGAAGACTTGTCTCCAAGGCTATTGCTGCATCGGGCACCTTATGGTCGTTCTCCTCTGAGTATAAATTTTCGAATCCGACGCAAAACTGATAGTTAATTGTAACGTTCAGGGCCTCCAAATGACGATGGAACACTCAAACCGCGTCGAGATTCAATACATCGTCCTCCAGCCGACTTGTCTCCATGGGTCTACTGCTACCTCGGTCACCTTATCTTCGTTCTCCTGTGGGTCCAGATATTCGAATCCGACGCAAAACTTACTGCTAATTGTAACGTTCAGAGCCTCCTAATGATGATGGAACACTCAAACTGGGTCGAGTTTCAATACATCGTCCTCCAGCCGACTTGTCTCCAAGGGGATATTGTTGCCTCGGGCACCATATGGTACGTCTCCTGTGAGTCTAGATTTTCGAATCCGACGCAAAACTTGTAGTTAATTGTAACGTTCAGGGCCTTCTAATGACGATGGAACACTCAAATTGCGTCGAGATCCAATACATCGCCCTCCCGTCGACTTGTCTCCAACGGGATATTGCTGCCTCGGGCACCATGTGGTCCGTCTCCTGTGAGTCTAGATTTTCGAATCCGACGCAAAAGTGATAGTTAATTGTAACTTTCAGGGCCTCCTAATGACGAAGGAACACTCAAATTGCGTCGAGATTCAATACATCGTCCTCCAGCCGACGTGTCTCCAAGGGTCTATTGCTGCCTCGGGCACCTTATTGTCGTTGTACTGTGAGTCTAGATTTTCGAATCCGACGCATAACTGATAGTTAATTGTAACGTTCAGCGCATCCTAATGATGATAGAACACTCAAATTGCGTCGAGATTCAATACGTCGTCCTCCAGACGACTTGTCTACAAGGGGATCTTGCTTTCTCGGGCAGCTTACGGTCCGCCTCCTGTGAGTCTAGATTTTCGAATCCGACGCAAAACTGATAGTTAATTGTAACGTTCACAGCCTCGTAATGACGATGGAACACTCAAATTGGGTCGAGATTCAATACGTCGTCCTCAAGCCGACTTGTCTCCAAGGGGAAATTGCTGCCTCGGGCACCATATTGTCCGTCTCCTGTGAGTCAAGATTTTCGAATCCGACGCAAAACCTGTAGTTAATTGTAACGTTCAGGGCCTCCTAATGACGATGGAACACTCAAATTACGTCGAGATTCAATACTTCGTCGACCCGCCGACTTGTCTCCAACGGGATATTGCTGCCTCGGGCACGATGTGGTCCCACTTCTGTGAGACTAGATTTTCGAATCCGACGCGAAACTGATAGATAATTGTAACGTTCAAGGCCTCCTAATGACGAAGGAACACTCAAATTGCGTCGAGATTCATTACATCGTCCTCCAGCCGACTTGTCTCCAAGGGGATGTTGTTGCCTCGAGCACATATCGTCGTTCTCCTGTGAGTCTAGATTTTCGAATCCGACGAGAAACTGATAGTTAATTGTAACGTTCAGGGCCTCCTAATGACGATGGAACACTCAAATTGCGTCGAGATTCAATACATCGTCCTCAAGCCGACTTGTCTCCAAGGGGATATTGCTGCCTCGGGCACCATATGGTTCGTCTCCTGTAGGTCCAGCTATTCGAATCCGACGCAAAACGGACTGCTAATTGTAACGTTCAGATCCTCCTAATGACAATGGAACACTCAAATTGCATCAAGATTCAATACATCGTCCTCCAGCCGACTTGTCTCCAAGGGGATATTGCTGCCTTGGGCACCATATAGTCCTTCTCCTGTGAGTCTAGAATTTCGAATCCGACGCATGACTGATAGTTAATTGTAACGTTCAGCGCCTCCTAATGGTGATAGAACACTCAAATTGCGTCGAGATCCAATACGTCGTCCTCCAGACGACTTGTCTACAAGGGGATCTTGCTTTCTCGGGCAGCTTACGGTCCGCCTCCTGTGAGTCTAGATTTTCGAATCCGACGCAAAACTGATAGTTAATTGTGACGTTCAGGGCCTTCTAATGTCGATGGAACACTCAAATTACGTCGAGATTCAATACTTCGTCGACCCGCCGACTTGTGTCCAACGGGATATTGCTGCCTCAGGCACCATGTGGTCACACTCCTGTGAGTCTAGATTTTCGAATACCACGCGAAACTGATAGATAATTGTAACGTTCAGGGCCACCTAATGTCGATGGAACACACAAATTGCGTCGAAATTCAAAACATCGTCCTCCAGCCGACTTGTCTCCAAGGGGATATTGCTGCCTCGCGCACATATCGTCGTTCTCCTGTGAGTCTAGATTTTCGAATCCGACGCGAAACTGATAGTTAATTGTAATGTTCAGGGCCTCCTAATGACGATGGAACACTCAAATTGCGTCGAGGTTCAATACATCGTCCTCAAGCCGACTTGTCTCCAAGGGGATATTGCTGCCTCGGGCACCATATGGTCCGTCTCCTGTAGGTCCAGCTATTCGAATCCGTCGTAAAACGGACTGCTAATTGTAACGTTCAGATTCTCCTAATGACGATGGAACACTCAAATTGCATCAAGATTCAATACATCGTCATTCAGAGGACTTGTCTCCAACATTCTATTGCTGCCTCGGGCACCTTATGGTCTAAATTTTCGAATACGACGCAAAACTGATAGTTAATTGTAACGATCAGGACCTCCTAATGACGATGGAACCCTCAAATTGCGTCGAGATTGAATACATCGTCCTCCAGCCGACTTGTCTCCAAAGGGATATTGCTGTCCCGGGCACCATGTGGTCCGTCTCCTGTGAGCTTAGATTTTCGAATCCGACGCAAAAGTGATAGTTAATTGTAACGTTCAGGGCCTCCTAATGACGAAGGAACACTCAAATTGCTTCGAGATTCAATACGTCGTCCTCCAGACGACTTGTCTACAAGGGGATCGTGCTTTCTCGGGCAGCTTACGGTCCGCCTCCTGTGAGTCTAGATTTTCGAATCCGACGCAAAACTGATACTTAATTGTAACGTTCATGGCCTCCTAATGACGATGGAACACTCAAATTGCGTCGAGATTCCATACGTCGTCCTCCAGCCGACTTATCTCCAAGGGGATATTGCTGCCTCGGGCACCTTATGGTACGTCTCCTGTGAGTCTAGATTTTCGAATCCGACGCAAAACTTGTAATTAATTGTAACGTTCAGGGCCTCATAATGACGATGGAACTCTCAAATTACGTCCAGATTCAATACTTCGTCGACCCGCCGACTTGTCTCCAACGGGATATTGCTGCCATGGGCACCATGTGGTCCCTCTCCTGTGAGTCTAGATTTTCGAATCCGACGCGAAACTGGTAGATAATTGTAACGTTCAGGGCCTCCAGATGTCGATGGAACACTCAAATTGCGTCAAAATTCAATACATCGTCCTCCAGCCGATTTGTCTCCATTGGTCTATTGCTACCTCGCTCACCTTGTGGTCGTTCTCCTGTGAGTCTAGATTTTCGAATCCGACGCAAAACTGATGGGTAATTGTAACGTTCATGGCCTCCTAATGACGATGGAACACTCAAATTGCGTCGAGATTCAATACATCGTCCTCCAGCCGACATGTCTCCAAGGGGATATTGCTGCCTCGGGCACATATCGTCGTTCTCCTGTGAGTTTAGATTTTCGGATCCCACGCGAAACTGATAGTTAATTGTAACGTTATGGGCCTCCTAATGACGAGGAACACTGATATAGCGTCGAGATTCAATACATCGTCCTTTAGCCGACTTGTCTCCAAGCGTCCATTGCTGCCTGGGGCACGTTATGGTCGTTCTGCTGTGAGTCTAGATTTTCGAACCCGACGCATAGCTGATAGTTAATTGTAACGTTCAGGGCCTCCTATTGACGATGGAATACTGAAATTGCGTCGAGATTCAATACATCGTCCTCCAGCCGACTTCTCTGAATGGGGATATTGCTGCCTCGGGCTCCTTATGGTCGTTCTGCTGTGAGTCTAGATTTTCGAACCCGACGCATAACTGATAGTTAATTGTAAAGTTCAAGGCCTCCTAATGACGATGGAACACTCAAATTGCGTCGAGATTCAATACATCGGCCTCCAGGCGACTTATCTCCAAGGTTCTATTGCCGCCTCGGGCACCTTATTGTCGTCCCCTTGTGAGTCTCGATTTTCGAATCCGACGCAAAACTGATAGTTAATTGCAACGTTCAGGGTTTCCTAATGACGATGGAACACTCAAATTGCGTCTAGATTCAATACATCGGCCTCCAGCCGACTTGTCTCCAAGGGTCTATTGCTGCATCGGACACCTTATGGTCGTTCTGCTGTGAGTCTAGATTTTCGAACCCGACGAAAAACTGGTAGTTAATTGTAACGTTCAGGGCCTCCTAATGACGATGGAACACTCAAATTGCGTCGAGGTTCAATACTTCGTCCTACAGGCGACTTGTCTCAAAGGGGTATTGCTGCCTCGGGCTCCATGTGGTCCGTCACCTGTGAGTCTAGATTTTCGATTCCGACGCGAAACTTATAGTTAATTGTAATGTTCAGGGCCTCCTATTGACGATTGAACACTCAAATTGCGTCGAGATTCAATACATCGGCCTCCAGCCGACTTGTCTCCAAGGGCCTATTGCAGGCTCGGGCACCTTATGATCGTCCTCCTGTGATTCTAGATTTACGAATCTGACGCAAAACTGATAATTGTAACGTTCAGGGTCTCCTAATGACGATGGAACACACAAATTGCGTCGAGATTCAATACATCGGCCTCCAGGCGACTTATCTCCAAGGTTCTATTGCCGCCTCGGGCACCTTATTGTCGTTCCCTTGTGAGTCTCGATTTTCGAATCCGACGCAAAACTGATAGTTAATTGCAACGTACAGGGCTTCCTAATGACGATGGAACACTCAAATTGCGTCGAGATTCAATACATCGGCCTCCAGCCGACTTGTCTCCAAGGGTCTATTGCTGCATCGGACACCTTATGGTCGTTCTGCTGTGAGTCTAGATTTTCGAACCCGACGAAAAACTGGTAGTTAATTGTAACGTTCAGGGCCTCCTAATGACGATGGAACACTCAAATTGCGTCGAGGTTCAATACTTCGTCCTACAGGCGACTTGTCTCAAAGGGGTATTGCTGCCTCGGGCTCCATGTGGTCCGTCACCTGTGAGTCTAGATTTTCGATTCCGACGCGAAACTTATAGTTAATTGTAATGTTCAGGGCCTCCTAATTACGATTGAACACTCAAATTGCGTCGAGATTCAATACATCGGCCTCCAGCCGACTTGTCTCCAAGGGCCTATTGCAGGCTCGGGCACCTTATGATCGTCCTCCTGTGATTCTAGATTTACGAATCTGACGCAAAACTGATAATTGTAACGTTCAGGGTCTCCTAATGACGATGGAACACACAAATTGCGTCGAGATTCAATACATCGACCTCGAGCCGACTTGTCTCCAAGGGGACATTGCTGCCTCGGGCACCATGTGGTGCGTCTCCTGTGAGTCTGGATTTTCGATTCCGATGCGAAACTGATAGTTAATTGTAACTTTCAGGCCTCCTAATGACGATGGAACACTCAAATTGCGTCGAGATTCAATACATCGTCCTCCAGCCGACTTGTTTCCAAATGGATATCGCTGCCTCGGACACCACATGGTCCGTCTCCGGTGATTCTACATTTTCGAACCCGACGCAAAACTGATAGTTAATTGTTACGTTCAGGGCCTCCTAATGCCGACTGAATATTCAAATTGCGTCGAGATTCAATACATCGTCCTCCAGCCGACTTGCTGCCTCGGGCACCTTATGGTCGTTCTCCTGTGAGTCTAGATTTTCGAATCCGACGCGAATCTGATTGTTAATTGTAACGATCAGGGCCTCCTAATGACGATGGAACACACAAATTGCGTCGAGATTCAATACATCGGCCTCGAGCCGACTTGTCTCCAAGGGGACATTGCTGCCTTGAGCACCATGTGGTCCGTCTCCTGTGAGTCTAGATTTTCGATTCCGATGCGAAACTGATAGTTAATCCTAATGACGATGGAACACTCAAAATGCGTCGAGTTGCAATACATCGTCCTTCAGCCGACTTCTCTCCAAGGTTCTAATGCAGCCTCGGGCACCTTATGGTCGTTCTCCTTTGAGTCTCAATTTTCGAATCCGACGCAAAAATTATAGTTAATTGCAACGTTCTGGGCCTCCTAATGAAGATGGAACACTCAAATTGCGTCGAGGTTCAATACATCGTCCTCCAGCCGACTTGTCTCCAAGGGGTATTGCTGCCTCGGGCACCATATGGTCCGTCTCCTGTGAGTCAAGATTTTCGAATCCGCCGCAAAAATGATTGCTAATTGTAACGTTCAGCGCCTCCTAATGACGATGGAACACTCAAATTGCGTCGAGAGTCAATACATCGACCTCCAGCCGAATTGCCTACAAGGGGATATTGCTGCCTCGGGCTCCATGTGGTCCGTCTCCTGTGAGTCTAGATTTTCGAATCCGGCGCGAAACTGATAAGTAATAGTAATGTTCAGGGCCTCGTAATGACGTTTGAGCACTCAAATTGCGTCGCGATTCAATACATCGTCCTCCAGCGGACTGGTCTCCAAGGGGATATTGCTGCCTCGGACACCTTATGGAACGTCTCCAGTGTATCTAGAATTTCGAATTCGACGCATAACTGATAGTTAATTGCAACGTTCAGCGCCTCCTAATGACGATGGAACACACAAATTGCGTCGAGATTCAATACATAGTCCTCCAGCCGACTTGCCTCTAAGGGGTATTGCTGCCTCGGGCACCATATGGTCCGTCTCCTGTAAGTCTAGGTTTTTGAATCCGACGCAAAAATGATAGTTACTTGTTACGTTCAGCGCCTCCTAACGACGATGGAATACTCAAATTGCGTCGAGAGTCAATACATCGTCCTCCAGCCGACTTGTGTCCAAGGGTCTGTTGCTACCTCGGGCACCTTATGGTCGCTGTCCTGTGAGTCTAGATTTTCTAATCCAACGCATTACTGGTAGTTAATTGTAACGCTCAGCGCCTCCTAATGACGATGGAACACTCAAATTGCGTCGAGATACAATACAACGTCCACCAGCCGAGTTGTCTCCAAGGGGATATTGCTGCCTCGGGAACCATATGATCCGTCTCATGTGAGTCTAGATATTCGAATCCGACGCGAAACTGCTAGTTCATTGTAACGTTCAGGGCCTTCTAATGACGATGGAACACTCAAATTGCGTCGAGATTCAATACATCGTCCTTCAGCCGACGTCTCTTCATGGGGATATTGCTGCCTCGGGCACCTTATGGTCGTTCTCTTGTGAGTCTAGATTTTCGAATCCAACGCGAAACTGATTGTTAATTGTAACGTTCAGGGCTTCCTAATGACGATGGAACACACAAATTGCGTCGAAATTCAATACCTCGTCATTCAGCCGATTTGTCTCCAAGGGTCTATTGCTGCCTCGGGCACCTTATGGTCGTTCCCCTGTGAGTCTAGATTTTAGAAATCGACGCAAATCTGATAGTTAATTGTAATGTTCAGGGCCTCCTAATGACGATGGAACACTCAAATTGCGTCGCGATTCAATACTTCGTCCTTTAGACGACTTGACTCCAAGAGTCTATTGCTGCCTCGGACACATTATGGTTGTTCTCCGGTGATTCTACATTTTCTAATCCGATGCAAAACTGATATTTAATTGTAACGTTCAGGGCCTCGTAATGACGATGGGGCATTCAAATTGCGTCGCGATTCAATACATCGTTCTCCAGCCGACTTGTCTCCAAGGGGATATTGCTGCCTCGTACACCTTAAGGACCGTCTCCAGTGAGTCTATATTTCCTAATGACGATGGAACACTCAAATTGCGTCGAGATTCAATACACCGCCCTCCAGCCGACTTGTCTCAATGGGTCTACTGCTACCTCGGTCACCTTATGGTCGTTCTCTTGTGAGTCCAGATATTCGAATCCGACGCAAAACGGACTGCTAATTGCAACGTTCAGAGCCTCCTAATGATGATGGAACACTCTAATTGCGTCGAGATTCAATACATCGTCCTCCAGCCGACTTGTCTCCAAGGGGATATTGCTGCCTCGGGCACATATCGTCGTTCTCCTGTGAGTCTAGATTTTTGAATCCGACGCGAAACTGACAGTTAATTGTAACGTTCAGGTACTCCTAATGACGATGGTACACTCAAATTGCGTCGAGATTCAATACATCGTCCTCCAGCCGACTTGTCACCAAGGCTCTATTGCTGCTTTGGCACCTAATGGTCTTGCTCCTGTGAGTCTAGATTTTCGAATCCGACGCAAAACTGATGGTTAATTGTAACGTTCAGGACCTCCGAATGACGGTGGAACACTCAAATTGCGTCGCGATTCAATACATCGTCCTCCAGCCGACTTGTCTCCAAGGGGCAATTGCTGCCTTTGGCACCTAATGGTCTTGCTCCTGTGAGTCTAGATTTTCGAAACCGACGCCAAACTGATATTTAATTGTAACGTTAAGGGCCTCCTAATGACGATGGAACACTCAAATTGCGTCGAGATTCAATACATCGTCCTCCAGCCGACTTGTCTCCAAGGGGATATTGCTGCCTCGGGCACCATATGGTCTGTCACCTGTGAGTCTAGATTTTCGAATCCGACACAAAACTTGTAGTTACTTGTAACGTTCAGGGCCTCAAAATGACGATGGAACACTCAAATTACGTCGAGATTCAATACATCGTCTAACTGCCGACTTGTCTCCAACGGGGTATTGCAGCTTTGGGCACCATGTGGTCCGTCTCCTGTGAGTCTAGATTATCGAATCCGACGCACAAATGATAGTTAATTGTAACGTTCATGGCCTGATAATGACGATGGAACACTCAAATTGCGTCGAGATTCAATACATCGTCCTCCAGCCGACTTGTGTGCTAGGGGATATTGCTGCCTCGGGCACCTTATCGTCGTTCCTCTGTGAGTCTAGATTCTCGAATCCGACGCAAAACTAATAGTTAATTGTAACGTTTGGGGCCTCCTAATGACGATAGAATACTCAAATTGCGTCGAGATTCAATACGTCGTCCTCCAGCCGACTTGTCTCCAAGGGGATATTGCTGCCTCGGGCACCATGTGGTCCGTCACCTGTGAGTCTAGATTTTCGATTCCGACGCAAAAACGATTGTTAATTTTAACGTTCATGGCCTCCTAATGACGAAGGAACACTCAAATTGCGTCGAGATTCAATACATCGTCCTCCAGGCGACTTGTCTCCAAGGGTCTATTGCTGCCTCGTGCACCTTATGGTCGTTCTCCTGTGAGTCTAGATTTTCTGTTCCGACACATAACTGTTAGTTAATTGAAACGTTCAGGGCCTCATAATGACGATAGAACACTCAAATTGCGTCGAGATCCAATACATCGTCCACCCGAAGACTTGTCTCCAACGGGATATTGCTGCCTCGGGCACCATGTGGTCCGTCTCCTGTGAGTGCAGATTATCGAATCCGACGCAAAAAAGATAGTTAATTGTAACGTTCAGGGCCTCCTAATGTCGAAGGAACACTCAAATTGCGTCGAGATTCAATACATCGTCCTCCATCCGACTTGTCTTCAAGGGGATATTGCTGCCTCGGGCACCATGTGGTCCGTCTCCTGTGAGTCTAGTTTTACGAATATGACGCAAAAATGATAGTTAATTGTAACGTTCAGGGCCTCCTAATGTCGAAGGAACACACAAATTGCGTCGAGATTCAATACATCGTCCTCCAGCCGACTTGTCTCCAAGGATCTATTGCTGCCTGGGGCACCATGTGGTCCGTCACCTGTGAGTCTCGATTTTCGAATACGACACAAAAATGATAGTTAATTGTAACGTTCAGGGCCTCCTAATGTCGAAGGAACACTCAAATTGCGTCGAGATTCAATACATCATCCTCTAGCCGACTTGTCTTCAAGGGGATATTGCTGCCTTGGGCACCATATGGTCCGTCTCCTGTAGGTCCAGATATTCGAATCAGATGCAAAACGGACTGCTAATTGTAACGTTCAGAGCCTCCTAATGACGATGGAGCACTCAAATTGCATCAAGATTCAATACATCGTCATACAGAAGACTTGTCTCCAAGGCTATTGCTGCATCGGGCACCTTATGGTCGTTCTCCTCTGAGTATAAATTTTCGAATCCGACGCAAAACTGATAGTTAATTGTAACGTTCAGGGCCTCCAAATGACGATGGAACACTCAAACCGCGTCGAGATTCAATACATCGTCCTCCAGCCGACTTGTCTCCATGGGTCTACTGCTACCTCGGTCACCTTATCTTCGTTCTCCTGTGGGTCCAGATATTCGAATCCGACGCAAAACGGACTGCTAATTGTAACGTTCAGAGCCTCCTAATGATGATGGAACACTCAAACTGGGTCGAGTTTCAATACATCGTCCTCCAGCCGACCTGTCTCCAAGGGAATATTGCTGCCTCGGGCACAATATGTTCCGTCTCCTGTGAGTCTAGATTTTCGAATCCGACGCAAAAGTGATAGTTAATTGTAACGTTCAGGGCCTCCTAATGACGATGGAACACTCAAATTGCGTCGACATTCAATACTTCGTCGACCCGCCGACTTGTCTCCAACGGGATATTACAGCCTCGGGCACCATGTTGTCCCTCTCCTGTGAGTCTAGATTTTCGAATCCGACGCAAAACCTGTTGATAATTGTAACGTTCAGGGCCTCCTAATGACGATGGAACACTCAAATTACGTCGAGATTCAATACTTCGTCGACCCGCCGACTTGTCTCCAACGAGATATTGCTGCCTCGGGCACCATGTGGTCCCTCTCCTGTGAGTCTAGATTTTCGAATCCGACGCGAAACTGATAGATAATTGTAACGTTCAGGGCCTCCTAATGTCGCTGGAACACTCAAATTGCGTCGATATTCAATACATCGTCCTCCAGCCGACTTGTCTCCATGGGTCTTTTGCTACCTCGCTCACCTTATGGTCGTTCTCCTGTGAGTCTAGATTTTCGAATCCGACGCAGTACTGATGGTTAATTGTAACGTTCATGGCCTCCTAAGGACGATGGAACACTCAAATTGCGACGACATTCAATACATCGTCCTCCAGCCGACTTGTCTCCAATGGGATATTGTTGCCTCGGGCACCATATGGTACGTCTCCTGTGAGTCTAGATTTTCGAATCCGACGCAAAACTTGTAGTTAATTGTAACGTTCAGGGCCTTCTAATGACGATGGAACACTCAAATTGCGTCGAGATCCAATACATCGCCCTCCCGTCGACTTGTCTCCAACGGGATATTGCTGCCTCGGGCACCATGTGGTCCGTCTCCTGTGAGTCTAGATTTTCGAATCCGACGCAAAAGTGATAGTTAATTGTAACTTTCAGGGCCTCCTAATGACGAAGGAACACTCAAATTGCGTCGAGATTCAATACATCGTCCTCCAGCCGACTTGTCTCCAAGGGGATGTTGTTGCCTCGAGCACATATCGTCGTTCTCCTGTGAGTCTAGATTTTCGAATCCGACGCAAAACTGATAGTTAATTGTAACGTTCACAGCCTCGTAATGACGATGGAACACTCAAATTGGGTCGAGATTCAATACGTCGTCCTCAAGCCGACTTGTCTCCAAGGGGAAATTGCTGCCTCGGGCACCATATGGTCCGTCTCCTGTGAGTCAAGATTTTCGAATCCGACGCAAAACCTGTAGTTAATTGTAACGTTCAGGGCCTCCTAATGACGATGGAACACTCAAATTGCGTCGAGATTCATTACATCGTCCTCCAGCCGACTTGTCTCCAAGGGGATGTTGTTGCCTCGAGCACATATCGTCGTTCTCCTGTGAGTCTAGATTTTCGAATCCGACGCGAAACTGATAGTTAATTGTAACGTTCAGGGCCTCCTAATGACGATGGAACACTCAAATTGCGTCGAGATTCAATACATCGTCCTCAAGCCGACTTGTCTCCAAGGGGATATTGCTGCCTCGGGCACCATATGGTTCGTCTCCTGTAGGTCCAGCTATTCGAATCCGACGCAAAACGGACTGCTAATTGTAACGTTCAGATCCTCCTAATGACAATGGAACACTCAAATTGCATCAAGATTCAATACATCGTCCTCCAGCCGACTTGTCTCCAAGGGGATATTGCTGCCTTGGGCACCATATAGTCCTTCTCCTGTGAGTCTAGAATTTCGAATCCGACGCATGACTGATAGTTAATTGTAACGTTCAGCGCCTCCTAATGGTGATAGAACACTCAAATTGCGTCGAGATCCAATACGTCGTCCTCCAGACGACTTGTCTACAAGGGGATCTTGCTTTCTCGGGCAGCTTACGGTCCGCCTCCTGTGAGTCTAGATTTTCGAATCCGACGCAAAACTGATAGTTAATTGTGACGTTCAGGGCCTTCTAATGTCGATGGAACACTCAAATTACGTCGAGATTCAATACTTCGTCGACCCGCCGACTTGTGTCCAACGGGATATTGCTGCCTCAGGCACCATGTGGTCCCACTCCTGTGAGTCTAGATTTTCGAATACTACGCGAAACTGATAGATAATTGTAACGTTCAGGGCCACCTAATGTCGATGGAACACACAAATTGCGTCGAAATTCAAAACATCGTCCTCCAGCCGACTTGTCTCCAAGGGGATATTGCTGCCTCGCGCACATATCGTCGTTCTCCTGTGAGTCTAGATTTTCGAATCCGTCGCGAAACTGATAGTTAATTGTAATGTTCAGGGCCTCCTAATGACGATGGAACACTCAAATTGCGTCGAGGTTCAATACATCGTCCTCAAGCCGACTTGTCTCCAAGGGGATATTGCTGCCTCGGGCACCATATGGTCCGTCTCCTGTAGGTCCAGCTATTCGAATCCGTCGTAAAACGGACTGCTAATTGTAACGTTCAGATTCTCCTAATGACGATGGAACACTCAAATTGCATCAAGATTCAATACATCGTCATTCAGAGGACTTGTCTCCAACATTCTATTGCTGCCTCGGGCACCTTATGGTCTAAATTTTCGAATACGACGCAAAACTGATAGTTAATTGTAACGATCAGGACCTCCTAATGACGATGGAACCCTCAAATTGCGTCGAGATTGAATACATCGTCCTCCAGCCGACTTGTCTCCAAAGGGATATTGCTGTCTCGGGCACCATGTGGTCCGTCTCCTGTGAGTTTAGATTTTCGAATCCGACGCAAAAGTGATAGTTAATTGTAACGTTCAGGGCCTCCTAATGACGAAGGAACACTCAAATTGCTTCGAGATTCAATACGTCGTCCTCCAGACGACTTGTCTACAAGGGGATCGTGCTTTCTCGGGCAGCTTACGGTCCGCCTCCTGTGAGTCTAGATTTTCGAATCCGACGCAAAACTGATACTTAATTGTAACGTTCATGGCCTCCTAATGACGATGGAACACTCAAATTGCGTCGAGATTCCATACGTCGTCCTCCAGCCGACTTATCTCCAAGGGGATATTGCTGCCTCGGGCACCTTATGGTACGTCTCCTGTGAGTCTAGATTTTCGAATCCGACGCAAAACTTGTAATTAATTGTAACGTTCAGGGCCTCATAATGACGATGGAACTCTCAAATTACGTCGAGATTCAATACTTCGTCGACCCGCCGACTTGTCTCCAACGGGATATTGCTGCCATGGGCACCATGTGGTCCCTCTCCTGTGAGTCTAGATTTTCGAATCCGACATGAAACTGGTAGATAATTGTAACGTTCAGGGCCTCCAGATGTCGATGGAACACTCAAATTGCGTCAAAATTCAATACATCGTCCTCCAGCCGATTTGTCTCCATTGGTCTATTGCTACCTCGCTCACCTTGTGGTCGTTCTCCTGTGAGTCTAGATTTTCGAATCCGACGCAAAACTGATGTGTAATTGTAACGTTCATGGCCTCCTAATGACGATGGAATACTCAAATTGCGTCGAGATTCAATACATCGTCCTCCAGCCGACATGTCTCCAAGGGGATATTGCTGCCTCGGGCACATATCGTCGTTCTCCTGTGAGTTTAGATTTTCGGATCCCACGCGAAACTGATAGTTAATTGTAACGTTATGGGCCTCCTAATGACGAGGAACACTGATATAGCGTCGAGATTCAATACATCGTCCTTTAGCCGACTTGTCTCCAAGCGTCCATTGCTGCCTGGGGCACGTTATGGTCGTTCTCCTGTGAGTCTATATTTTCGATTCCGACACACAACTGATAGTTAATTGTAACGTTCATGGCCTCCTACTGATGATGGAATACTCAAATTGCGTCGAGATTCAATACATCGTCCTCCAGCCGACCTATCTCCAAGAGGATATTGCTGCCTTGGGCACGATATAGTCCTTCTCCTGTGAGTCTAGAATTTCGATTCCGACGCAAAACTGATTGTTAATTGTAACGTTCAGGACCTCCTCATGACGATGGAACACTCAAATTGCGTCGGGATTCAATACATCGTCCATCAGCCTACTTGTCTCCAAAGGGATATTGCTGTCTCGGGCACCTCATGCTCCGTCTCCCGTGAGTCTAGATTTTCGAATCCGACGCAAAACTGATGGTTAATTGTAACGTTCAGGCCTCCTAATGACGATGGAATACTCAAATTGCGTCGCTATTCAATACATCGTCCTCCAGCCGCCTTGTCTCCAAGGGTCAATTGCTGCCTATGGCACCTAATGGTCTTGCTCCTGTGAGTCTAGATTTTCGAATCCGACGCAAAACTGATAGTTAATTGTAACGTTCAGTGCCTCCTAATGACGATGGAACACTCACTTTGCGTCGCGATTCAATACATCGTCCTCCAGCCGACTTGTCTCCAAGGGTCAATTGCTGCCTTTGGCACCTAATGGTCTTGCTCCAGTGAGTCTAGATTTTCGAATCCGACGCAAAACTGATATTTAATTGTAACGTTCTGGGCCTCCTAATGACGATGGAACACTCAAATTGCGTCGAAATTCAATACATCGTCCTCCAGCCGACTTGTCTCCATGGGTCTATTGCTACCGCGCTCACCTTACGGTCGTTCTCCTGTGAGTCTAGATTTTCGAATCCGACGCAAGACTGATGGTTAATTGTAACGATCATGGCCTCCTAATGACGATGGAACACTCAAATTGCGTCGAGATTCAATAGATCGTCCTTCAGCCGACTTGTCTCCAAGGGGATATTGCTGCCTCGGCCACATATCGTCGTTCTCCTGTTAAGCCTAGAATTTCGAATCCGACGCGAAACTCATAGTTAATTGTAACGTTCAGGGCCTCCTAAAGACGATGGAACACTCAAATTGCGTCGAGATTCAATACATCGTCCTCAAGCGGACTTGTCTCCAAGGGAATTTTGCTGCCTCGGGCACCATATGGTCCGTCTCCTGTAGGTCCAGATATTCGAATCCGACGCAAAACTGACTGCCAATTGCAACGTTCAGAGCCTCCTAATGACGATAGAACACTCAAATTGCATCAAGATTCAATACATCGTCATTCAGAAGACTTGTCTCCATCAGTCTATTGCTGCCTCGGGCACCTTATGGTCGTTCTCCTCTGAGTCTAAATTTTCGATTCCGACGCAAAACTGATAGTTAATTGTAACGTTCAGGGCCTCCTAATGACGATGGAACACTGAAATAGCATCGAGATTCAATACATCGTCCTTTAGCCGACTTGTCTCCAAGCGTCCATTGCTGCCTCGGGCACCTTATGGTCGTTCTCCTGTGAGTCTATAATTTCGATTCCGACACATAACTGATAGTTAATTGTAACGTTCAGGGCCTCCTAATGACGATGGAACACTCAAATTGCGTCGAGATTCAATACAGCCGACTTGTCTCCATGGGTCTACTGCTAGCTCGGTCAGCTTATCTTCGTTCTCCGGTGAGTCCAGATATTCGAATCCGACGCAAAACTTAATGCTAATTGTAACGTTCAGAGCCTCCGAATGATGATTTAACACTCAAATTGCGTCGAGATTCAATACATCGTTCTCCAGCCGACTTGTCTCCATGGGGATATTGCAGCCTTGGGCACCATATAGTCCTTCTCCTGTGAGTCTAGAATTTCGAATCCGCCGCAAAACTGATAGTTAATTGTAACGTTCAGGACCTCCTAATGACGATGGAACACCCAATTTGCGTCGCGATTCTATACATCGTCCTCCAGCAGACTTGTCTCCAAAGGGTCAATTTCTGCCTTTGGCATCTAATGGTCTTGCTCCTGTGAGTCTAGATTTTCGAATCCGACGCAAAACTGGCATTTAATTGTAACGTTCAGGGCCTCCTAATGTCGATGGAACACTCAAATTGCGTTGAAATTCAATACATCGTCCTCCAGCCGACTTGTCTCCATGGGTCTATTGCTACCTCGCTCACCTTATGGTCGTTCTCCTGTGAGTCTAGATTTTCGAACCCGACGCAAAACTGATGGTTAATTGTAACGTTCATGGCCTCCTGAAGACGATGGAACACTCAAATTACGTCGAGATTCAATACATCGTCCTCCAGCCGACTTGTCTCCAAGGGGATATTGCTGCCTCGGGCACATATCGTCGTTCTCCTGTGAGTCTAGATTTTCGAATCCGACGCGAAACTCATAGTTAACTGTAACGTTCAGGCCTCCTAATGACGATGGAACAGTCAAATTGCGTCGAGATTCAGTACATCGTCCTCCAGCCGACTTGTCTCGATGGGGATATTGCTGTTTTGGGCACCATATAGTCGTTCTCCTGTGAGCCTAGAATTTCGAATACGACGCAAAACTGATAGTTAATTGTAACGTTCAGGACCTCCTAATGACGATGGAACACTGAAATTGCGTCGGGATTCAATACATCGTCCTCCAGCCGACTTGTCTCCAAGGGGATATTGCCGCCTCGGGCACCATATGGTCCGTCTCCTGTGAGTCTAGATTTTCGAATCCGACGCAAAACTTGTAGTTAATTGTAACGCGCGGGGCCTCCTAATGACGAAGGAACACTCAAATTGCGTCGCGATTCAGTACATCGTCCTCCAGCCGACTTGTCTCCAAGGGTCAATTGCTAGCTTTGGCAACTAATGGTCTTGCTCCTGTGAGTCTAGATTTTCGAATCCGACACAAAACTGATGGTTAATTGTTACGTTCAGTGCCTCCTAATGACGATGGAACACTCAAATTGCGTCGCGATTCAATACATCGTCCTCCGGCCGAATTGTCTTAGAGGGTCAATTGCTGCCTTTGGCACCTATTGGTCTTGCTCCTGTGAGTCTAGATTTTCGAATCTGTTGCGAAACTGATATTTAATTGTAGCGTTCAGGGCCTCCTAATGACGATGGAACACTCATATTGCGTCGAGATTCAATACATCGTCCTCCAGCCGACTTGTCTCCAAGGGGATATTGTTGCCTCGGGCACCGTATGTTCCGTCTCCTGTGAGTCTAGATTTTCGAATCCGACGCAAAACTTGTAGTTAATTGTAACGTCCGGGGCCTCCATATGACGATGGAACACTCTAATTGCGTCGAGATCCAATACATCGACCTCCCGTCGACTTGTCTCCAACGGGATATTGCTGCCTCGGGCACCTTGTGGTCCGTCTCCTATGAGTCTAGATTTTCGAATCCGACGCAAAAGTGATAGTAAATTGTAACGTTCAGGGCCTCCTAATGACGAAGGAACACTCAAATTGCGTCGAGATTCAATACATCGTCCTCCAGCCGACTTGTCTCCAAGGGTCTATTGCTGCCTCGGCACCATATGGTCGTAGTCCTGTGAGTCTAGATTTTCGAATCCGGCGCGTAACTGATAGTTAATTGTAACGTCCAGCGGCTCCCAATGATGATAGAACACTCAAATTGCGTCGAGATTCAATACGTCGTCCTCCCTACGACTTGTCTACAAGGGGATCTTGCTTTCTCGGGCAGCTTACGGTTCGCCTCCTGTGAGTCTAGATTTTCGAATCCGACGCAAAACTGATAGTTAATTGTATCGTTCATGGCCTCCTAATGACGATGGAACACTCAAATTGCGTTGAGATTCAATACGTCGTCCTCCAGCCGACTTGTCTCCAAGGGGATATTGCTGCCTCGGGCACCGTATGGTCCGTCTCCTGTGAGTCTAGATTTTCGAATCCGACGCAAAACCTGTAGTTAATTGCAACGTTCAGGGCCTCCTAATGACGATGGAACACTCAAATTACGTCGAGATTCAATACATCGTCGACCCGCAGACTTGCCTCCAACGATATATTGCTGCCTCGGGCACCATGTGGTCCGTCTCCTGTGAGTCTAGATTTTCGAATCCGACGCGAAACTGATAGATAATTGTAACGTTCAGGGCCTCCTAATGTCGATGGAACACTCAAATTGCGTCGAAATTCAATACATCGTCCTCCAGCCGACTTGTCTCCATGGGTCTATTGCTACCTCGCTCACCTTATGGTCGTTCTCCTGCGAGTCTAGAGTTTCGAATCCGACGCAAAACTGATGGTTAATTGTAACGTTCATGGCCTCCTAATGACGATGGAACACTCAAATTGCTTCGAGATTCAATACATCGTCCTCAAGCCGACTTGTCTCCAAGGGGATATTGCTGCCTGGGGCACCATATGGTCCGTCTCCTGTAGGTACAGATATTCGAATCCGACGCGAAACGGACTGCTAATTGTAACGTTCAGAGCCTCCTAATGACGATGGAACACTGAAATGGCGTCGAGATTCAATACATCGTCCTTCAGCCGACTTGTCTCCAAGCGTCCATTGCTGCCTCGGGTACCTTATGGTCGTTCTCCTGTGAGTCTATATTTTCGATTCCGACACATAACTGAAAGTTAATTGTAACGTTCAGGGCCTCCTAATGATGATAGAAAACTCAAATTGCGTCGAGATTCAATACGTCGTCCTCCAGACGACTTGTCTACAAGGGGATCTTGCTTTCTCGGGCAGCTTACGGTTCGCCTCCTGTGAGTCTAAATTTCCGAATCCGACGCAAAACGGATAGTTAATTGTAACGTTCAGAGCCTCCAAATGATGACGGAACACTCAAATTGCGTCGAGATTCAATACGTCGTCCCCCAGCCGACTTGTCTCCATGGGTCTACTGCTACCTCGTTCACCTTTTCTTCGTTCTCCTGTGAGTCCAGATATTCGAATCCGACGCAAAACGGACTGCTAATTCTAACGTTCAGAGCCTCCTAATGATGATGGAACACTCTAATTGCGTCGAGATTCAATACATCGTCCTCCAGCCGACTTGTCTCCAAGGGGATATTGCTGCCTCGGGCACCATATGGTCCGTCTCCTGTGAGAATAGATTTTCGAATCCGACGCAAAACTTGTAGCTAATTGCAATGTTCAGGGCCTCCTAATGACGACGGAACACTCAAATTGCGTCGAGATTCAATACATCGTCCTCCAGCCGACTTGTCTACATGGGTCTACTGCTACCTCGGTCACCTTATGGTCGTTCTCCTGTGAGTCCAGATATTCGAATCCGACGCAAAACGGACTGCTAATTGTAACGTTCAAAGCCTCTTAATGATGATGGAACCCTCTAATTGCGTCGACATTCAATACATCGTCCTTCAGCAGACTTGTCTCCAAGCGTCCATTGCTGCCTCGGGCACCTTATGGTCGTTCTCCTGTGAGTCTACATTTTCGATTCCGACACTTCACTGATAGTTAGTTGTAACGTTCAGGGCCTCCTAATGACGATGGAACACTCAAATTGCGTCGAGATTCAATACGTCGTCCTCTAGACGACTTGTCTCCAAGGGTCACTTGCTGCCTTTGGCACCTAATGGTCTTGCTCCTGTGAATCTAGATTTTCGAATCCGACGCCAAACTGATATTTAATTGTAACGTTAAGGGCCTCCTAATGACGATGGAACACTCAACTGCGTCGAGATCCAATACATCGACGTCCCGCCGACTTGTCTCCAACGGGATATTGCTGCCTCGGGCACCATGTGGTCCGTCTCCTGTGAGTCTAAATTTTCGAATCCGACGCAAAAACGATAGTTAATTGTAACGTTCAGCGCCTCCTAATGACCATAGAACACGCAAATTCCGTCGAGATTCAATACGTCGTCCTCTAGACGACTTGTCTCTAAGGGGATATTGCTGCATCGGGCACCTTTTGGTCCGCCTCCTATGAGTCTAGATTTTCGAATCCGACGCAAAACTGATAGTTAATTGTAACGTTCATGGCCTCCTAATGACGATGGATCACTCAAATTGCGTCAAGATTCAATACATCGTCCTCCAGCCGATTTGTCTGCAAGGGGATATTGCTGCCTCGGGCACCTTATCGTCGTTCCTCTGTGAGTCTAGATTTACGAATCCGACGCAAAACTAACAGTTAATTGCAACATTCAGTGCCTCCTAATGGCGATAGAACGCTCAAATTGCGTCGAGATTCAATACGTCGTACTCCAGCTGACTTGTCTCCAAGGGGATATTGCTGCCTCGGGCACCATATGGTCCGTCATCTGTGAGTCTATATTTTCGAACCGACGCAAAACCTGTAGTTAATTGTAACGTTCAGGGCCTCCTAATGACGATGGAACACTCAAATTACGTCGACATTAAATACATCGTACACCCGCCGACTTGTCTTCAATGGGATATTGCTGCCTCGGGCACCATGTGGTCCGTCTCCTGTGAGTGTAGATTTTCGAATCCGACGCGAAAATGATAGTTAATTGTTATGTTCACGGCCTCCTAATGACGATGGAACACTCAAATTGCGTCGAGATCCAATACATCGTCCTCCAGCAGACTTGTCTCCAAGCGTCCATTGCTGCCTCGGGCACCTTATGGTCGTTCTCCTGTGAGTCTACATTTTCGATTCCGACACATAACTGATAGTTAGTTGTAACGTTCAGGGCCTCCTAATGACGATGGAACACTCAAATTGCGTCGAGATTCAATACATCGTCCTCCAGCCGACTTGTCTCCATGGGTCTACTGCTACATCCTTCACCTTATCTTCGTTCTCCTGTGAGTCCAGATATTCGAATCCGACGCAAAACGGACTGCTGATTCTTCCGTTCAGAGCCTCCTAATGATGATGGAACACTCTAATTGCGTCGAAATTCAATACATCGTCCTCCAGCCGACTTGTCTCCAAAGGGCTATTGCTGTCTCGGGCACCTTATGCTCCGTCTCCTGTGAGTCTAGATTTTCGAATCCGACGCATCACTGATGGTTAATTGTAACGTTCAGGGCCTTCTAATGACGATGGAACTCTCAAATTGCGTCGCGATCTAAATACATCGTCCTCCAGCCGACTTGTCTCCAAGGGGATATTGCTGCCTCGGGCACCATATGGTCCGTCTCCTGTAGGTCCAGATATTCGAATCCGACGCAAAACGGACCGCTAATTGTAACGATCAGGGCCTCCTAATGGCAATGGAACACTGAAATAGCGTCGAATTTCAATACATCGTCTATCAGCCGACTTGTCTCCAAGCGTCCATTGCTGCCTCGGGCACCTTATGGTCGTTCTCCTGTGAGTCTACATTTTCGATTCCGACACATAACTGATAGTTAGTTGTAACGTTCAGGGTTTCCTAATGACGATGGAACACTGAAATTGCGTCGAGATTCAGTACATCGTCCTTCAGCCGACTTGTCTCCAAGCGTCCATTGCTGACTCGGGCACCTTCTGGTCGTTCTCCTATGAGTCTATATTTTCGAATCCGACACAAAACTGATAGTTAATTGTAACGTTCAGGGCCTCCTAATGACGATGGAACTCTCAAATTGCGTCGAGATGCAATACATTGTCCTCCATCCGACTTGTCTCAAAGGGGATATTGCTGCCTTGGGCACCATATTGTCCTTCTCCTGTGAGTCTAGAGTTTCGAATCCGACGCAAAACTGATAGTTAATTGCAACGTTCAGGACCTCCTGATGACGATGGAACACTCAAATTGCGTCGACATTCAGCCTACTTGTCTCCAAAGGGATATTGCTGTCTCCGTCACCTTATGCTCCGTCTCCTCTGAGTCTAGATTTTCGAATCCGACGCAAAACTGATGGTTAATGGTAACGTTCGGAGCCTCCTAATGACGATGGAACACTCAAATTGCGTCGCGATTAAATGCATCGTCCACCAGCCGACTTGTCTCCAAGGGTCAATTGCTGCCTTTGGCACCTAATGGTCTTGCTCCTGTGAGTCTAGATTTTCGAATCCGACGCAAAACTGATGGTTAATTGTAACATTCAGGGCCTACTAATGGCGATGGAACACTCAAATTGCGTCGCGATTCAATACATCGTCCTCCAGCCGACTTGTCTCCGAGGTTCAATTGCTGCTTTTTGGCACCTAATGGTCTTGCTCCTGTGAGTCTAGATTTTCGAATCCGACGCAAAATCGATATTTAATTGAAACGTTAAAGGCCTCCTAATGACGATGGAACACTCAAATTGCGTCGAGATTCAATACATCGTCCTCCAGCCGACTTGTCTCCAACGGGATACTGCTGCCTCGGGCACCATGTGGTCCGTCTCCTGTGAGTATAGATTTTCGAATCCGACGCAAAAGTGATAGTTAATTGTAACGTTCAGGGCCTCCTAATGACAAAGGAACACTCAAATTGCGTCGAGATTCAATACATCGTCCTCCAGCCGACTTGTCTCCAAGCGTCCATTGCTGCCTCGGGCACCTTATGGTCGTTGTCCTGTGAGTCTAGATTTTCGGATCCGACGCATAACTGATAGTTAATTGTAACGTTCAGCGCCTACTAATGACGACAGAACACAGAAGGGTTGTTGCTGTCTCGGGCACCTTATGCTCCGTCTCCTGTGAGTCTAGATTTTCGAATCCGACGCAAAACTGATGGTTAATTGTAACGTTCAGGGCCTCCTAATGACGATGGATCACTCAAATTGCGTCAAGATTCAATACATCGTCCTCCAGCCGATTTGTCTGCAAGGGGATATTGCTGCCTCGGGCACCTTATCGTCGTTCCTCTGTGAGTCTAGATTTACGAATCCGACGCAAAACTAACAGTTAATTGCAACATTCAGTGCCTCCTAATGGCGATAGAACGCTCAAATTGCGTCGAGATTCAATACGTCGTCCTCCAGCTGACTTGTCTCCAAGGGGATATTGCTGCCTCGGGCACCATATGGTCCGTCATCTGTGAGTCTATATTTTCGAACCGACGCAAAACCTGTAGTTAATTGTAACGTTCAGGGCCTCCTAATGACGATGGAACACTCAAATTACGTCGACATTAAATACATCGTACACCCGCCGACTTGTCTTCAATGGGATATTGCTGCCTCGGGCACCATGTGGTCCGTCTCCTGTGAGTGTAGATTTTCGAATCCGACGCGAAAATGATAGTTAATTGTTATGTTCACGGCCTCCTAATGACGATGGAACACTCAAATTGCGTCGAGATCCAATACATCGTCCTCCAGCAGACTTGTCTCCAAGCGTCCATTGCTGCCTCGGGCACCTTATGGTCGTTCTCCTGTGAGTCTACATTTTCGATTCCGACACATAACTGATAGTTAGTTGTAACGTTCAGGGCCTCCTAATGACGATGGAACACTCAAATTGCGTCGAGATTCAATACATCGTCCTCCAGCCGACTTGTCTCCATGGGTCTACTGCTACATCCTTCACCTTATCTTCGTTCTCCTGTGAGTCCAGATATTCGAATCCGACGCAAAACGGACTGCTGATTCTTCCGTTCAGAGCCTCCTAATGATGATGGAACACTCTAATTGCGTCGAAATTCAATACATCGTCCTCCAGCCGACTTGTCTCCAAAGGGCTATTGCTGTCTCGGGCACCTTATGCTCCGTCTCCTGTGAGTCTAGATTTTCGAATCCGACGCATCACTGATGGTTAATTGTAACGTTCAGGGCCTTCTAATGACGATGGAACTCTCAAATTGCGTCGCGATCTAAATACATCGTCCTCCAGCCGACTTGTCTCCAAGGGGATATTGCTGCCTCGGGCACCATATGGTCCGTCTCCTGTAGGTCCAGATATTCGAATCCGACGCAAAACGGACCGCTAATTGTAACGATCAGGGCCTCCTAATGGCAATGGAACACTGAAATAGCGTCGAATTTCAATACATCGTCTATCAGCCGACTTGTCTCCAAGCGTCCATTGCTGCCTCGGGCACCTTATGGTCGTTCTCCTGTGAGTCTACATTTTCGATTCCGACACATAACTGATAGTTAGTTGTAACGTTCAGGGTTTCCTAATGACGATGGAACACTGAAATTGCGTCGAGATTCAGTACATCGTCCTTCAGCCGACTTGTCTCCAAGCGTCCATTGCTGACTCGGGCACCTTCTGGTCGTTCTCCTATGAGTCTATATTTTCGAATCCGACACAAAACTGATAGTTAATTGTAACGTTCAGGGCCTCCTAATGACGATGGAACTCTCAAATTGCGTCGAGATGCAATACATCGTCCTCCATCCGACTTGTCTCAAAGGGGATATTGCTGCCTTGGGCACCATATTGTCCTTCTCCTGTGAGTCTAGAGTTTCGAATCCGACGCAAAACTGATAGTTAATTGCAACGTTCAGGACCTCCTGATGACGATGGAACACTCAAATTGCGTCGACATTCAGCCTACTTGTCTCCAAAGGGATATTGCTGTCTCCGTCACCTTATGCTCCGTCTCCTCTGAGTCTAGATTTTCGAATCCGACGCAAAACTGATGGTTAATGGTAACGTTCGGAGCCTCCTAATGACGATGGAACACTCAAATTGCGTCGCGATTAAATGCATCGTCCACCAGCCGACTTGTCTCCAAGGGTCAATTGCTGCCTTTGGCACCTAATGGTCTTGCTCCTGTGAGTCTAGATTTTCGAATCCGACGCAAAACTGATGGTTAATTGTAACATTCAGGGCCTACTAATGGCGATGGAACACTCAAATTGCGTCGCGATTCAATACATCGTCCTCCAGCCGACTTGTCTCCGAGGTTCAATTGCTGCTTTTTGGCACCTAATGGTCTTGCTCCTGTGAGTCTAGATTTTCGAATCCGACGCAAAATCGATATTTAATTGAAACGTTAAAGGCCTCCTAATGACGATGGAACACTCAAATTGCGTCGAGATTCAATACATCGTCCTCCAGCCGACTTGTCTCCAACGGGATACTGCTGCCTCGGGCACCATGTGGTCCGTCTCCTGTGAGTATAGATTTTCGAATCCGACGCAAAAGTGATAGTTAATTGTAACGTTCAGGGCCTCCTAATGACAAAGGAACACTCAAATTGCGTCGAGATTCAATACATCGTCCTCCAGCCGACTTGTCTCCAAGCGTCCATTGCTGCCTCGGGCACCTTATGGTCGTTGTCCTGTGAGTCTAGATTTTCGGATCCGACGCATAACTGATAGTTAATTGTAACGTTCAGCGCCTACTAATGACGACAGAACGAAGAAGGGTTGTTGCTGTCTCGGGCACCTTATGCTCCGTCTCCTGTGAGTCTAGATTTTCGAATCCGACGCAAAACTGATGGTTAATTGTAACGTTCAGGGCCTCCTAATGACGATGGAACTCTCAAATTGCGTCTTGATCTATATACAACGTCCTCCAGCCGACTTGTCTCCAAGAGGATATTGCTGCCTCGGGCACCATATGGTCCGTCTCCTGTAGGTCCAGATATTCGAATCCGACGCAAAACGGACTGCTAATTGTAACGTTCAGGGCCTCCTAATGACGATGGAACACTTAAATAGCGTCGAAATTCAAACCATCGTCCTTCAGCCGACTTGTCTCCAAGCGTCCATTGCTGCCCCGGGCACCTTATGGTCATTCTCCTGTGAGTCTACATTTTCGATTCCGACACATAACTGATAGTTAGTTGTAACGTTCAGGGCTTCCTAATGACGATGGAACACTGAAATAGCGTCGAGATTCAATACATCGTCCTTCAGCCGACTTGTCTCCAAGCATCCATTGCTGACTCGGGCACCTTATGGTGGTTCTCCCATGAGTCTATATTTTCGAATCCGACGCAAAACAGTTGGTTAATTGTAACGTTCATGGCCTCCTAATGACGATGGAACACTCACATTGCGTCGAGATTCAATACATCGTCCTCCAATCGACTTGTCACCAAGGGTATATTGTTGCATCGGGCACCATATGGTCCGTCTCCTGTAGGTCCAGATATTCGAATCCGACGCAAAACGGACTGCCAATTGTAACGTTCAGAGCCTCCTAATGACGATGGAACACTCAAATTGCATCAAGATTCAATACATCGTCATTCAGCCGACTTGTCTCCATTGGTCTACTGCTACCTCATTCACCTTATCTTCGATCTCCTGTGAGTCCAGATATTCGAATCCGACGCAAAACTGACTGCTAATTCTAACGTTCAGAGCCTCCTAATGATGATGGAACACTCTAATTGCATCGAGATTCAATACATCGTCCTCCAGCCGACTTGTCTCCATGGGGATATTGCTGCCTTGGGCAACATATAGTCATTCTCCTGTGAGTCTAGAATTTAGAATCCGACCCAAAACTGATAGTTAATTGTAATGTTCAGGGCCTCTTAATGACGATGAAACTCTCAAATTGCGTCGCGATCTGAATACATCGTCCTCCAGCCGACTTGTCACCAAGGGGATATTGCTGCCTCGGGCACCATATGGTCCGTCTCCTGTGAGTATAGATTTTCGAATCCGACGCAAAACTTGTAGTTAATTGTAACGTTCAGGGCCTCCTAATGACGATGGAACACTCAATTGCGTCGAGATCCAATACATCGACCTCCCGCCGACTTGTCTCCAACGGGATATTGCTGCCTCGTGCTCCATGTGGTCCGTCTCCTGCGAGTCTAGATTTTCGAATCCGACGCAAAAATGATAGTTAATTATAACGTTCAGCGATTCCTAATGACCATAGATCACTCAAATTGCGTCGAGAATAAATACGTCGTCCTCTAGACGACTTGTCTACAAGGGTATATTGCTGCCTCGGGCGCCTTATGGTCCGCCTCCTGTGAGTCTAGATTTTCGAATCCGACGGAACACTAACAGTTAATTGTAACGTTCAGGGCCTCCTAATGGCAATAGAACACTCAAATTGCGTCGAGATTCAATATGTAGTCCTCCAGCCTACTTGGCTCCAAGGGGATATTGCTGCCTCGGGCACCTTATGGTCCGTCTCCTGTGAGTCTAGATTTTCGAATCCGTCGGAAAACCTGTAGTTAATTGTAACGTTCAGGGCCTCCTAATGACGATGGAATACTCAAATTACGTCGACATTAAATACATCGTCCAACCGCCGACTTGTCTCCAATGGGATATTGCTGACTAGGGCACTATGTGGTCCGTCTCCTGTGAGTCCAGATTTTCGAATCCGATCCGAAACTGATAGTTAATTGTAATGTTCAGGGCCTCCTAATGACGACGGAACACTCAAATTGCGTCGAGATTCAATACATCGTCCTCCAGCCGACTTGTCTACATGGGTCTACTGCTACCTCGGTCACCTTATGGTCGTTCTCCTGTGAGTGCAGATATTCGAATCCGACGCAAAACGGACAGCTAATTGTAACGTTGAGAGCTTCTTAATGATGATGGAACACTCTAATTGCGTCGAGATTCAATACATCGTCCTCCAGCCGACTTGTCTCCAATGGGATATTACTGCCTCGGGCACCATATAGTCCTTCTCCTGTGAGTCTAGAATTTCGAATCCAACGCAAAACTGATGGTTAATTGTAACGTTCACGGCCTCCTTATGACGATGGAACACTCAAATTGCGTCGAGATTCAATACATCGTCCTCCAACCGACTTGTCTCCAACGGGATATTGCTGCCTCGGGCACCATGTTGTCCGTCTCCTGTGAGTCTAGATTTTCGAATCCGACTCAAAAGTTATAGTTAATTGTAACGTTCAGGGCCTCCTAATGACGATGGAACACTCAAATTGTGTCGCGATTCAATACAACGTCCTCCAGCCGACTTGTCTCCAAGGGTCAATTGCTGCCTCGTGCACCTTATGGTCGTTCTCCTGTGAGTCTAGATTTTCGGATCCGACGAATAAGTGATAGTTAATTGTAACGTTCAGCGCCTCCTAATGACGATAGAACACTCAAATTGTGTCGAGATTCAATACATCGTCCTCCAGCCGACTTGTCTCCAAAAGGATATTGCTGCCTCGTGCACCTTATGGTCCGCCTCCTGTGAGTCTAGATTTTCGAATCCGACGCAAAACAGTAATTTAATTGTAACGTTCATGGCCTCCTAATGACGATGGAACACAAATATTGCGTCGAGATTCAATACATCGTCCTCCAATCGACTTGTCACCAAGGGGATATTGCTGCCTCGGGCACCATATGGTCCGTCTCCTGTAGGTCCAGACATTCGAATCCGACGCAAAATGGATATGCCAGTTGTAACATTCAGAGCCTCCTATTGACGATGGAACACACAAATTGCATCAAAATTCAATACATCGTCATTCAACCGACTTGTCTCCAACGCTCAATTGCTGCCTCGGGCACCTTATGGTCGTTCTCCTCTGAGTCTACATTTTCGAATCCGACGCAAAACTGATAGTTAATTGTAACGTTCAGGGCTTCCCAATGACGATGGAACACTGAAATAGCGTCGAAATTCAATACATCGTCCTTCAGCCGACTTGTCTCCGAGCGTCCATTGCTGCCTCGTTCACCTTATGGTCGTCCTCCTGTGAGTCTACATTTTCGATTCCGACACATAACTGATAGTTAGTTGTAACGTTCAGGGCCTCCTAATGACGATGGAACACTCAAAATGCGTCGAAATTCAATACATCGTCCTCCAGCCAAATTGTCTCCATGGGTCTACTGCTACCTCGTTCACCTTATCTTCGTTGTCCTGTGAGTCCAAATATTCGAATCCGACGCAAAACTGACTGCTAATTGTAACGTTCAGAGCCTCCTAATGATGACGGAACACTCTAATTGCGTCGAGATTCAATACACTGTCCTCCAGCCGACTTGTCTCCAAGGGGATATTGCTGCCTTGGGCACCATATAGTCCTTCTCCTGTGACTCTAGATTTTCGAATCCGACGCAAAACTGATAGTTAATTGTAACGTTCAGGACCGCCTAATGACGATGGAACACTCAAATAGCGTCGAGATTCAAGACATCGTCCTCCAGCCGACTTGTCTCCAAGGGTCAATTGCTGCCTTTGGCACCTAATGGTCTTGCACCTGTTAATCTAGATTTTCGAATCCGACGCAAACCTGATAATTAATTGTAACGTTAAGGGCCTCCTAATGACGATGGAACACTCAATTGCGTCGAGATCCAATACATCGACCTCCCGCCGACTTGTCTCCAACGGGATATTGCTGCCTCGGGCACCATGTGGTCCGTCTCCTCTGAGTCTAGATTTTCGAATCCGACGCAAAAACGATAGTTAATTGTAACGTTCAGCGCCTCCTAATGGCCATAGAACACTCAAAATGCGTCGAGATCCAATACGTCGTCCTCTAGACGACTTGTCTACAAGGGGATATTGCTGCCTCGGGCACCTTATGGTCCGCCTCCTATGAGTCTAGATTTTCGAATCCGACGCAAAACTGATAGTTAAATGTAACGTTCAGGAGCTCCTAATGACGATGGAACACTCAAATTGCGTCGAGATTCAATACATCGTCCTCCATCCGACTAGTCTCCAAAGGGTTATTGCTGTCTCGGGCACAATATGCTCTGTCTCCTGTGAGTCTATATTTTCGATTCCGACACATAACTGATAGTTAGTTGTAAGGCTCAGGGCCTCCTAATGACGATGGAACACTCAAATTGCGTCGAGATTCAATACGTCGTCCTCCAGACGACTTGACTACAAGGGGATATTGCTGCCTCGGGCACCTTATGGTCCGCCTCATGTGAGTCTAGATTTTCGAATCCGGCGCAAAACTGATAGTTAATTGTGACGGTCATGGCCTTCTAATGACGATGGAACACTCAAATTGCGTCGAGATTCAATACATCGTCCTCCAGCTGACTTGCCTTCAATGGGATATTGCTGCCTCGGGCACCATGTGTTCCGTCTCCTGTGAGTGTAGATTTTCGAAGCCGACGCGAAACTGATAGTTAATCGTAATGTTCAGGGCCTCCTAATGACGATGGAACACTCAAAAAGCGTCGTGATCCAATACATCGTCCTCCAGCAGACTTGTCTCCAAGGGTCAATTGCTGCTTCGGGCACCTTATGGTCGTTATCCTGTGAGTCTAGATTTTCGAATCCGACGCAAAAATGCTGGTTAATTATAACGTTCATGGCCTCCTAATGACGATGGAACACTCAAATTGCGTCGAGATTCAATTGATCGCCCTCCAGTCGACTTGTCACCAAGGGGATATGGCTGCCTCGGGCACCATATGGTCCGTCTGCTGTAGGTCCAGATATTCGAATCCGACGCAAAACTGACTGCTAATTGTAACGTTCAGAGCCTCCTAATGATGACGGAACACTCTAATTGCGTCGAGATTCAATACACTGTCCTCCAGCCGACTTGTCTCCAAGGGGATATTGCTGCCTTGGGCACCATATAGTCCTTCTCCTGTGACTCTAGATTTTCGAATCCGACGCAAAACTGATAGTTAATTGTAACGTTCAGGACCGCCTAATGACGATGGAACACTCAAATAGCGTCGAGATTCAAGACATCGTCCTCCAGCCGACTTGTCTCCAAGGGTCAATTGCTGCCTTTGGCACTTAATGGTCTCGTTCCTGTGAGTCTAGATTTTCGAATCTGACGGAAAACTGATATTTAATTGAAACGTTAAGGGCCTCCTAATGACGATGGAACACTCAAATTGCGTCGAGATTCAATACATCGTACTCCAACCGTCTTGTCTCCAACGGGATATTGCTGCCTCGGGCACCATGTGGTCCGTCTCCTGTGAGTCTAGATTTTCGAATCCGACGCAAAAGTGATAGTTAATTGTAACGTTCAGGGCCTCCTAATGACAAAGGAACACTCAAATTGCGTCGAGATTCAATACATCGTCCTCCAGCCGACTTGTCTCCAAGAGGATATTACTGGTTCGGGCACCTTATGGTCCGCCTCCTGTGAGTCTAGATTTTCAAATCCGACGCAAAACCTGTAGTTAATTGTAACGTTCAGGGCCTCCTAATGACGATGGAATACTCAAATTACGTCGACATTAAATACATCGTCCACCCGCCGACTTGCCTCCAATGGGATATTGCTGCCTCGGGCACCATGTGGTCCGTCTCCTGTGAGTCCAGATATTCGAATCCGACGCAAAACGGACTGCCAATTGTAACGTTCAGAGCCTCCTAATGACGATGGAACGCTCAAATTGCATCAAGATTCAATACATCGTCATACAGCCGACTTGTCTCCAACGGTCTATTGCTGCATCGGGCACCTTATGATCGTTCTCCTCTGAGTCTACATTTTCGATTCCGACACATAATTGATAATTAATTGTAACGTTCAGGGCCTCTTAATGACGATGGAACACTCAAATTGCGTCGAGATCTCAATACATCGTCCTCCAATCGACTTGTCACCAAGGGGATATTGTTGCCTCGGGCACCATATGGTCCGTCTCCTGTAGGTCCAGATATTCGAATGCGACGCAAAACGGACTGCCAATTGTAACGTTCAGAGCCTCCTAATGACGATGGAACACTCAAATTGCATCAAGATTCAATACATCGTCATTCAGCCGACTTGTTTAAACGGTCTATTGCTGCCTCGGGCACCTTATGGTCGTTCTAATCTGAGTCTACATTTTCGAATCCGACGCAAAACTGATAGTTAATTGTAACGTTCAGGGCCTCCTAATGACGATGGAACACTGAAATAGCGTCGAAATTCAATACATCGTCCTTCAGCCGACTTGTCTCCAAGCGTCCATTGCTGCCTCGGGCACCTTATGGTCGTTCTCCTGTGAGTCTACATTTTCGATTCCGACACATAACTGATAGTTAGTTGTAACGTTCAGGGCCTCCTAATGACGATGGAACACTCAAATTGCGTCGAGATTCAATACGTCGTCCACCAGCCGACTTGTCTCCATGGGTCTACTACTACTTCGTTCACCTTATCTTCGTTCTCCTGTGAGTAAAGATATAAGAATCCGACGCAAAACGGACTGTTAATTCTAACGTTCAGATCCTCCTAATGATGATGGAACACTCTAATTGCGTCGAGATTCAATACATCGTCCTCCAGCCGACTTGTCTCCAAGGTGATATTGCTGCCTCGGGCACCATATGGTCCGTCTCCTGTGAATCTAGATTTTCGAATCCGACGCAAAAGTGATAGTTAATTGTAACGTTCAGGGCCTCCTAATGACAAAGGAACACCCAAATTGCGTCGAAATTCAATACATCGTCCTCCAGCCAACTTGTCTCCAAGGGGATATTACTGCCTCGGGCACCTTATGGTCCGCCTCCTGTAGGACCAGATATTCGAATCCGACGCAAAACGGACTGCCAATTGTAACGTTCAGGGCCTCCTAATGACGATGGAACTCCCAAATTGCATCGCGATCTCAATACATCGTCCCCAGCCGACTTGTATCCAAGGGGATATTGCTGCCTCGGGCACCATATGGTCCGTCTCCTGTAGGTCCAGATATTCGAATCCGACGCAAAACGGACTGCTAATTGTAACGTTCAGAGCTTCCTAATGACGATGGAACACTCAAATTGAATCAAGATTCAATACATCATCATTCAGCTGACTTGTCTCCAACGGTCTATTGCTGCCTCGGGCACCTTATGGTCGTTCTCCTCTGAGTCTACATTTTCGAATCCGACGCAAACTGATAGTTAATTGTAACGTTCAGGGCTTCCTAATGACGATGGAACACTGAAATAGCGTCGAGATTCAATACATCGTCCTTCATCCGATTTGTCTCCATGGGTCTACTGCTACCTCGGTCACCTTATCTTCGTTCTCCTGCGAGTTCAGATATTCGAATCCGACGCAAAACGGACTGCTAATTGTAACGTTCAGAGCCTGCTAATGATGATGGAACACTCTAATTTCGTCGAGATTCAATACATCGTCCTCCAGCCGACTAGTCTCCAAAGGGTTATTGCTGTCTCGGGCACCTTATGCTCCGTCTCCTGTGAGTCTAGATTTTCGAATCCGACGCAAAACTGATGGTTAATTGCAACGTTCATGGCCTCCTAATGACGATGGAACACTCAAATTGCGTCGAGATCTCAATACATCGTCCTCCAGCCGACTTGTCTCCAAGGGGATATTGCTACCTCGGGCACCATATGGTCCGTCTCCTGTGAGTCTAGATTTTCGAATCCGACGCAAGACTTGTAGCTAATTGTAACGTTCAGGGCCACCTAATGACGATGGAACACTCAAATTACGTCGACATTAAATACATCGTCCACCCGCCGACTTGTCTCCCATGGGATATTGCTGCCTAGAGCACCATGTGGTCCGTCTCCTGTGAGTCCAGATTTTCGAATCCGACGTGAGACTGATAGTTAATTGTAATGTTCAGGGCCACCTAATGACGATGGAACACTCAAATTGCGTCACGATTCAATACATCGTCCTCCAGCCGACTTGTCTACATGGGTCTACTGCTACCTCGGACACCTTGTGGTCGTTCTCCTGTGGGTCCAGATATTCGAATCCGACGCAAAACGGACTGCCAAATGTAACGTTCAGGGCTTCCTAATGACGACGGAACACTCAAATTGCGTCGAGATTCAATACATCGTCCTCCAGCCGACTTTTCCTTTATGGGTCTACTGCTACCTCGGTCACCTTATGGTCGTTCTCCTGTGAGTCCAGATCTTCGAATCCGACGCAAGACGGACTGCTAATTGTAACGTTCAGAGCCTCTTAAAGGTGATGGAACACTCTAATTGCGTCGAGATTCAATACATCGTCCTCCAGCCGACTTGTCGCCAATGGGATATTACTGCCTCGGGCACCATATAGTCCTAACCCTGTGAGTCTAGAATTTCGAATCCAACGCAAAACTGATGGTTAATTGTAACGTTCAGGGCCTCCTAATGACGATGGAACACTCAAATTGCGTCGAGATTCAATACATCGTCCTCCAGCCGACTTGTCTCCATGGGTCTACTGCTACCTCATTCACCTTATCTTCGTTCTTCTGTGAGTCCAGATATTCGAATCCGACGCAAAACGGACTGCTAATTGTAAGGTTCAGAGCCTCCTAATGATGACGGAACACTCTAATTGCGTCGAGATTCAATACATCGTCCTCCAGCCGACTTGTCTCCAAGGGGATATTGCTGCCTTGGGCACCTTATAGTCCTTCTCCTGTAAACCTAGAATTTCGAATCCGACGCAAAACTGATAGTTAATTGTAACGTTCAGGACCTCCTAATGACGATGAAGCACTCAAATTACGTCGAGATTCAATACATCGTCCTCCAGCCGACTTGTCTACATGGGTCTACTGCTACCTCGGACACCTTATGGTCGTTCTCCTGTGGGTCCAGATATTCGAATCCGACCCAAAACGGACTGCTAATTGTAACGTTCAGAGCCTCTTAATGATGATGCAACACTCAGATTGCGTCGAGATTCAATACATTGTCCTCCATCCGACTTGTCTCCAAGGGGATATTACTGCCTCGGGCACCATATAGTCCTTCTCCTGTGAGTCTAGAATTTCGAATCCAACGCAAAAATCGTGGTTAATTGTAACGTTCAGGGCCTCCTAATGACGATGGAACACTAAAATTGCGTCGCGATTCAGTACAACGTCCTCCAGCCGACTTGTCTCCGAGGGTCAATTGCTGCCTCGGGCACCTTATGGTCGTTCTCCTGTGAGTCTAGATTTTCGGATCCGACGCATAAGTGATAGTTAATTGTAACGTTCAGCGCCTCCTAATGACGATATAACACTCTAATTGCGTTGAGATTCAATACATCGACCTCCCGACGACTTGTCTGCAACGGGATGTTGCTGCCTCGGGCACCACGTGGTCCGTCTCCTGTGAGTCTAGATTTTCGAATCCGACTTAAAAATGACAGTTAATTGTAACGTTCAGCGCCTCCTAATGACCACTGAACACTCAAATTGCGTCGAGATTCAATACGTCGTCCTCTAGACGACTTGTCTACAAGGGGATATTGCTGCCTCGGGCACCTTATGGTCAGCCTCCTATGAGTCTAGATTTTCGGATCCGACGCAAAACTGATAATTAATTGTAACGTTCAGGACCTCCTAATGACGATGGAACACTCAAATTGCGTCGAGATTCAATACATCGTCCTCCAGCCGACTAGTCTCCAAAGGGTTATTGCTGTCTCGGGCACCTTATGCTCCGTCTCCTGTGAGTCTAGATTTTCGAATCCGACGCAAAACTGATGGGTATTTGTAATGTTCAGGGCCTCCTAATGACGATGGAACTCTCAAATTGATTCGCGATCTCAATACAGCGTCCTCCAGCCGACTTGTCTCCAAGGGGATATTGCTGTCTCGGGCACCTTATGCTCCGTCTCCTGTGAGTCTAGATTTTCGAATCCGACGCAAAACTGATGGTTAATTGTAACGTTCAGGGCCTCCTAATGACTATGGATCACTCAAATTGCGTCGCGATTCAATACATCGTCCTCCAGCCGACATGTCACCAAGGGTCAATTGCTGCCTTTGGCACCTAATGGTTTTGCTCCTGTGAGTCTAGATTTTCGAATCCGACGCAAAACTGTTATTTAATTGTACCGTCAAGGGCCTCCTAATGACGATGAAACACAAATTGCGTAGAGATTCAATACATCGTCCTCTAGCCGACTTGTCTCCAAGGGGATATTGCTGCCTCGGGCACCATATGGTCCGTCTCCTGTGAGACTAGAATTTCGAATCCGACGCAAATCTTGTAGTTAATTGTAACGTTGAGGGCCTCCTAATCACCATGGAACACTCAATTGCTCCGAGATCCAATTCATCGACCTCCCGCCGACTTGTCTCCAACGGGTTATTGCTGCCTCGGGCACCATGTGGTCCGTCTCCTGTGAGTCTAGATTTTCGAATCCGACGCGAAAATGATAGTTAATTGTAACGTTAAGCGCCTCCTAATGACCATAGACACTCAAATTGGGTCGAGATTCAATACGTCGTCCTCCAGCCGACTTGTCTACAAGTTGATACTGCTGCCTCGGGGAGCTTATGGTCCGCCTCCTGTGAGTCTAGATTTTCGGATCCGACGCATAAGTGATACTTAATTGTAATGTTAAGGCCCTCCTAATGACGATGGAACACTCAAATTGCGTCGAGAATCAATAGATCGTCCTCCACTCGACTTGTCACCAAGGGGATATTGCTGCCTCGGGCACCATATGGTCCGTCTCCTGTAGCTCCAGATATTCGAATCCGACGCAAAACGGACTGCCAATTGTAACGTTCAGACCCTCCTAATGACGATGGAACACTCAAATTGCATCAAGATTCAATACATCGTCATACAGCCGACTTGTCTCCAACGGTCTATTGCTGCACCGGGCACCTTATGGTCGTTCTCCTCTGAGTCTACATTTTCGAATCCGACGCAAAACTGATAGTTAATTGTAATGTTCAGAGCCTCCTAGTGACGATGGAACACTAAAATAGCGTCGACATTCAATAGATCGTCCTTCAGCCGACTTGTCTCCAAGCGTCCATTGCTGCCTCGGGCACCTTATGGTCGTTCTCCTGTGAGTCTACATTTTCGATTCCGACACATAACTGTCAGTTAGTTGAAACGTTCAGCGCCTCCTAATGACCATGGAACACTCAAATTGCGTCGAGATTAAATACGTCGTCCTCTAGACGACTTGTCTACAAGGGAATATTGCTTCCTCGGTCACCTCATGGTCCGCCTCCTGTGAGTCTAGATTTTCGAATCCGACGCAAAACTAATAGTTAATTGTAACGTTCAGGGCCTCCTAATGGCGATAGAACACCTAAATTGAGTCGAGATTCAATATGTAGTCCTCCAGCTGACTTGTCTCCAACGGGATATTGCTGCCTCGGGCACAATGTGGTCAGTCTCCTGTGAGTCCAGATATTCGAATCCGACGCAAAACGGACTGCTAATTGTAACGTTCAGAGCCTCTTAATGATGATGCAGCACTCTAATTGCGTCGAGAATCAATACATCGTCCTCCAGCCGACTTGTCTCCAAGGGGATTTTACTGCCTCGGGCACCATATAATCCTTCTCCTGTGAGTCTAGAATTTCGAATCCAACGCAAAACTGATGGTTATTTGTAACGTTCAAGGCCTCCTAATGACGACGGAACACTCAAATTGCGTCGCAATTCAATACAACGTCCTCCAGCCAACTTATCTCCAAGGGGATATTGCTGCCTCGGGCACCATATGGTCCGTCTCCTGTGAGTCTAGATTTTCGAATCCGACGCAAAACTTGTAGTTAATTATAACGTTGAGGGCCTCCTAATCACGATGGAACACTCAATTGCGTCGAGATCCAATTCATCGACCTCCGGCCGACTTGTTTCCAACGGGTTATTCCTGCCTCGGGCACCATGTGGTCCGTCTCCTGTGAGTCTAGATTTTCGAATCCGACGCAAAAATGATAGTTAATTGTAACGTTCAGCGCCTCCTAATGACCATAGAACACTCAAATTGCGTCGAGATTCAATACGTCGTCCTCCAGCCGACTTGTCTACAGGGGATATTGCTGCATCGGGCAGCTTATGGCCCGCCTCCTGTGAGTCTAGATTTTCGGATCCGACGCATAAGTGATAGTTAATTGTAATGTTCAGCGCCTCCTAATGACGATAGAACACTCAAATTGCGTCGAGATTCAATACATCGTCCTCCAGCCGGCTTGTCTCCAAGGGGATATTACTGCCTCGTGCACCTTATGGTCCGCCTCCTGTGAGTCTAGATTTTCGAATCCGACGCAAAACAGTTGGTTGATCGTAACGTTCATGGCCTCCTAATGACGATGGAACACTCAAATTGCATCAAGATTCAATACATCGTCATTCAGCCGACTTGTCTCCAACGGTCTATTGCTGCCTCGGGCACCTTATGGTCATTCTACTCAGAGTCTACATTTTCGAATCCGACGCAAAACTGATAGTTAATTGTTACGTTCAGGGCCTCCTAATGACGATGGAACACTGTAATAGCGTGGAAATTCAATACATCGTCCTTCAGCTGACTTGCCTCCAAGCGTCCATTGCTGTCTCGCACACCTTATGGTCGTTCTCCTGTAGGTCTACATTTTCGATTTTGACACATAACTGATAGTTAGTTGTAACGTTCAGGGCCTCCTAATGACGATGGAACACTCAAATTGCGTCGAGATTCAATACATCGTCCTCCAGCCGACTTGTCACCTTGGGTCTACTACTACCTCGTTCACCTTATCTTCGTTCTCCTGTGAGTCCAGATATTCGAATCCGACGCAAAACGGACTGCTAATTGTAACGTTCAGAGCCTCCAAATGATGATGGAACACTCAAATTGCGTCGAGATTCAATACATCGTCCTCCAGCCGACTTGTCTCCAAGGGGATATTGCTGCCTTGTTCACCATATAGTCCTTCTCCTGTGAGTCTAGAATTTCGAATCCGACCCATAACTGATATTTAATTGTGACGTTAAGGACCTCCTAATAACGATGGAACACTCAAACTGCGTCGAGATACAATACATCGTCGTCCAGCCGACTTGTCTCCAAGGGGATATTGCTGCCTTGTTCACCATATAGTCCGTCTCCTGTGAGTCTAGATTTTCGATTCCGACGCAAAAATGATAGTTAATTATAACGTTCAGCGCCTCCTAATGGCGATAGAACACTCAAATTGCGTCGAGATTCAATTAGTTGTCCTCGAACTGACTTGTCTCCAAGGGGATATTGCTGCCTTGGGCACCATATGGTCCGTCTCCTGTGAGTCTAGATTTTCGAATCCGACCCAATACCTGTAGTTAATTGTAACGTTCAGGGCCTCCTAATGACGATGGAACACTCTAATTACGTCGACATTAAATACATCGTCCACCCGCCGACTTGTCTCCAATTGGATATTGCTGCCTCGGGCACCATGTGGTCCGTCTCCTGTGAGTCTAGATTTTCGCATCCGACGCGAAATTGATAGTTAATTGTTATGTTCAGGGCCCCCTAGTGGCGATGGTGCACTCAAATTGCGTCGAGATTCAATACATCGTCCTCCAGCCGACTTGACTCCATGGGTCTATTGCTACCTCGGTCACCTTATGGTCGTTCTCCTGTGGGTCCAGATATTCGAATCCGACGCAAAACGGACTGCTAATTCTAACGTTCAGAGCCTCCGAATGACGATGGAACACTCAAATTGCATCAAGATTCAATACATCGTCATTCAGCCGACTTGTCTCCAACGGTCTATTGCTGCCTCGGGCACCTTATGGTCGTTCTCCTCTGAGTCTACATTTTCGATTCCGACACATAACTGATAGTTAATTGTAACGTTCAGGGGCTCCTAATGACGATGGAACACTCAAATTGCTTCGAGATCCAATACATCGACATCCCGCCGACTTGTCTCCATCGGGATATTGCTGCCTCGGGCACCATGTGGTCCGTCTCCTGTGAGTCTAGACTTTCGAATCCGACGCAAAAACGATACTTAATTGTAACGTTCAGCGCCCCCTAATGACCATAGAACACTCAAATTGCGTCGAAATTCAATACGTCGTCCTCTACACGACTTGTCTACAAGGGGATATTACTTCCTCGGGCACCTTATGGTCCGCCTCCTGTGAGTCTAGATTTTCGAATCCGACGCAAAACTGATAGTTAATTGTAACGTTAATGGCCTCCTAATGACGATGGAACACTCAAATTGCGTCGAGATTCAATACATCGTCCCCAGCCGACTGGTCTGCAAGGGGATATTGCTGCCTCGGGCACCTTATCGTCGTTCCTCTGTGAGTCTAGATTTACGAATCCGACGCAAAACTAATAGTTAATTGTAACGTTCAGGGCCTCCTAATGGCGATAGAACATTCAAATTGCGTCGAGATTCAATACGTCGTCCTCCAGCTGACTTGTCTCCAAGAGGATATTGCTGCCTCGGGCACCATATGGTCCTTCTCCTGTGAGTCTAGATTTTCGAATCCGACGCAAAACCTGTAGTTAATAGTAACGTTAAGGGCCTCCTATTGACGATGGAACACTCAAATTACCTCGACATTAAATACATCGTCCACCCGCCGACTTGTTTCCAATGGGGCTATTGCTGCCTCGGGCACCATGTGGTCCGTCTCCTGTGAGTGTAGACTTTCGAATCCGACGCGAAAATGATAGTTAATTGTAACGATCAGGGCCACCTAATGACGATGGAACACTCAAATTGCGTGGAGATTCAATACATCGTACTCCAGCCGTCTTGTCTCCATGGGTCTCCTGCTACCTCGGTCACCTTATCTTCGTTCTCCTGTGAGTCCAGATATTCGAATCCGACGCAAAACGGACTGCTAATTGTAACGTTCAGAGCCCCCTAATGATGATGGAACACTCTAATTGCGTCGAGATTCAATACATCGTCCTCCAGCCGACTTGTCTCCAAGTGGATAATGCTGCCTTAAGCACCATATAGTCCTTCTCCTGTGAGTCTAGAATTTCGAATCCGACGCAAAACAGATACTTAATTGCAACGTTCAGGACCACCTAATGACGATGGAACACTCAAATTGCGTCGCGATTCAATACATCGTCCTCCAGCCGACATTTTTCCAAGGGTCAATTGCTGCCTTTGGCACCTAGTAGTCTTGCTCCTGTGAGTCTAGATTTTCGAATCCGACGCAAAACTGATACTTAATTGTAACGTTAAGGGCCTCCTAATGACGATGGAACTTTCAAATTGCGTCGAGATTCAATACATCGTCCTAAAGCCGACTTGTCTCCAGAGGGTTATTGCTGTCTCGGGCTCCATATGCTCCGTCTCCTGTGAGTCTAGATTTTCGAATCCCACGCAAAACTGATGGTTAATTCTAACGTTCAGGGCCTCCTAATGACTATGGAACTCTCAAATTGCGTCGCGATTCAATACATCGTCCTCCATCCGACTTGACTCCAAGGGTCAATTGCTGCTTTGGCACCTAATGGTCTTGCTCCTGTGAGTCTAGATTTTCGAATCCGACGCAAAACTGATATTTAATTGTTACGTTAATTGCCTCTTAATGACCATGGAACACTCAAATTGCGTCGAGATACAATACATCGTCCTCCAGCCGACTTGTCTCCAAGGGTCAGTTGCTGCCTAGGGCACCTTATGGTCGTTCTCCTGTGAGTCTAGATTTTCGGATCCGACGCATAACAGATGGTTAATTGCAACGTTCATGGCCTCCTAATGACGATGGAACACTCAAATTGCGTCGAGAATCAACGGATCGTCCTCCAGTCGACCTGTCACCAAGGGGATGTTGCTGCCTCGGGCACCATGTGGTCCGTCTCCTGTAGGTCCAGATATTCGAATCCGACGCAGAACGGACTGCCAATTGTAACGTTCAGAGCCTCCTAATAACGATGGAACACTCAAATTGCATCAAGATTCAATACATCGTCACTCAGCAGACTTGTCTCCAAGCGTCCATAGCTGACTCCGGCACCTTATGGTCGTTCTCCTGTGAGTCTACATTTTCGATTCCGACACATAACTGATAGTCAATTGTAACGTTCAGGGCCTCCTAATGACGATGGAACACTCAAATTGCGTGGAGATTCAATACACCGTCCTCCAGCCGACTTGTCTCCATGGGTCTACTTCTACCTCGGTCATCTTATTTTCGTTCTCCTGTGAGTCCAGATATTCGAATCCGACGCAAAACGGACTGCTAATTGTAACGTTCAGAGCCCCAAATGATGATGGAACACTCTAATTGCGTCGAGATTCTATACATCGTCCTCCAGCCGACTTGTCTCCAAGCGGATATTGCTGCCTTGGGCACCATATAGTCCTTCTCCTGTAAGTCTGGAATTTCGAATCCGACGCAAAACAGATAGTTAATTGTAACGTTCAGGACCACCTAATGACGATGGAACACTCAAATTGTGTCGAGATTCAATACATCGTCCTCCAGGCGACTTGTCTCCAAGGGGATATTGCTGCCTCGGGCACCATATGGTCCGTCTCCTGTGAGTCTACATTTTCGAATCCGACGCAAAACTTGTAGTTAATTGTAAAGTTCAGGGCCTCCTAGTGACGATGGAACACTCAATTGCGACGAGATCCAATACATCGACCTCCCGCCGACTTGACTTAAACGGGATATTGCTGCCTCGGGCACCATGTGGTCCGTCTCCTGTGAGTCTAGATTTTCGATTCCGACGCAAAAATGATAGTTAATTACAACGTTCAGCGCATCCTAATGGCGATAGAACACTCAAATTACGTCGACATTAAATACGTTGTCCTCCAGCTGACTTGTCTCCAAGGGGATATTGCTGCCTCGGGCACCATATGGTCCGTCTCCTGTGAGTCTAGATTTTCGAATCCGACGCAAAACCTGTAGTTAATTGTAACGTTCAGGGCCTCCTAATGACGATGGAACACTCAAATTACGTCGACATTAAATACATCGTCCTCCAGCCGACTTGTCTCCAAGGGGATATTGCTGCCTCGTGCACCTTATGGTCCGCCTCCTGTGAGTCTAGAATTTTGAATCCGACGCAAAACAGATGGTTAATTGTAACGTTCATGGCCTCCTAATGACGATGGAACACTCAAATTGCGTCGAGAATCAATAGGTCGTCCTCCAGCCGACTTGTCTCCAAGGGGATATTGCTGCCTTGGGCACCACATAGTCCTTCTCCTGTGAGTCTAGAATTTCGAATCCGACGCAAAACGCAAAACAAAACACCTAATGACGATGGAACACTCAAATTGCGTCGAGATTCAATACATCGTCCTCCAGGCGACTTGTCTCCAAAGGTTTATTGCTGTCTCAGGCACCTTATGCTCCGTCCGCCCCGGTAGCTGAGTGGTCAGCGTGACAGACTATCAATCCTAAGGGTCCAGGTTCGATTCCCGGCTGGGTCGGAAATTTTCTCCGCTCAGGGACTGGGTGTTGTGTTGTCCTAATCATCATCATTTCATCCCCATCGACACGCAGGTCGCCGAAGTGGCGTCAAATCGAAAGACCTGCACCAGGCGAACGGTCTACCCGACGGGAGGCCCTAGCCACACGACATTTCCATTTTTACCTTATGCTCCGTCCCCTGTGAGTCTAGAGTTTCGAATCTGACGCAATACTGATGGTTAATTGTAACGTTCAGGGCCTCCTAATGACGATGGAACACTCAAATTGCGTCGCGATTCAATACATCGTCCTCCAGCCGACTTGACTCCAAGGGTCAATTGCTGCCTTGGCACCTAATGTTCTTGCTCCTGTGAGTCTAGATTTTCGAATCCGACTCAAAACTGATATTTCATTGTAACGTTAAGGGCCTCCTAATGACGATGGAACACTCAAATTGCGTCGAGATTCAATACATCGTCCTCCAGCCGACTTGTCTCCAAGGGATATTGCTGCCTCGGGCACCATATGGTCCGTCTCCTGTGAGTCTACATTTTCGAATCCGACGGAAAACTTGTAGGTAATTGTAAAGTTCAGGGCCTCCTAATGACGATGGAACACTCAATTGCGTCGAGATCCAATACATCGACCTCCCGCCGACTTGTCTCCAACGGGATATTGCTGCCTCGGGCACCATGTGATCCGTCTCCTGTGAGTCTAGATTTTCGATTCCGACGCAAAAATGATAGTTAATTATAACGTTCAGCGCCTCCTAATGGCGATAGAACACTCAAATTGAGTCGAGATTCAATACGTTGTCCTCCAGCTGACTTGTCTCCAAGGGGATATTGCTGCCTCGGGCACCATATGGTCCGTCTCCTGTGAGTCTAGATTTTCGAATCCGACGCAAAACCTGTAGTTAATTGTAACGTTCAGGGCCTCCTAATTTCAATGGAACAATCAAATTACGTCGACATTAAACACATCGTCCTCCAGCCGACTTGTCTCCAAGGGTCAATTGCTGCTTAGGGCACCTTATGGTCGTCTTCCTGTGAGTCTAGATTTTCGGAACCGACGTATAACTGTTAGTTAATTGTATCGTTCAGCGCCTCCTATTGACGATAGAACACTCAAATTGCGTCGGAATTCAATTCGTTGTCCTCCAGCCGACTTGTCTCCAAGGGGATATTGCTGCCACGTGCACCTTATGGTCCGCCTCCTGTGAGTCTAGAATTTTGAATCCGACGCAAGACAGATGGTTAATTGTAACGTTCATGGCCTCCTAATGACGATTGAACACTCAAATTGCGTCGAGAATCAATAGATCGTCCTCCAGTCGACTTGTCACCAAGGGGATATTGCTGCCTCGGGCACCATGTGGTCCGTCTCCTGTAGGTCCAGATATTCGAATCCGACGCAAAACATACTGCCAATTGTAACGTTCAGAGCTTTCTAATGACGATGGAACACTGAAATTGCATCAAGATTCAATACATCATCATTCAGCCGACTTGTCTCCAACGGTCTACTGCTGCCTCGGGCACCATATGGTCGTTCTCCTCTGAGTCTACATTTTCGAATCTGACGCAAAACTGATAGTTAATTGTAACGTTCAGGGCCGCCTAATGACGATGGAACACTCAAATTGCGCGGAGATTCAATACATCGTCCTCCAACCGTCTTGTCTCCAAAGGTTTATTGCTGACTCGGGCACCTTATGCTCCGTCTCCTGTGTGTCTAGATTTTCGAATCCGACGCAATAATGATGGTTAATTGTAACGTTCAGGCCTCCTAATGACGATGGAACACTCAAATTGCGTCGCGATTCAATACATCGTCCTCCAGCCGACATGTCTCCAAGGGTCAATTGCTGCCTTTAGCAGCTAATGGTCTTGCTCCTGAGAGTCTAGATTTTCGAATCCGACGCAAAACTGATAATTAATTGTACCGTTAAGGGCCTCCTAATGACGATGCAACACTCAAATTGCGTCGAGATTCAATACATCGTCCTCCAGCCGACTTGTCTCCAAGGGGATATTGCTGCCTCGGGCACCATATGGTCCGTCTCCTGTGAGTCTAGATTTTCGAATCCGACGCAAAACTATTAGTTAATTGTAATGTTGAGGGCATCCTAATCACGATGGAACACTCATTTGCGTCGAGATCCGATTCATCGACCTCCCGCTGACTTGTCTCCAACGGGTTATTGCTGCCTCGGGCACCAAGTGGTCCGCCTCCTGTGAGTCTAGATTTTCGAATCCGACGCAAAACAGTTGTTTAATTGTAACGTTCATGGCCTCCTAATGACGATAGAACACTCAAATTGCGTCGAGATTCAATACATCGTCCTTCAGCCGACTTGTCTCCAAGCGTCCATTGCTGACTTGGGCACCTTATGGTCGTTCTCCTGTGAGTCTACATTTTCGATTGCGACACATAACTAATAGTTAATTGTAACGTTCAGGGCCTATTAATGACGATGGATCACTCAAAATGCGTCGAGATTCAATACATCGTCCTCCAACCGACTTGTCTCCATGGGTCTACTGCTACCGCGGTCACCTTATCTTCGTTCTCCTGTGGGTCCAGATATTCGAATCCGACGCAAAACGGACTGTTAATTGTAACGTTCAGAGCCTCCTAATGATGATGGAACACTCTAATTGCGTCGAGAATCAATACATCGTCCTCCAGCCGACTTGTCTCCAAGTGGATATTGCTGCCTTGGGCACCATATAGTCCTTCTCCTGTGAGTCTAGAATTTCGAATCCGACGCAAAACAGAGAGTTAATTGTAACGTTCAGGACCACCTAATGGCGATGGAACACTCAAATTGCGTCGAGATTCAATACATCGTCCTCCAGCCGAATTGTCTCCAAAGGGTTATTGCTGTCTCGGGCACCTTATGCTCCGTCTCCTGTGAGTCTAGATTTTCGAATCCGACGCAAAACTGATGGTTAATTGTAACGTTCAGGGCTTCCTATTGACGATGGAATACTCAAATTGCGTCGCGATTCAATACATAGTCCTCCAGCCGACATGTCTCCAAGGGTCAATAGCTGCCTTTGGCACCTAATGGTCTTGCTCCTGTGAGCCTAGATTTTCGAATCTGACGCAAAACTGATATTTAATTGTAACGTTAAGGACCTCCTAATGACGATGGGACACTCAATTTGCGTCGAGATTCAATACATCGTCCTCCAGCCGACTTGTCTCCAAGGGGATATTGCTGCCTCGGGCACCATATGGTACGTCTCCTGTGAGTCTAGATTTTCGAATCCGACGCAAAACGTGTAGTTAATTGTAACGTTGAGGGCCTCCTAATCACGATGGAACACTCAATTGCGTCGAGATAGAATGCATCGTCCTCCAGCCGACTTGTCTCCAAGGGGATATTGCTGCCTCGGGCACCATGTGGTCCGTCTCCTCTGAGTCTAGATTTTCGAATCCGACGCAAAACTTGTAGTTAATTGTAACGTTCAGGGCCTCGTAATGACGATGGAACACTGAATTGCGTCCAGATCCAATACATCGACATCCCGCCGACGTGTCTCCAACGGGATATTGCTGCCTCGGGCACCATGTGGTCCGTCTCCTGAGAGTCTATTTTTTCGAATCCGACGCAAAAATGATAGTTAATTATAAAGTTCAGCGCCTCCTAATGACCATAGAACACTCAAATTGCGTCGAGATTCAATGCGTCGTCCTGTAGACAACTTGTCTACAAGGGGATATTGCTGCCTCGGGCACCTTATGGTCCGCCTCCTGTGAGTCTAGATTTTCGAATCCGACGCAAAACTAATAGTTAATTGTAACGTTCAGGGCTTCCTAATGGCGATAGAACACTCAAATTGCGTCGAGATTCAATACGTAGTCCTCCAGCTGACTTGTCTCCAAGGGGATATTGCTGCCTCGGGCACCTTATGGTCCGTCTCCTGTGAGTCTAGATTTTCGAATCCGACGCAAAAACGATAGTTAATTGTAACGTTCAGCGCCTCCTAATGACCATAGATCACTCAAATTGCGTCGAGATTCAATACGTCGTCCTCTAGACCACTTGTGTTCAAGGGTCAATTGCTGCCTTTGGCTCCTATTGGTCTTGCTCCTGTGAGTCTAGATTTTCGGATCCGACAAAAACTGATATTTAATTGCAACGTTAAGGGCCTCCTAATGACGATGGAACACTCAAATTGCGTCGAGTTTCAATACATCGTCCTCCAGCCGACTTCTCTCCAAGGGGATATTGCTGCCTCAGGCACCATGTTGTCCGTCTCCTGTGAGTCTAGATTTTGGAAATCCGACGCGAAACTGATAGTTAATTGTAATGTTCAGGGCCTCGTAATGACGAAGGAACGCTGAAATTGCGTCGAGATTCAATACCTCGTCCTCCAGCCGGCTTGTCTCCATGGGTCTACTGCTACCTCGGTCACCTTATAGTCGTTCTCCTGTGAGTCCAGATATTCGAATCCGACGCAAAACGGACTGCTAATTGTAACGTTCTGAGCCTCATAATGATGATGGAACACTCTAATTGCGTCGAGATTCAGTACATCGTCCTCCAACCGACTTGTCACCTAGGGGAAATTACGGCCTCGGGCAGCATATAATCCTTCTCCTGTGAGTCTAGAATTTCGAATCCGACGCAAAACTGATGGTTAATTGTAACGTTCAGGGCCTCCTAATTACAATGGGACACTCAAATTGCGTCGCGATTCAATACATCGTCCCCCAGCCGACTTGTCTCCATGGGTCTACTGCTACCCCGGTCACCTTATCTTCGTCCTCCTGTGACTCCAGATATTCGAATCCCACGCAAACGGACAGCTAATTGGTACGTTCAGAGCCTCCTAATGATGACGGAACACTCTAATTGCGTCGAGATTCAATACATCGTCCTCCAGCCGACTTGTCTCCAAGGGGATATTGCTGCCTTGGGCACCATATAATCCTTCTCCTGTGAGTCTAGAATTTCGAATCCGACGCAAAACTGATAGTTAATTGTAACGTTCAGGACCTCCTAATGACGATGGAACACTCAAATTGCGTCGAGATTCAATACATCGTCCTCCAGCCGACTTGTCTCCAAAGGGTTATTGCTGTCTCGGGCACCTTATGCCCCGTCTCCTGTGAGTCTAGATTTTCGAATCCGACGCAAAACTGATGGTTAATTGTGTTCAGGGTCTCCTAATGACGATGGAACACTTAAATTGCGTCGCGATACAATACATCGTCCTCCAGCCGACTTCTCTCCAAGGGGATATTGCTGCCTCGGGCACCATGTGGTCCGTCTCCTGTGAGTCTAGAATTTCGAATCCGACGCTAAACTGATAGTTAATTGTAACGTTCAGCGCCTCCTAATGACGATAGAATACTCAAATTGCGTCGAGATTCGATACATCGTCCTCCAGTCGACTTGTCACCAAGGGGATATTGCTGCCTCGGGCACCATATGGTACGTCTCCTGTAGGTCCAGATATTCGAATCCGACTCAAAACGGACTGCCAATTGTAACGTTGAGAGCCTCCTAATGACGATGGAACACTCAAATTGCATCAACATTCAATACATCGTCATTCAGCCGACTTGTCTCCAACGGTCTATTGCTGCCTGGGGCACCTTATGGTCGTTTTCCTGTGAGTCTACATTTTCGATTCCGACACATAACTGATAGTTAATTGTAACGTTCAGGGCCTCCTAATTACGATGAAACACTCAAATTGCGTCGAGATTCATTACATCGTCCTTCAGCCGACTTGTCTCCATGGGTCTACTGCTACCTCGGTCACCTTATCTTTGTTCTCCTGTGACTCCAGATAATTGAATCCCACGCAAACGGACAGCTAATTGTAACGTTCAGAGCCTCCTAATGATGATGGAACCCTCTAATTGCGTCGAGATTCAATACATCGTCCTCCTGCCGACTGTCTCCATGGGGATATTGCTGCCTTGGGCACCATATAGTCCTTCTCCTGTGAGTCTAGAATTTCGAATCCGACGCAAAAGAGATAGTTAATTGTAACGTTCAGGACCACCTAATGACGATGGAACACTCAAATTGCGTCGAGATTCAACACATCGTCCTCCAGTCGACTTGTCTCCAAGGGAATATTGCTGCCTCGGGCACCATATGGTCCGTCTCCTGTGAGTCTAGAGTTTTGAATCCGACGCAAAACTTGTAGTTAATTGTAACGTTGAGGGCCTCCGAAACACGATGGAACACTCAATTGCGTCGATATCCAATACATTGACCTCCCGCCGACTTGTCTCCAACGGGATATTGCTGCCTCGGGCACCATGTGGTCCGTCTCCTGTGAGTCAAGATTTTCGAATCCGACGCAAAAATGATAGTTAATTGTAACGTTCAGCGCCTCCTAATGACCATAGGACACTCAAATTGCGTCGAGATTCAATACATCTTCCTCCAGCCGACTGGTCTGCAAGGGGATATTGCTGCCTCGGTCACCTTATCGTCGCTCCTCTGTGTGTCTAGATTTTTGAACACGACGCAAAACTAATAGTTAATTGCAACGTTCAGGGCCCCTAATGGCGATAGAACACTCAAATTGCGTCGAGATTCAATACGTCGTCCTCCAGCTGACTTGACGCCAAGGGGATATTGCTGCCTCCGGCACCATATGGTCCGTCTCCTGTGAGTCTAGATTTTCGAATCCGACGCAAAACCTGTAGTTAATTGTAACGTTCAGGGACTCCTAATGACGATGGAACACTCAAGTTGCGTCGAGATTCAATACATCGTCCTCCAGCCGACTTGTCTCCACGGGTCTATTGCTACCTCGGTCACCTTATGGTCGTTCTCTTGTGAGTCCAGATATTCGAATCAGACGCAAAACGGACTGCTAATTGTAACGTTCAAAGCCTCCTAATGTTGATGGAACACTCCAATTGCGTCGAGATTCAATTCATCGTCCTCCAGGCTACTTGTCTACAAGGGTCTATTGCTGCCTCGGGCACCATATAGTCCTTCTCCTGTGTGTCTAGAATTTCGAATCCGACGCAAAACTGATGGTTAATTGTAACGTTCAGGGCTTCCTAATGACGATGGAACACTCATATTGCGTCGCGATTCAACACATCGTCCTCCAGCCGACATGTCTCCAAGGGTCAATTGCTGCCTCGGGCACCTTATGGTCGTTCTCCTGTGAGTCCAGATTTTCGGATCCGACGCATAACTGATAGTTAATTGAAACGTTCAGCGCCTCGAAATGACGATAGAACACTCAAATTGTGTCGAGATTCAATACATCGTCCTCCAGCCGACTAGTCTCCAAGCGTCCATTGCTGCCTCGGGCACCTTATGGTCGATCTCCTGTGAGTCTACTTTTTGATTCCGACACATAACTGATGGTTAATTGTAACGTTCAGGGCCTCCTAATGAAAATGGAACACTCAAATTGCGTCGAGATTCAATACATCGTCCTCCAGCCGCCTTGTCTCTATGGGTCTACTGCTACCTCGGTCACCTTATCTTCGTTCTCCTGCGAGTCTAGATTTTCGAATCCGACGCGAAACTGATAGTTAATTGTTACGTTCATGCCCTCCTAATGACGATGGATCACTCAAATTGCGTCGAGATTCAATTCATCGTCCTCCAGCCGACTTGTCACCAAGGGGATATTGCTGCCTCGGGCACCATATGGTACGTCTCCTGTAGGTCCAGATATTCGAATCCGACTCAAAACGGACTGCCAATTGTAACGTTGAGAGCCTCCTAATGACGATGGAACACTCAAATTGCATCAACATTCAATACATCGTCATTCAGCCGACTTGTCTCCAACGGTCTATTGCTGCCTGGGGCACCTTATGGTCGTTTTCCTGTGAGTCTACATTTTCGATTCCGACACATAACTGATAGTTAATTGTAACGTTCAGGGCCTCCTAATTACGATGAAACACTCAAATTGCGTCGAGATTCATTACATCGTCCTTCAGCCGACTTGTCTCCATGGGTCTACTGCTACCTCGGTCACCTTATCTTTGTTCTCCTGTGACTCCAGATAATTGAATCCCACGCAAACGGACAGCTAATTGTAACGTTCAGAGCCTCCTAATGATGATGGAACCCTCTAATTGCGTCGAGATTCAATACATCGTCCTCCTGCCGACTGTCTCCATGGGGATATTGCTGCCTTGGGCACCATATAGTCCTTCTCCTGTGAGTCTAGAATTTCGAATCCGACGCAAAAGAGATAGTTAATTGTAACGTTCAGGACCACCTAATGACGATGGAACACTCAAATTGCGTCGAGATTCAATACATCGTCCTCCAGTCGACTTGTCTCCAAGGGAATATTGCTTCCTCGGGCACCATATGGTCCGTCTCCTGTGAGTCTAGAGTTTTGAATCCGACGCAAAACTTGTAGTTAATTGTAACGTTGAGGGCCTCCGAAACACGATGGAACACTCAATTGCGTCGATATCCAATACATTGACCTCCCGCCGACTTGTCTCCAACGGGATATTGCTGCCTCGGGCACCATGTGGTCCGTCTCCTGTGAGTCAAGATTTTCGAATCCGACGCAAAAATGATAGTTAATTGTAACGTTCAGCGCCTCCTAATGACCATAGGACACTCAAATTGCGTCGAGATTCAATACATCTTCCTCCAGCCGACTTGTCTGCAAGGGGATATTGCTGCCTCGGTCACCTTATCGTCGCTCCTCTGTGTGTCTAGATTTTTGAACACGACGCAAAACTAATAGTTAATTGCAACGTTCAGGGCCCCTAATGGCGATAGAACACTCAAATTGCGTCGAGATTCAATACGTCGTCCTCCAGCTGACTTGACGCCAAGGGGATATTGCTGCCTCCGGCACCATATGGTCCGTCTCCTGTGAGTCTAGATTTTCGAATCCGACGCAAAACCTGTAGTTAATTGTAACGTTCAGGGACTCCTAATGACGATGGAACACTCAAGTTGCGTCGAGATTCAATACATCGTCCTCCAGCCGACTTGTCTCCACGGGTCTATTGCTACCTCGGTCACCTTATGGTCGTTCTCTTGTGAGTCCAGATATTCGAATCAGACGCAAAACGGACTGCTAATTGTAACGTTCAAAGCCTCCTAATGTTGATGGAACACTCCAATTGCGTCGAGATTCAATTCATCGTCCTCCAGGCTACTTGTCTACAAGGGTCTATTGCTGCCTCGGGCACCATATAGTCCTTCTCCTGTGTGTCTAGAATTTCGAATCCGACGCAAAACTGATGGTTAATTGTAACGTTCAGGGCTTCCTAATGACGATGGAACACTCATATTGCGTCGCGATTCAACACATCGTCCTCCAGCCGACATGTCTCCAAGGGTCAATTGCTGCCTCGGGCACCTTATGGTCGTTCTCCTGTGAGTCCAGATTTTCGGATCCGACGCATAACTGATAGTTAATTGAAACGTTCAGCGCCTCGAAATGACGATAGAACACTCAAATTGTGTCGAGATTCAATACATCGTCCTCCAGCCGACTAGTCTCCAAGCGTCCATTGCTGCCTCGGGCACCTTATGGTCGATCTCCTGTGAGTCTACTTTTTGATTCCGACACATAACTGATGGTTAATTGTAACGTTCAGGGCCTCCTAATGAAAATGGAACACTCAAATTGCGTCGAGATTCAATACATCGTCCTCCAGCCGCCTTGTCTCTATGGGTCTACTGCTACCTCGGTCACCTTATCTTCGTTCTCCTGCGAGTCTAGATTTTCGAATCCGACGCGAAACTGATAGTTAATTGTTACGTTCATGCCCTCCTAATGACGATGGATCACTCAAATTGCGTCGAGATTCAATTCATCGTCCTCCAGCCGACTTGTCTCCAAAGGGATATTGCTGCCTCGGGCACCATATGGTCCGTCTCCTGTGAGTCTAGATTTTCGAATTCGACGCGAAAATGATAGTTAATTGTAACGTTCAGCGCCTCCTAATGACGATAGAACACTCAAATAGCGTCGAGATTCAATACGTCGTCCTCCAGCCGACCTGTCTACATGGGGATATTGCTGCCTCGGGCACCATATGGTCCGTCTCCTGTCAGTCTAGATTTTCGAATCCGACGCAAAACTTGTAGTTAATTGTAACGTTCAGGGCCGCCTAATGACGATGGAACACTCAAATTACGTCGAGATCCAATACATCGTCCGCCCGCCGACTTGTCTCCAACGAGATATTGCTGCCCGGGTACCATGTTATCCGTCTCCTGTGAGTCTAGATTTTCGATTCCGACGCGAAACTGTTAGTTAATTGTAACGTTCAGCGCCTCTTAATGACGATGGAACACTCAAATTGCGTCGAGATTCAATTCATCGTCCTCCAGCCGACTTGTCCATATGGTTCTACTGCTACCTCGGTCACCTTATGGTCGTTGTCCTGTGAGTCCAGATATTCGAATCCGACGCAAAACGGACTGCTAATTGTAACGTTCAAAGCCTCCTAATGTTGATGGAACACTCTAATTGCGTCGAGATTGAATACGTCGTCCTCCAGCCGAATTGTCTCCAAGGTTATATTGCTGCCTCGGGCACCAAATAGTCCTTCTCCTGTGAGTCTAGAATTTCGAATCCGACGCAAAACTGATGGTTAATTGTAACGTCTAGGGCCTCCTAATGACGATGGAACACTCAAATTGCGTCGCGATTCAATACATCTTCCTCCTGCCGACTAGTTTCCAAGGGTCAATTGCTGCCTCGGGCACCTTATGTTCGTTTTCCTGTGAGTCTAGATTTTCGAATCCGACGCGAAACAGATAGTTAATTGTAACGTTCAGCGCCGCCTAATGACGATAGAACACTGAAATTGCGTCGAGATTCAATACGTCGTCCTCTAGCCGACTTGTCTCCAAGGGTGAATTGCTGCCTCGGGCACCTTATGATCGTTTTCCTGTGAGTCTAGGCTTTCGAATCCGTCGCTAAACAGATGGTTAATTGTAACGTTCATGGTCTCCTAATAACGATGGAACACTCAAATTGCGTCGAGATTCAATACACCGTCCTCCAGCCGACTTGTCCCCATGGGGATATTGCTGCCTCGGGCACATATCGTCGTTCCCCTGTATGTCTAGATTTTCGAATCCGACGCGAAACTGATAGTTAATTGTAACGTTCAGGGCCTCCTACTGACGATGGAACACTCAAATTGCGTCGAGATTCAATACATAGTCCTCCAGCCGACTTGTCTCCAAGGGGCTATTGCTGCCTCGGGCACCATATGGGTCGTCTCCTGTAGGTCACGATATTCGAATCCGACGCAAAACGGACTGCCAATTGAAACGTTCAGAGCCTCCTAATGACGATGGAGCACTCATATTGCATCAAGATTCAATACATCGTCATTCTGCCGACTTGTCTCCAACGGTCTATTGCTGCCCCGGGCACCTTATGGTCGTTCTCCTCTGAGTCTAGATTTTCGAATCCGACGCAAAACTGTTAGTTAATTGTAACGTTCAGGGCCTTCTAGTGACGATGTAACACTGAAATAGCGTCGAGATTCAATACATCGTCCTTCAGCCGACTTGTCTCCAAGCTTCCATTGCTGCCTCGGGCACCTTATGGTCGTTATCCTGTGAGTCTACTTTTTCGACTACGACACATAACTGATAGTTAATTGTAACGTTCGGGGCCTCCTAATGACGATGGAATACTCAAATTGCGTCGAGATCAATACATCGTCCTCCCGCCGTCTTGTCTCCATGGGTCTACTGCTACCTCGGTCACCTTATCTTCGTTCTCCTGTGAGTCCAGATATTCGAATCCGACGCAAAACAGACTGCTAATTGTAACTTTCAGAGCAACCTAATGACGATGGAACACTCAAATTGCGTCGAGATTCAATACATCGTCCTCCAGCCGACTTGTCTCCAAGGGGATATTCCTGCCTTGGGCACCATTTGTTCCTTTTCCTGTGAGTCTAGATCTTCGAATCCGACGCAAAACTCATAGTTAATTTTTACGTTCATGCCCTCCTAATGACGATGGAACACTCAAATTGCGTCGAGATTCAATACATCGTTCTCCAGCCGACTTGTCTCCAAATGGATATTGCTGCCTCGGACACCATATGGTCCGTCTCCTGTGAGTCTAGATTTTCGAATCCGACGCGAAAATGATAGTTAATTGTAACGTTCAGCGCCTCCTAATGACGATAGAACACTCAAATTGCGTCGAGATTCAATACGTCGTCCTCCAGCCAACTTGTCTACAAGGGGATATAGCTGCCTCGGGCACCATATGCTCCGTCTCCTGTGAGTCTAGATATTCGAATCCGACGCAAAACTTGTGGTTAATTGTAACGTTCAGGGCCTCCTAATGACGATGAAACACTCAAATTACGTCGAGATTCAATACATCGTCCGTCCGCCGACTTGTCTCCAACGAGATATTGCTACTCGGGCACCATGTGGTCCGTCTCCTGTGAGTCTAGATTTTCGAATCCGACGAGAAACTGATAGTTAATTGTAAGGTTCAGGGCCTCCTAATGACGATAGAACACTCAAATTGCGTCGAGATTCAATTCATCGTCCTCCAGCCGACTTGTCTCCATTGGTCTACTGCTACCTCGGTCACCTTATGGTCGTTGTCCTGTGAGTCCAGATATTCGAATCCGACGCAAAACGGACTACTAATAGTAACGTTCAGAGCCTCCTAATGATATTGGAAGACTCTAATTGCGTCGAGATTCAATACATCGTCCTCCAGCACACTTGTCTCCAAGGAGATATTGCTGCCTCGGACACCTAATGGTCCGTCTCCTGTGAGTCTAGATTTTCGAATCCGACGCAAAAATGATATTTAATTGTAACGTTCAGGGACTCCAAATGACGATGCAACACTCAAATTTTGTCGAGATTTAATACATCGGCCGCCAGCCGACTTGTCTCCAAGGTGATATTGCTGGCTCGGTCACCTTTTGGTCGTTCTCCTGTGAGTCTAGATTTTAGAATCCGACCCATAAACGAATGCTAATTGTAACGTTCATGGCCTCCTAATGACGATGGAACACACAAATTGCGTCGAGATTCAATACATCGTCCACCAGCCGACTTGTCTCCATGGGTATATTGCTGCCTCGGGCACCATATGGTCCGTCTCCTGTAGGTCCAGATATTCGAATCCGACGCAAAACGGACTGCCAATTGTAACTTTCAGAGCCTCCTAATAACGATGAAACACTCATATTGCATCAAGATTCAATACATCGCCCTTCAGTCGACATGTCTCCTACGGTCTATTGCTGCCTCGGGCACCTTATGGTCGTTCTCCTGTGAGTGTAGATTATCGATTCCGACGCAAAACTGATAGTTAGTTGTAACGTTCAGGGTCTCCTAATGACGATGGAAAACTGAAATTGCGTCGCGCTTCAATACATCGTCCTCCAGCCGACCTGTCTCCATGGGTCTATTGCTACATCGCTCACCTTATGGTCGTTCTCCAGTGAGTCCAGATAATCGAAACCGACACAAAACGGACTGACAATTGTAACGTTCGGAGCCTCCTAATGAAAATGAAACACTCAAATTGCGTCGAAATACATTACATCTTTCTCCAGCCGACTTGTCTCGTAGGGGGATATTCCTGCCTCAGGCACCTTATGGTCGTTCCCCTGTGAGTCTAGATTTACGAATCCGACGCAAAACTGATAGTTAATTGTAACATTCAGCGCCTCCTAACGACGATGGAACACTGAAATTGCGTCGAGATTCAATACATCGACCTTCGGCTGATTTGTCTCCAAGGGTCAATTGCTGCCTCGGGCACGTTATGGTCGTTCTCCAGTGAGTCTAGATTTTCGGATCTGACGCATAACTGATAGTTAATTGTAACGTTCAGCGCCTCCTAATGACGATAGAACACTCAAATTGCGTCGAGATTCAATACATCGTCCTCCAGCCGACTTGTCTCCAAGGGGATATTGCTGCCTTGGGCACCGTATAGACCTTCTCCTGTGAGTCTAGAATTTCGAATCCAACGCAAAACAGTTAATTGTAACTTTCAGGACCTCCTAATGACGATGGAGCACTGAAATTTCGTCGATATTCAATACATCGTCCTCCAGCCGACTTGTCTCCAAAGGGATATTGCTGCCTCGGAGACCTTTTGGTCGTTCTCCTGTGAGTCTAGATTTTAGAATCCGACCCATAACCGAATGCTAATTGTAACGTTCATGGGCTCCTATTGACGATGGAACACTCAAAATGCGTCGAAATTCATTACATCGTCCTCCAGCCGACTTGTCTCCAAAGGGATATTGCTGTCTCGGGCACCTTATGGTCGTTCTCCTGTGAGTCTAGATTTTCGGATCCGACGCATAACTGATAGTTAATTGTAACGTTCAGCGCCTCCTAATGACGATAGAACACTCAAATTGCGTCGAGATTCAATACATCGTCCTCCAGCTTACTTGTCTCCAAGGGTCAATTGCTGCCTCGGGCACCTTATGGTCGTTCTCCTGTGAGTCTAGATTTTCGGATCCGACGCATAACTGATAGTTAATTGTAACGTTCAGCGCCTCCTAATGACGATAGAACACTCAAATTGCGTCCAGACTCAATACATCGTCCTCCAGCCGACTTGTCTCTAAGGGGATATTGCTGCCTCGGGCACCGTATGGTCCGTCTCCAGTGAGTCTATATTTTCGGATCCGACGCATATCTGATAGTTAATTGTAACGTTCAAGACCTCCTAATGACGATGGAAAACTCAAATTGCGTCGAGATTCAATACATCGTCCTCTAGCCGACTTGTCTCCAAAGGGATATTGCTGTCTCGGGCACCTTATGTTCCGTCTCCTGTGAGTCTAGATATTCGAATCCGACTCAAAACTGATGGTTAATCTTAACGTTCAGGGCCTCCTAATGCCGATGGAACACTCAAATTGCGTCGCGATTTAATACATCGTCTTCCAGCCGACTTGTCTCCAAAAGGTCAGTTGCTGCCTTTGGCACCTAATGGTCTTGCACCTGTGAGTGTAGATTTTCGAATCCGACGCAAAACTGATGCTTAATTGTAACGTTCATGGCCTCCTAATGACGATGGAACACTCAAATTGCGTCGAGATTCAATACATCGTCCACCAGATGACTTGTCTCCATGGGGATATTGCTGCCTCGGGCACCATATGGTCCGTCTCCTGTAGGTCCAGATATTCGAATCTGACGCAAAACGGACTGCCAATTGTAACTTTCAGTGCCTCCTAATGACGATGAAACACTCAAATTGCATCAAGATTCAATACATCGTCCTTCAGTCGACATGTCTCCAACGGTCTATTGATGCCTCGGGCACCTAATGGTCCGTCTCCTGTGAGTCTAGATTTTCGAATCCGACGCAAAAATGGTAGTTAATTGTAACGTTCAGGGACTCCAAATGACGATGGAACACTCAAATTGCGTCGAGATTTTATACATCAGCCGCCAGCCGACTTGTCTCCAAGGTGATATTGCTGCCTCGGACACCTTTTGGTCGTTCTCCTGTGAGTCTAGATTTTAGAATCCGACCCATACCGAATGCTAATTGTAACGTTCATGGCCTCCTAATGACGATGGAACACTCAAATTGCGTCGAAATTGATTACATCGTCCTCCAGCCGACTTGTCTCGTAGGGGATATTCCTGCCACGGGCACCTTATGGTCGTTCGCCTGTGAGTCTAGATTTTCGAATCCGACGAATATCTGATAGTTAATTGTAACGTTCAGGGCCTCCTAATGACGATGGAACACACAAATTGCGTCGAGAGTCCACAAATCGTCCTCCAGGCGACTTGTCTCCAAGGGTCTATTGCTGCCTCGGGCACCTTATGGTCGTTCTCCAGTGAATCTAGATTTTCGAAACGGACGCAAAACTGATAGTTAATTGTAACGTTTAGGGCCTCCTACTGACGATGGAACACTTAAATTGCGTCACGATTCAATACATCGTCCTCCTGCCGACTTGTCTCCAGGGGTCTATTGCTGCCTCTGGCACTTAATGGTCTTGCTCCTGTGAGTCTAGATTTTAGATTCCGACGCATAACTGATAGTTAATTGTAACGATCAGTGCCTCCTAATGACGATAGAACACTCAAATTGCGTCGAATTCAATACGTCGTCCTCCAGCCGACTTGTCTACTGGGGGATATTGCTGCCTCGGACACCTGATGGTCCGCGTCCTGTGAGTCTAGATTATCGAATCCGACGACTAACTGGCATTTAATTGTTACGTTAAGGGCCTTCTAATGACGATGGAACATTCAAATTGACTCGAGATTCAATACATCGTCCTCCAGCCGACTTGTCTCCAAGGGGATATTGCTGCCTCAGGCACCATATGGTCCGTCTCCTGTGGGTCCAGATATTTGAATCGGACGCAAAACGGACTGCCAATTGTAACGTTCAGAGAGTCCTAATGACGATGGAACACTCAAATTGCATC